>NC_086041.1:11205000-11530334 GCF_947568885.1 Cydia strobilella
TATTATACATAACTTATATCAGTCGGAGGCGAGCTAATCACACGATAAATATGATGGAACTTGCATTAATTCTAACGTAAGATCACATCAATGTACCATATTCTGACAAATAAATACATTTCATTTTATTTCACGCACGCGCACGCGAAGATATCCCTCGCCCATAAAACAGTTTGTAACCAATAAAAAACATTACCCAAAACTTCTACTTCAGTTCAAGCTAAGAAACTGCTCCGCGTACAACGAACACTTCAACATCACTCCAGAAAATGCAATACGTGTATTTAAATATTATGTTTGTTTAGAATTACGTCAGCTTGATGACGACACATAGATGCATACGTATTCAACCTAAAATATTTAAATATATAATGGTGAACAGATAATATAAAAACACGCAACATAAACATATCTATAGAATGCGGCGAGTAAATAAATAAATGCAAATTCCTTCTTAAACTTTTTCTGATTCAGTCATACTATTACCATTCAAAACTAAGCCGAAACGTCTGTAGCACCAAACACCTATCGATCTACTCATTGGGCAAGAGACACACAACGTACTGACGGACTGACGTTCACAGTTACTCGAGAAAAATGGATGTCAACATTGTCAACTTTGCTGTGACCTTATCCTGTTGTTATACCTTTTTACTCTTCTAACACATTTACCTCTCAGCCTTAAGGTCGAATTTCGATAAGCAAAATCTTTACAATAATGCACCGGTAAGATTCTTAGATATAATTTGAATTCCGACCTTGTGTGACAGCCGCAAAGTTGATAATAGTTAGCGATAAGTTGTTTTCAACTATATTTTGGGGAAGTTTGTTGAACGGGAGAGACTAGAGAGTTAAAATTTGAGTAAAATATTGTCTGAAGTTGACGTGCCTTTTAGTAATGCTGTAAATTTCGAGTAGGCACGTTACTTTTTGGATGGAATAACACACATTACGATGTTTTGCGTAGGTACCGCATTACAAATTATTATAACATTTTTGGCATATTAAACACTAACATATTCTGTATAAACCACAATCAGAATGTCGTTTTTAATTCCTCATTTATTTTTAACTTACTAGATACGCACCATATCAAAAACTTTCTCTGATTTATAAATGCATTTCACTTCATATATAATATGTTAATTCTTTTTTAAACCTCTACCATAAATCACCTCTTATTAATTAGCCAGACTTAAGGACTGTAAAAACGTTTTAAAAAATCTTCGAAACCCCACTTCTTTCACCTCTATGTCTGAAAAGTGGATTTTTTTCACTCGTGATACATTCTGTTGGCACAAAAGCTTTTTTAAACATTCGCAGATTGCAAGTTTAGGATCTATTTTATCTAAAAAAATGTATACCACTACCACGTCGGTGGCAAACAAGCATACGGCCCGCCTGATGGTAAACAGACACCGTAGTAGCCTATGGACGCCTGCAGCTTCAGAGGTGCTACATGCGCGTTGCCGGCAATAAAAGTGTCATTACTGTGAATACGAATTATTATTAAAATACTCGGCGCGGGTATAATAATTTCAAACATGGCGTCAAAAGTGTCTCACTTATAAAAGATTTTAGAGGTAAGTATAATCGTGTAAATTTTATTTTAGGCAAAAAATGGCACATCCATCATCTCATGAACGGTAAACATGTCAATCAGAACTTGGAAAATTCTGTTACGGCGGCGCCGGCGTCCGTCGAAGTTGCGGTAAACAACGTGGAGACTTTGACACTTTCACGAGTTTGGAATGATGTGGTGCTTGGATTTAATTTTGCTTGTACAACAACAACAATAATCGAATTTAAACTGTTGTGAGACATACTAACATTAAATAATTTCACGGTTTAGGCTCACTTGTTTTTAGTCACTCGCGTCGCGCGACATGTATCGGAGAGCCTTGGTCTCCTTTCTCAAACACTAACAGCTAGTGCGAGCAGCGTTCACGACGGCCGTGTATCGCGTGTCGCGCGAGTGACTAAAAACAAGTGAGTCTAAACCGTGAAATTATTTAATGTTTAACAACAACAATGTTGTTGAATACAGGTTTCAAGTTATTGATGTTTATTTTTTGTTCAGTATACTAAAATGTGAATAGTACGCGGGGCTAGTAGTTCCGATTTTCAAATAACATGAAATTATGATATAAAATAAGGGTATTGATATAGTTTTTTTCTACTAATATCTCATTAGTTTTTTTTTGTAGAAGCTATTATTTGACTTATTTCGGAGCGCAATATTTAGCCCCGCTGTAGGACAAGTTATTCCTTTGAGGTAAATTGTTCTCCATATCAAAAAGAATTGAGAGGTAGTCTAAGAAAAAACCGTGCCACTTTAGTTTGACATCCAAAACAGATGGAGCTGTATTGCGCCATATGTTTTCTTCTTCTTCTTCTTTTAAAATTATGGCTTCAGCCCAGTGGGACTATTTCGCCAGTATCAAGGTATTGAGAGGTTTACAAACGACAAAAATTGTACGGTTGTACAAGACAGTGTACGGTGATTTGTTAGCTCTTGTAAATCGATAGCTAGTCTTTACAAGAAGCACGTGGACTACCGGCCGTTGACTCCAAGATGGTGGTTAAACGCGCTTCAAAATTAATTCTCCATTCACTGCACACTACCACATTAGTTTACTGTATAATAAGCTATCGATATTACACTTTAAACAATATTAATAAGCAAAAAACAAAGTAATTAATCACGATGCTAACTATCAAGATGGCGCTCGAACCGGAAGTCGCCATATGTTTTGCAGTTACTGAATTGTGAAACGTCAACTTTTGACAATCAGAGTTACCGCAAAATGTATACCTATAGAGCTGTACACTGTACAGCGCCATCTCGTATACCTGTCAAATTCGAAGCACGAAATTGTTTAAGATTTTACGCATCTTACTCAATCAAAGTATCTTTGCCCTTATATAATGTAAAAAAAAACTGTCAATTTCATATAGCTTTTGTAGACTCTTATAAGAGTTAGGTACTATAAACTGAAATAGATATCATACACTAACGAAAAAGTCCAAGTCCACCACCATTGGCCACTAGTGGACTTGGTCACTTTTTCTTTCGTGTATGATAACTATTTCAGTTTATAATTTATATATAGTAGTAACTACTTAAAAAAAATCAAAATAGTTATTTACGATACAAGTGCGGAAAAGAGGAAATTCGAAACGAGTGGCGATAAATTAAAACACGACCGCAGGGAGTGTTTAAATCGACACGAGTTGCGAATTACCTATTCGCACGTGTATCGTACAACGTTTTACAGTACATATGGCCCTTTGAAGTTTTGACATATGCACAAAAAGTGCACTTTACGCACTAGTGCGAGAAAGTAGCACCATATGTACTGTAAAAGTACTTTTTAATACAGTTGCTCAAAAAGTGCTACTTTTCGTGGCTGTTTAGCGTGCGGAATGTTGGTTTTCGCGAACTAGTGCTTTTTACTTTTCCATTTTTTTTTTATTTATACTTGTTTCAATTCATGACTACTTATTGATGAGTGTTTATATTAGTTTCATTTAAACGTCGTAATCAACATAAAAACCTACTGTTAATGTAAGAATACGAAAAATATGCATATTTCATATTTTATTACTTACCTCTTCATCATTATAAGTATTATAACACGTTTATTTTTTAATGTTGAAAAACCGTTCTTAATACGTTGTCTGAATGGAACGGAACGCCTGTCAAAGAAGAGGCATTTTTTCTTACTGCAAGAATGTTTTAAGTTTCCAAAAGCAACATTCGATATTGTTTTTATAAATATACGATACACAAATAATCGTAAATAACGATATTTAGGTAATAATAGTACAATGTTTTAATATTTACAATTGTTTCTGTCTTATAGAACATGCATTTGAAAAAAAAACTCATTGAAGTGGATTCAATAACAATAACAAAATCTTTTCTAGTTGAATAAAAGCTAGAAAAACACCTCTTCGTAATGTCAATGTCAATGATGTCACAGAATTAATAATATAAAAAGTTTCGAATTCCATTTCTTAATACTTGTTGCTTTTCTTATTTTTTCGCAACTGTATTAAAAAACGTCGTTCGATACATGTGCGGATATGTCACTACTTCACGAGTACCGAGATATCTTGCCACGAGCCGTAGGCGAGTGGCAAGACTCGGGACGAGTGAAGAATGACATACTTTCCGCACTAGCATCGAAATGTACTATTATAGTACATATGGTGCTACTTTCTCGCACTAGTGCGTAAAAGAGCACTTTTCGTGCATATGTCGAAAGTTTAAAGGGTCATATGTATTGTAAAACGTTGCACGATACACGTGCGAATAGGTAATTCGCAACTCGTGTCGATTTAAAACACTCCCTGGGGTCGTGTTTTAATTTATCGCCACTCGTTTCGAATTTCCTCTTTTCCGCACTTGTATCGTAAATAACTATTACGAAATGATTTGATTTGTTCCCAAGTTGGAGCGTTAGGTACAGTTTATGGCTTGCACGACTAAATGCAACAATTTTTTTGGCAAGATGTAGAACCAGCTTGATATGTTTGTAACAACCGAGACCAAGTTCCTAGCTGCATCCTGTCGCTATATTGAAAGAATCGTTACCACTAACAGCATCATTTAGCATTAAATTTATGGTATAATATCGGGAATTTTAAATAACTAAGTTTATAATTAGAAT
Source organism: Cydia strobilella (assembly GCF_947568885.1). NCBI lineage: Eukaryota > Metazoa > Arthropoda > Insecta > Lepidoptera > Tortricidae > Cydia > Cydia strobilella. Next base: position 11,209,677 of record NC_086041.1, read on the forward strand.
TACTATTGCTTTATTCGATTTTGTATAGGTACATTCTTAATAAGTTTAATAACAGATTATTGGCCCAGTTAAATTAAGGGTTTCACCTCGAAATGAGAGATAATAAGCTGGAAACTCGTATACACCTTCGTTATGAGGTATTAAAGGTTCTCTTAAAAGTCGACGCATATCGTGTGCGAGTCATTAGTTATTCGAGGTCAAAAGTCATAAAAATCGGTTTTTCGCGGATATCAAAATTTCTGTAGCTCCCATGTTATTTACATGTAGGTAAGAATTGTAGAGCATAAAATTTGCGACAATTAGGTCACTTATCACACGTGAGTCAATGGCTAAAGAAACCGGTTTACGTAAATTCTCCGATTTACGGATCTCACGGTCATGTTACACAGGCGTTTGCGAGATGTCTACACGCTTGCGAGTAGCCAACCGTTGGAACGTTAACCGTAAAGTTTGAAAACAAAAAGTCATATGTGACTATTTACTTTCTATTATGACATGTCTATTAACCATTCACCATAGAATTTGACAGAAAAAGAGAGTGACATATTATTACCGTAATAAAGGTTAATAAGGTCTACTGTCCTTAAAATGTATGGAATTATAAGCAAATATCAGCCATAATGAATTAAGTATTGTATCCGTGATGTACAAAACAAAAAGTCGTATGCTTATTTTAAAGACTATGAACTCTAAATACTAGGAATAAAGTAGAAATTTACTAATGCTGTAATGCATCACGCGACATGCTAAAGACAGCCCAAAAAATTTGGGGCGATACAATAAGTTTCACTTTAACAAAAATATACTTGCATTTTGAGAGCTCCTGAAGACAACGTTGTTGCTAACGCAACTAAAATGACTGCCAAAGTTACCTAAAGTTATTAATTTATATCTGGGAGACCGAGCTTTACGCCCCCGAAAACCCCCATATAGCATTTACTTACTTACTTACAAAGTTATTATCGTCGGAATACATTACCCCGGTAACACCTAGCCCCGGTCTCCCATACTTGTTTCCTCGTTGGATCTTAGGTTCACTTTGGTAACTTCCAGCTAGGGATACATATTAAATCAATTCAATAAATCTCAACGCTTCATACGACCTGTAAACTAATTTAAGATTATAATCGTAGGTAGAGTTCAATGTAAATATATGTATGTAGTTATCGATACTATAATAACATATATACTTTTAAGTTACTTGTATCTATTAAAATGACTAAATTCTATTCTACAGTTTCATAATTGTTACGAAAATGGGTAAACTATGTAAATGTACGTATCACCAAAAGCTCGCCGTAAGTAACGTCCCTGACTGTGAAAGCAAGGTTCCCTGGGGCCGTCTGAAAGCTTCTACGCGGGATTCTGAAAACAAGACATTCTGTTGATATTATTGTGTTTCTATTTCTGATTGTTAGTACAGCTACATTTGAAGATATTAATATATGCTTACAATTAATTGTTCCAACTTCTAACTGACATAACCACTGACAACTCGTAGCTTGACGCGACCGCAATCCACACATTTTGACAAAGCGGTTACTTGGATTCGGCGTTCGTATGCTAATGTAAAATGTTGGCTGTTCAAAACATATTATATTAACACAACTTTGAGAATAAATAAAATTAGTTAAATTGAATGTAGGGAAGCACTGATCAATGCTAAATCACATGAAGCATACCAATAGTTACCCTATCCTAACCTAACCACACTTTACCCTGTTACATCCTTTTACTAGTAAAGTTGACCCGCACTGCTGAAGTCATTGGACATGGACACAGGCCAATTCGAGTTTTAGTTATTCGATCTGTTTCCGATACGATACTGACCTGTCAGTGTCAAGTGACGTTTTTGGTTGTAAAGTCGCTATCGCTTTACAAGAGCTAATAAAATCACCGTACACTGTCTTGTACTAACCGTACAATTTCAGTAGGTAATTCAAGCTCTTAAGACCTTGATATTGGCGAAATAGTCCCACTGGACTGAAGTCATAATTTTAAAAGAATGAATGAAATAAATCTCGAATATGAACAACATAGGACAAAGAATAGAATAGAATAGAAATAATTTATTCGTTAGCACACACAAATAGAAAATTATACAAAACAGAGAAACATAAAATGTGTTTATATGGATATGTATTGTATATATATGTTTATTTTATATTCTAGATTACAGGTTTTAATTATTTACGTTTGTAATAATTGAACCATAATTTACTTTCTGTTCATAGTGTTCGTTTGTCTATCTTGATCTGTTTATTGTTTCATTCTCAATTGCTCAAAGGTTGACTGGAAGAGATCCCTTATAGGGATAAGTCCGCCTTTGTACATTGTATATATTTATGTTCTTTTATTGTGTTTGTAATCTGTCTTATGTACAATAAAGTGTTTACATACATACATACATACATAAAAAAGAAAAAGTGCCACGAAATGGTCTCACCTCAGCATGTTACTGGCGACTTCCAGCGCTGATCTTCCGGTGAGACCATCCGGTGAAACAATCACGACAGGTAACAAAAAAAACAACAAAATTAATATATAACATACAAAAGACAAAAACAGAGATAAGTTAAAAATACATATTACAATAAACGGCATTATTACATATTCTTTGATTATTACATATTCTTTGATTATTACGTACAGCTGTTATATCCGGCCGAACTCAGTTTGGCCGTACATTATGCCTAAGAATAACTAACGCCATGCGGCAGATACACAAACTAAACAAAGCGATAGTCTAACAACATTCTTGAGATCCAGAAGGCGCCGAAGACCTATATGGAGTATGACAACTGACTACGGACCTATTTCATCTTTAGGCAGAAGTATTCTTATTATTTGAATAAGACCATCAAATGTGAGTACATAAGCATGTGGAACCTTCTGACTACCACCGCTCTCTCCCTCTAGGCATAACAGCCAGCCATCGGAAAACTGTACCGTATTCTCGGACAAAAAATTTGAATTTCCAACTGGTTTCTACCAATGGCTGCACGGCATGGAGTTAAGGTGACGATTTGATGTCGTTGCGGCGTTGTCAATTTCCTTATTAAAATGAGTGACGTTCTCCGCCGCATTACTGCCGCGATTAAGACGTTCATTCCGTCACTCATTTAATCTAGGAAATTGACAGGTATATACAACACAACAACGACGTCGCCAGAGTAATACCTCTGCAGGTTGCAAACAGCTAATTTTAGTTATTTTATTTATTTACTTATTTTATTTTATGATTTAAGGAGTACCAACAGCTACAAAATCATTATGCTTATTTAACGTCTGTTTATAAATAATACACAGATGTTATGTTTTATTTCGCTTTATTTCCTATAAAACTAACCTATTAATGCAATCACTATTCATTTAACTTAACATAAGACAAGTACTTCTTTGACCAAAGACAAGTATTCATACTTTACATACAAGTTTTGTAGTAAAGTCCAGTGTACATATTTAGTAATTACCTAGGTACGAGTAAATGATAACCCGCGCGTTAATAACACTGCCATAATAGCCTTAATTGATCCCCACAAGAGTAGTAGAGCTAATGCATGCGTATTAAACTACCTTATGAACCCCAATAAAACGGCCTTAGTGACATTTGTTCAAAACTACTCATAATGTAATGATAATGCGTTATACCTACACAAAGTATAAATTATGAAAATTTCACTACGAGTTAGGGAAATGAGAGGAAAGCTTAACCAGATTATGTGACTTTTTCCTTTCTATGTACAACTGTGTAAAAAGGTTTTATTTTATTAACCAGGATTCACTAAATCAGGCAATTTTAACTACATAAATATTATCGGATTACCTAAACTACAAGAAAATAAGTATATCTAGTTTTGCACGATAATAAAAGTTCTTACAAATTGTAGCCTATTTTCATCAAAGTAGGTATTTATAAATAGCGTATTTACAAAAGAATTATCAATAACTTAAGGCCTGATGTAAACGCACCTTCCATTTCTATATTTCACCACCAAATCTAAGTAGCTTGGATTATTAATATTAATTATTGATGATCTAGTTGTATCAATTTCTAGTCCCTGGGATATTAATGGTTCTATATATCGTCCTGCTTCTTGTGGGGTGAAAATATTAAGTAATATGTATTAAATTTGGGACGATCCTCTTGATGTTAATGTTGTTCCGCTGAAGGGTTTACACGACATACATATAGTTATAATAGTTACCTTTCGAAACTTACTTTTTAATACAGTTGCTCAAAAAGTGCTATTTTACGTAGCTGTTGTTGAAAGTTGGTTTTCGCGAACTAGTGCTTTTTACTTTCCAATTTTTTTTAATTTATTCTTGTTCCAATTCATGACTACTTATTGATGAGTGTTAATATTAATTTCCTTTAAACGTCGTAATCAACATAAAAACCTACTGTTAATGTAAGAATACAAAAAATATACATATTTCATATTTAATTACTTACCTCTTCATCATTATAACACGTCTATTTTTTTATATTGAATATTGAAAAACCGTTCTTAATAAGTTGTCTGAATGGAACGGAATGCCTGTCAAAGAAGAGGCGTTTTTTCTTTCTGCTTTATGTTTCCAAAGGCAACATTCGATATTGTTTTTATAAATGTTCGATACACAAATAATTGTAATTAACGATATTTGGGTAATAATAGTAAAATGTTTTATATTTACAATTGTTTCTGTCTTATAGAACATGCATTACAAAAAAAAACTTTCATTGAAGTGGGTTTAATAATAATAACACCCAGCTAAAAAAAAACACCTCTTCATAATGTCAATATTGTCAATGTCAATGATGTCACAGAATTAATAATATAAAGTTTCGTATTCCTTACTTGTTGTTTTTCTTATTTTTTCGCAACTGTATTAAAAAACTTCGTTCGATACACGTGCGGAAATGTCATTCTTCACTCGTCCCGAGTCTTGCCACTCGCCTGCGGCTCGTGAAGTAATGACATACTTTCCGCACTAGTATTGAAATGTACTATATCGGTAGAACTCCCATATGACAAACTTTGAGCCCACGTAAGGTTATTCCCACACAGCAGTTACGTTAAAACGTTATAATTATAAAACATGTAAAGATAAAAATGTTATACTTGTTAAACAATGCTTTAAATAAAAATAAAAAAATAACTTGCAAGTGAGAGTACTATTAATTAAAAAAAAAATTTTGTTTATGTTTTTTTTAATAAATATGTAAGTGTAAAATGATATCACTTCTCCAGTCCAGTTAACAACTATGATAAATTGATAACATGATAAGTAATCGGCTAAAATTATATTTTTATTGCGCTTTGACGATTTTTTGACGTTTAATTCGCTGATGAGTAATAATTTAGTAATTTAATAATTTAATAATCGGATTTAGATACTAATAATTTGTCCTCCTGGGGCCCGCTGGCGACATATTTTTCAGACAAATTTAAACTTTAGCATTGTACTTTACTTTGTACGGAACAAAAAGTGAAAACCCTATGTAATTTACATATATGTATGACCTGGGGACTTACAAGGATAATTTGTAACGGTCTCTTCAAAAAGGGTAAATATTGTTACAAATTAAGAAGTGGGTAAAGCGACATCATGCCCTCGTAACAACTCGGTCGAGAGTCTAATTCGGTCCGACCACACAGGAGGACAAAAACTCTTCCAGCCCATTAAACAGGGCTACATCGATCGATCTATTTTCTTGTAAATTACTCAAACAAACCAAGCCAAGTTTGTTTATTTGGGATGGCACGAAGATTGAAGGAAGGCACATCGGGTTTCAGAAGGGTTTAGAATTCGGTGGAACCAACAACAAATGATATGTTTAATAACACATCCTAAATACATTTGTTTTTCGTATTAATTACAGCTTAATGCAAATCCTATTAAAATAACCAATTATGGTATGAAATTACACGAACAATTATTAGGTAACACGTAACTATAATTCGAAATCAAGAAGGTGAAGACTTGTTACTCAATCAGCTGCTTAAACAACCCGCAAAATTAAGATCATTATTATAACCAAACCGGCTTTAAATACAAAATACAACTAACTGCCAACAAATTATGTTGAAGCATAATTTTCGCACAATTTACATGTGTTTCGACATGTGCGATACGATGTATGTTTACGATACTTATGCGTTGCTCTTAAATTTGTTTCAAAACTCGTTTTCATTGGGAAATAATATACGATTACATTCGATAAACGTCAAAAGTAACCTAATTTATTTATTTGGTATACGAACAGGTAGTTAATTGTCGTTCCTTTATGGTTATGATATGATCGATTTGGTTAACTTTACTGAGTTTACTGTTATAATTGTTATAAATTAAAAAAAGTTAAACCTTTTAAACAAACGCACTCTTTTTAATAAAGGTAAATACACAAAATTAATACGGATTGCTTTTGTTTATTCTAAGCTTATGTTTTAAGCAAAAGTTTTCACAAACTTGTTTATGCTATCGCATATTTTTGTATAAAATATACAGCTTTGTGTATTAAGGCCTACCGTGATCTGCTGTTTAATGATTTATATTATTGCGTACCCGTGAACTTGAAAGTTTTATTGGGTATATTATATACAGTGGCTAAAAAATAAGTGCATTCCCGTTGCCGGGGTGGTTTCGAGATTATACTGAGCAACTTTTACTATGGGACCAACCCCGAAATCGCGATAATTTTTTTGGATGTTTCATACATTTTGGCTGGTCTATTTTCTATGGGAGGGTAAATTTTTTTTTTCGCGATTTCGTGGTCGGTCCCAAAAGTAGCTCAGTATAATCCCAAAACCTCCCTGGCAACGGGAATGCACTTATTTTTTAACCACCGTGTATACCTCAATAGGTATTGATAAACAAGTTCGGTAGCAATACCGCTAATATAATAATAGATAGGTAACTAAAGTAGGGGGAAGTCCCCCAGTGGAGTCCCCCAACATAAGCCTTTTTAACGGAAATAAAAAAGTATTTGAAAAATCATGAATTACTTTAGTCAACAAACTTTATAATCAAAATAAAATAACACAAATGCAACTGATACTACTAATTCAAAAACAAAAAGTAAACTTTAGTGAAACAAAACTCGTTCATAGCAAGGGGCACCTAGTACCGGACGGACTATATTTCGAACCCCTAGCACCGGCATGGACGGTTTAAAATCATTTGACACCGATCACAAATATTATCTTCTGAACATTTTCCAGAATGTGTACCCATGTAGCCCATGAAGGGTGTACTGGTTGGGAACCTGAAGGATTCGGGTATAGGATTTGGTATACCCGGTTTTTGACAAGGCATGGGGCAAAATTAGACAAAATGGAGATTTAAAAAATTATTGTTTTGTTGCACGTGTGATAATGTAAATAGTGATCTCACTGATTAAACACGTAGTTAATTAAGTCATTTAAACAGAGAATAGTAAATTTCGTAGATTTTTATACAAATATATTTTTTAATAAACATTTCCCTTAGCGTCCCGGTTTTACCCCACTTAAATATAATACCTAATAATTATATGTTTTCTCTAAAATCGATATAGGTATCAATAACGATGAAAAAAGCAACTTGTGGTTTTTAACTACGTAGGTATGAAGGTATAAAAAATGCAGACAGCAATGTGCAAACTGAGATCGCGTTGTCGAACTGCATAGCAGCATTAGCAGCTGTTGAAGCGCAGCAGGGGGTGTAAGAAGACTTATACTCGTACGCGTTATTTATTTGTAAATGCGCAGTGATGTAGAATCAGCAGCAGAACTACGAATGAAATCTACAAAATTATTTGGCTGAGCTCTAGTCTACTTTGTATGCGTACGACAGTAGCAGTAAAGTGACACCACAATTAAATTAGCAGTACAGCAGTTACTTCGTGAATATGGCATTGACATGGGCAATGTATAATATCGGGAACTCGCCAAAGTCAATAGGATTTAATGTAAATGACATGAACACTGTAAATTAAAACTAAAATAGTACATAAATTGCGCATAACGTACTTGTATTTCTTTAATCCGGTATTTTTTAAATATTGGTAAGGGCTGTTTGAAATATCATTACACATACTTTACTACAATTAATGGCCCTTTTAACGTTCGTAATTTTCTTTAATTGCTAAATGCTATATGTGTTTAAATGCTATATTTCTACATTATATGGGGCCATAGGACGTGCATGGTGGGCGCGCTCGTGGGCTCGGACTATTTTAATAAAATTATCGTTTATCTTTATTGTAATTAAAATGTTTTCTGTTAATTTAAGTTAGATCATGAGCTGCTAAACAGTGTATGATCTATGTAGGTAATAAGTTAATAACACAGGGGAATTAAAGTATATCCATGATATTTTCGTATATACATTATTTTTATATTGGCAATAAGATATATTTTTATTTATATGAATATTTCCTTTACCTTGACATACACGGTGCTAACTGTTCGATGTTTGAGAATAAAGCCTAATTTAAAATAAAACCCATTTAATATTTGCTTTAATAGCAGTAAAATTATCCAAATAAAGTTTGAAAGCAACAGCGCGAACAACGATCGCTCAAAAGATTTGCATAACCAGCAAAATATGTCACTGTACGGGAAAATCTTTCCAATATCACCTTGTTGTACCATATTTTATGCAAATAAAAGAATTTTATCTTATTTTATTAAGTTATTAGCAACTTTGATATTGTTTTCATAAAGTAATAAATAAAATACATAGTATTTATATTCCCTGGGTTATTATACCCGTATCTACATTAAAACAATTACAAACGTAATTGTATCTGATATCCCTTGCAAATGAAGTCAATTTAAATTCATAATGATACAATTATAACCAGACGGCAAATAATTTAAAATTCTCGTCGAATAATTCAATTGAACATTAAATTGCAGTCCAACCAGCCATTTAAAAATACAATCAAGAAATACAATGACAAAGTAATAATAATTAATAATCGTTACCTCACTGCAGGAGCTTACCGAGGTACTTATATTGTAGTTAATAAAAAGTTAATTCATTTAATTTATGTTAACTATAATATATCGTTAAATACTAGTATGGTTAAGGTTGTCATTTTTAATTATGATTTCCGAATGGACCAACAATTACCAAACGAATGAGTCGTTAATTCTTTAGTTGCAGTGTATAGTAATATATTTTCTGTGTAATGCTTATACAACATTTTTTTTATTCTACGACATTCAAACACATAATTTAGCATAATATCATGTCACTGGTTGTTTCATACTTAATTTCTCACATACATTTTGGTTGAAAGTGTAATAAATTATAATATACCTACAGCTTTATTATATTGTGCCTCTTGTCATTCTTGTTCTTGAAATCCTAGCTGACAGCCTCATAATAGACGTGACATTGTGATAACAATTGTTCTTAGTTATTATTTCAGCAAAAAACTAATTAATTTTCATTCTTGTTTCGCTATTTTGTACAGTTTTCCAGTGTCAGTATAGACATTATTTAGTTAGTTCATTAATTTCTAGCAAAATGGTTTATAAATTTTGCGTTTGGTAGTTTATGAAAGTGTATTGCTAAACTCTACTTTTCTACGATTAATCATTATTGAGACTCGTGTGAAATGTACCGAAATATCTCTCGAATTCGCCTTTGCTGGTCAATTATGTTACATAAAATATAACTTTCTCGTGATTGATCGTTTACCGACTAATGTGGCCAAGGTCAGTCGAATTTAATTTACTTATTAATAAATACAATCGTTCTAGACATGCAATCAATTTAGTTTAATGAGCTTTGCCGGCACGAATCGCCAATATGAGGGTTAGGTTCCAAGTTAGTTTATCGATCAATATAATGTGTTTGAGAATTTATAGGTCAATTAGTACATATTTAGTAACATTGCGTGCACAGATTTCCATGACCAATCGCCTCCCGGGCGAAAACTCGTATAGTGGTTAACGGCTATGTATGATGAACCCTCGTGAACGTCAGCTGCCGCTCCGTTGGTGGGTTGAGGAATGGCAGCAAATAAAGTCTATAAGGCGATGACTGACAAAATTTGCGCCTGGCTCGCGGTCTAGAGTAAGTGTCTGCAGTATAAACGATTTTTTATTTTCTGGCACTTGTGAACATTCGAATAGTAAAAATAATAAACCCTCAAAGCTACATGTAGCCTCAGATACGTTATATATGGTCGATCACCGATTGGTCCTTCACCGATACGCCTGACGGATGAAACTTATATTTTATAAAAGAAAATATGTTCCTGAACATAAATAAATAGGGTTGCCTAAAGAAATATGGTCAAGGGTATTTTTCAGTAATTTTTGAAAAAAAAAATTGTTTAAATTTGACACCGAGTTGTCTGACGAACGAAATAAGTTCCAATGGAAAGTATACAACTTGTACAACATGAATCAATTTGGTTGCCTATCTTTTTCCGGTTATTATGTGGTTATATCGCTAATTGCACTCATCTGTCTCACGCTTGAATTATATCAAAATGATAGTAATTTTATTGCGAATACAGTGGTAAAGGGTTGCCTGCGTAAATCCGATCACAAATAAGGATTGTTAGGCTTTTAAATGAAATAAGAAGTAAAGACTTTTAGCAATAACTCAAAAACGGCTTATATTTATAACTGATCACGATTGTGTTAACTTTTATCGAATGTGTTTTTTAACCACTATTTTTGTGATTTATTCCTAGTTTTTGGACCAATGGTTCAAAAGGTAGAAAGAAAAACCCTTTTTTTCTAAATGTCCGAAATGATTCACTTTATCAAAAAATATTGTTTAAATACTCCTATTTATTTTGAAAGACCTATTCAACGACATCCCACACTATAGGGTTGAAACGATTATAGTGCGGGATCCTGGTATAACTAATATTACCTGAGCCTTTTGAGTAAAGTCCGAAAATTTAAACAACATTTATCTGTTTTCGGCGTTTACCCGTACACATCGGTCTACCCAACACTGGCTGGGTAATGTTAGGTGTTGCATCATCACTTCTGACATCAGTGTTGGATAGAGCTAGATGTATACCGGTGAACGCCGAATACCTACAAATTACAGTACTGTTCTCATCTCTGGTCTGGCGCTCCACAATACCAGCTCCTTCCCCTTGACTTCATCCAACGGCGGGCAGTTCGTATTGTCGGCGATCCCGAACTTACTGACGGCTTAGAACCTCTTAGTCTTCGGAGAGACGTTGGCTCTCTTTGCATGTTTTACCGTCTGTACAATGGGGAATGTTCCGAAGAACTTTTCGATTTGGTGCCATCGTCTCGTTTCTATCACCGCACCTCCCGCCAAAGGTGCAAAGCTCATCCTCACTTCTTAGATACATGGCACACCAAGAATAAGCGGGTATCTCGCTCGTTTCTTCCCAGAACGTGCAGAATGTGGAATGAGTTGCCTCCTTAGCTTAGCTTAGCTCCCTACCGAACACTGGGTGGGTATGTCAGAAGTGATGATGCAACACGTAACATTGCCCAGCCAGTGTTGGGTAGACCTAGATGTGTACGGGTAAACGCCGAATACAGATTAATGTTGTTATAATTTTCGGAATTAAAGGCTCGGGTAATACTGTTTACTGGTTATATCAGGGTAAACTTGAGTTTAATTAACCTTCTAACAATACCCGTAACATATATACGAGATACGAGTATAGTACGACATACTTTTTTTGTCTTACGTATGAGATTGATTGATTCAGCCCAAAGCGATAATTATTTTGCCCACATACCCGACACATTCCGACCGGATAGTGTAAATGAGGAAAAGTAATTAATGGCTGACGTCCGAAGTCTATTCTTTCCACTAATTGTTTTACTACCACCAACTAAAACTAAATAAGTTTTCCTTGACATCTTTCTTTTATTGCTTGTGATGGCTTTTGTCACTGACCAAAGACAGGGGAACAAACTTGAAACACATTAAAGAAACCGCCTCTGAGCCCATGGGCAACTGAATCAGTACAGTTACCGAATAGTTTTGGTAACGTTAGCTTAGCACCCTTGCATACAAAAGCTGCATAGATAAAAGAAAAAGGCATATATGTAGGTACTCGTATATGTAGATTATGTAGCCTACGAATGCTAAATTTAAAGCTAGTTTTAAAGTAAATAAAATAAATGTATATTAGTTAATTATTTAGCGGGGATTTCGCATTTGAAAAGCTAAATACAATCTGCATTGAAAAATTGTCGTACATACATTAGAATTCAAATTTAAATTGGTTCACTGACATTAAATGTTTATAGTCGCATACTGCGGTCACACTTTAATTACTAATTAGTCTAATTCATTATTTGCCTATTGTGGTAATGGTAACTAAAGGTTACATTCGAATGGTGAGAGCAGCAATGTTGCTCTGTTGCTGTTGTAAAGTTATAGTCGTGCGGTCGAGTACTCTTAATAACATCACAGTGCTAGAATGTTCGAATAGGTAAATAATATAAGTCTAGTTGATGTTGAATCAGCCCTGTACTGCTTACGGTAAATAATATCTAACTTTTGAGGCTAATGAGCGACTATTTTATACGAGTATTTTATTTCTTCTTTAATATCAGGGTCTTTTGCAATGTGTATTGTGTGCAATATTGATTGCAAACTGCTAATAATTCCTTGTTTCATATCAGGTAAGCCGACATCGGACACAAAATGTAAGGTAACATATCCAGAACATCTGTCAAGGAGCGATTTACACCGATTGACCCACAAACTACATTTTGCACCTTTCTCGGAAACCGAATGCACGACCTTGTCAAAAAAACTGGAATGCGTTCCAAATAGGCCTAAGTGCATCAACAATATAACAAAATACGCTTCTTTGGAATAAGTAAGTCAGAAACGCGATCCAACCACACTTTTTTTGACGCATTCTGCAGCTTTGATAATCTTAAGGTTATACATATCTAAATAGTGCTATTGTATCTTGAACTTTGATTCAAAAGCATAAAGTTACATTTCCATTCAACGTTAAAATCAATCATTGAGCAGCACAGAATGAGCAGATAGGTTTAGGTGTTTAGACCTTAACTTACTATAATAAGGCAGAATATTGCTTGGGTATAATCAGTCCCATCTGAGTGGCATGAAAGCGCCATCGGCACGTGTGTGTAGAGCATCTGGCTCCCAATTAGGATATCATTGTCAAAAGAGGCTGGAGAATGCTCCTAAGGCCGCTTCCTGACTTGGCCGTCGCGAGATAATGTCGTCAGATGAAGATACTTTACATACATTTGCGATTGCGTAAAAAAAAGAAAGAAGTACATCCCTACATTACCAAAAATATTAATTGCAGACTTTTTGTTGCGGCGCAACAACTTTCACAAGATGAATTTCACAAAAATATTTTTTAAGAAAAAAAACCGACTTCAATGGGGGCCGCTGAAAGTTCACTTATTGTGGATGGTGCACTCTTAGATTCCAGACAATGAAATTAAAAAGACAGCATATTTTGCCTAATTATGTAGAAAAGGAGGTAAAACCACCCACTTTTCTAGTAGCATTTCGTTTTTGTAAGGGTCGCAGTTCTAACCTAACCTACTTTTCTGATAGCATTTCGTTTCTGTAAGGGTCACAGCTCTAACCTAACCTACTTTTCTGATACCAGTTCTGTTCTGTGAGAATCGCAGTTCAAAACCCAACCACCCACCTAACCCACTTTTCTAGTAGCATTTCCGGGTCCGGGTCCGGGTCCGAGTTGGGGTCCAGACCCGGGTCCGGGTCCGAGTCCGGGTCCAAGTTTAGGTCTGGGTCCATAAGGAAGATAACAAATCGCCAAACGTGAACTATGTGTCATTGAAGAGTTCCATTCTGATCATTATCAGCAGTTTCCACTTCATCAAATGTCACTTTTTTAAATGTAAATGCTGGATTTGTTGATGAAAATACAAAAATCACTATATGTATGCCTTTCACATTTAAAGAGTTCCCTCGGTTCCTCGTGGGTCTCATCATCAGAAGTCAGAACTCGAGCTTGACAAAATTATGTCTTAAAAACTTAAGTTGCTTAACAAACATAAAGAAGAGGACAAATCGCCAAAAGTATACTATGCGTCATTAAAGAGTATCATTCTGATCATCATCAGCAGTTCCACTTCATAAAATGTCACCTTTTAAAATGGAAGTGCTGGATTTGTTTATAAAAATACAAAAATCACTATATGGATCCCTTTCACAGTTGAGGAGTTCCCTCGATTCCTCATGGATCCCATCATCAGAACTCGAGCTTGTCAAAAATGTTTCTTGAAAACCTAACTTGCTTAACAAACATAACGAAGAGGACAAATCGCCAAACGTGAACTATGCGTCATTAAAGAGTTCCGTTCTGATCATCATCAGCAGTTCCACTTCATCAAATGTCACTTTTTTAAATGTAAGTGCTTGATTTGTTGATGAAAATACTAAAATCACTATATGTATGCCTTTAACATTTGAGGAGTTCCCTCGATTCCTCATGGATCCCATCATCAGAACTGCTTTTTGACAAAAACGAGACCAATCTGTATGTATATACATACAATCAAAAAAAGAATTTTCAAAATCGGTCCAGAAATGACGGAGTTTTGGAGTAACAAACATAAAAAAAAACAACCGAATTGAGAACCTCCTCCTTTGAAATTTTGAAGTCGGTTAAAAAAACAGGCAATGCAGTGTGTTTTGAAATCTTGTATTCAAAACCAACTTATCGTGAACTTCTGTGCCTAATTGTGCCATTTTGTTCACTAATCACAAGCGGCTAGCTATAGTCTAAGATGCGTTATATATGGTCGACCTTCACCCATACGTCTGACGGATGAAACTTATATTTTATGAAAGAAAATATGTTCCTGAACATAAATAAATAGGGTTGCCTAATGAAATATGGTCAAGGCTATTTTTAATAAATTTTTTAAAATAATTTTTTTTCTTCAAATTTCACCGATTTGTCTGACGAACGAAATAAGTTCCAATGGAAAGTATACAACCCTTATTTGTGACCGGATTTTTGCAGGCAACCCTATACCGTTGTATTCGCAATGAAATTACCATTATTTTGATATATAATTCAAGCGTCAGACAGATGGGTGCAATTATCGATTTTATCTCACCTAAACACGGCAACCTCATAATAGTGGCCGGAAAAACATAGGCAACCTAATTTATTAATGTTGTAGAAGTTGTATACTTTCCATTGGAACTTATTCCGTTCGTCAGACAAATCGGTGAAATTTGAAGAAAAAAAAATTTTTTTCCAAAATTTATTAAAAATAGCCTTGACCATATTTCATTAGGCAACCCTATTTATTTATGTTCAGGAACATATTTTCTTTCATAAAATATAAGTTTCATCCGTCAGACGTATGGGTGAAGGTCGACCATATATAACGTATCTCCTACTACTAGCGCTCGGCTCGGCATGCAGGATTTTACTGATTGCCCGCACCGGCATGCCGCACGCTTCCGCGCAGCTCGCGCCAATCAGAAAGCATGCATTCAAAATCAAATCAGGAAGCGGCTTAAAAGGGGTGTAGTCGTACTAAGGGGAAAAAAGAAATGTATCATAACATCGTTATCGAGTCTTGTCAAGTTGTCTGGTATGCGCTTGACACTTCATTTATAATAATAAGATGCTTCTAAGATATCTTATGTAAACAAGTCCCCTTCTGTTAAGGTTTTATTAAAAAAAATACAAGAAAATATCCAAGAAAAAATGAACAGGGAGCAGAGACCTAGTCAGGTGGAAACCTGACTCCAACAAATCGCCGATCTTTTTTTTTAAAGTTATATTATAGCCATTACAGCCAATATATATACTTTTTCTACTCATCGAGTATAATCTGTGTATTACAAGTATTACGACTTGTTATGCTACACTACAACCTTACTCTTTTCAACGTTGGATAGTCTATGGCACTTCCGACTCAAGCATAAGAATTTTATCGATACGGTTTAGTCAATTATAAAAATTTTGAAAATACAATGTCATACATTTCGATAAAATATTTCTTGTTTAAGGAGACTCGATTAAATGCAAATTAGCCTACTTAAACACGCTGCTGCGTCGCATCTACTTTGTGATTGGTTGGCCAACAAAAACATTTTATTTTATGTTGTAGTAGAAACAATTGCTTCATAAGTCAGAAATGCGCATGTGACACCCTTCATATAGCAACATCCATACCCTACGAAAACCTCTTAGCGTTGCTTGTTAGTCTCCATAGGCTACGGTGGCCAAAATCGAGAAAAAAACTGTCTTAAAATTTAATTTAGCAAGGAACAGGTACCAGGGCCTCATGAGTTACGAGGAGGTGTGGTTGACCAACCCGCCGGGGGCGCCGGGCCCGCGGCGGCCGCGGCCGGGGCGCGTACGAGTATGAAGATATCGCGGGCTGCAGCAGCTCGCGTATGCTGTATACTTTTGGTTTGTTTACCTATATGATTCTACTAGTTGAAAGTGTTATTTTTTGTCTCGTAGAAAAAGTATTGTATACAATAGTGATATAATCAAGCTTTTCCATCTCGTACCTTACCTTAAGCAACTCAGCAAGCTTCGTTGCTTAAACACGGTACTCGACTGAAAAGCTCCCTATTATATCACGATTATATAAAATACTATTACTTCACTAGCTTCTATAACTTATAATAGGTATTTAAGGTTAACGTAAAAATACATACATTGTTTATCGCCGCACCCACGACCGCGCCCCGACGGCTTCCACGCCATCATGCGCAAGCGGGTGGCGTCGCTGGTGCGGCGCGTGCGCGGCAGCACTTACAGCATCCTAGCCACAGTCGCAGACAGGATAGATGGCGCTTTCTGGAAATACTGGAGTAGCCTACATGTTTATAATTAGTTAAAGTATACATAGATTACATACATAGATATTGTCACTAACATAGGTTAAGAGTTAATAGAATAAGTTACTAATATATTATGGAAATTGAATTTCTGAAATAAATAATTATTTAATTTAATTTAATTTATGCCTTGCGTTCCGTACAGCGCGATTCTCTCAATGTCTTTAACGAGTTTAAGCGAATTTAAAAAGATTTGCGTAAGAGATATTAAACTACAAGTACTTGGAGAGCAGCTGTTCCAGCAAATCGTTGCAAAAAGTCGCACTATGGCGGGCTATCATGTTCGACCAATAGGGGGTATTACTGCAATGCCCTGCCACCAGAGTGCAGCACTAGCCCGTTTAGTAAACCATAGAGTAACTTATACATACTGTGCCTTGTATCAGTTTTTTGACAAGTTTTCAGAGATAATAAAATATGACATTGATGCACCAAGGCGGTGTGTTTACAGAGAACTATATGACTGAATATTATACGTATTTTGACAGCAACGGCTGATTGTAAAATATGAAGAAAATATATACCACAAATAACTATTAATGTGAATTTTTAGGTGTATCCTGTATACTTCTATCTAGAGATAGGTAAAAATACGTACTTGTAGTAGTTGTAGTTAATAATGAGCTTTTTGCGCATTGTTCTCTCATACTATATCACAGCTTGGCAACATTATCAATCACAAGACATAATTTTGAAACTAATAGACAGTCTATTAAACTATTTTATGGCGGTAATAAAAACATATGTTTTTTGCCTCGACACAACAATGACCATACAAATCAACCGCGCGTGTTGATGTAGCAAATTAAATCAATGTAAGGACGAGGCATTGTACAAACTTGCGCGTGGGCCGACGCAAAACTGATCGCGTGTAGTGATGTGCTGCTTGCTCGATATCGATAAAAAACATTTTAAAACAGATTTTGAGTCTTAGTATAAGTATAACAATTTTAAATACTCCAAATTGTATGTAATAAAATAAAAAAC
Source organism: Cydia strobilella (assembly GCF_947568885.1). NCBI lineage: Eukaryota > Metazoa > Arthropoda > Insecta > Lepidoptera > Tortricidae > Cydia > Cydia strobilella. Next base: position 11,227,491 of record NC_086041.1, read on the forward strand.
GAGACTAGAAAAAAACGTTAATTGTTTATATTATTTTAAAAAGAAATTTATATTTATAATATGCGCTTGTATTTATTTATATTCACCAAGATTTTATTTGCCTATTTAGGTATAATATAGGTATATAGTTATAATTATATCACAAATTATACACGCGTCGATAATGTTACCTATTCAATATTAATAGTTATTTGTTTACTTGTCTTATATACCGATACCACACCAATCGCTCCTTCAATCAATTAAGTGATTGTGATTTCAGTAACGTAATTTTATGATGGCAAGGTGAATTTGTAATCGAATAATTTAAATGTAAATGGAAACGTGAACCAATTTGCCACTTAAATAAATTATTGGGGAAACTGGGACATAACATCGTTGTTTTATGTTTTATTTTATTAACATTTTTGACTCGATTTGATTTTGTCGACAAGTTAAAGTATCGAAATAGGTAGTTTGCTTTGGTAGGTTCTCTCCCATCTCTAGCCTAGCTTTTATGTGATGGGTTCAATAAAATGTAATTCTAGTCGTGCAAAAAAGCTTAACATGGATCTGCGGCTTTGACAATAAGGCCGACTGTCCATTAAAGTTAAGGAATGCCGAAACATGAGTTGAATGTCTTTTATATGATTCTTTTATGTCTAAAGGGATCACGATGTAAGCAGGTAGTAAATTGCATTGTTTAATGAATAAGATGTTACTGCTCCTGGTATTCTTTTGTTAATTGTCTTACTATTTATACATACGAACGAGTAGGTTATAATATCAAATGTTCGAGTTCGAACCCATGGGGGTCTTTCATAGTATTCTAGCGAGCTTTTATATACATAATCTAGTCAGTACCTATTAGTTTCATTTTGTTTACATATCAAACATTTATGATAGGCTAAATATAGTTGTAGTGTCTGCGGAACCTTTGTATGCCTTTGTACTTTCCCTTAATGTTTTGGTACTGTTATAAGTAAGTTGCTAAACTCCTTGCAATAATCTCAACAAAATGGCCAAAAACACGTGATTAAGCTGTCCAACATGAACTTAAATAAGATGTTACCTCTATCTCGAGCATATTACTTAAACTTTACCGGTTAACACCTCGGCAAGTTAAGTAGGCTGGTAGTAAAATGGCAAAAATTACAGAAATTACATTAAAGCCCCCAGATTATAACCCTTGGTCTCCAATCTGCAGTTTGTGGGATTCCGACATACTTCGCAAACTCATTACTTTCCCTTGTCCGGTTGGATTCCAATCTTTTCGTAATTTAAGAGGCAGGTAGGTAGGTTTGAATCGACGATTTCACAAAACAATATTTTTTACAGGACCATAGAGGCCAATCGAACTTTAGAACTCTCGTCTTATTCATATCTTGTGTATCTCGCCCGCACTTATACGTATAATAATATTCACTCTCACTTATATACAGATATAAATAATAGATTAAGATCATCATCCTCCTCGCGTTGTCCCGGCATTTTGCCACGGCTTATGTGGGTCCGCTTTGCAACTAATCCCAGGAATTGGCGTGGGCACTAGTTTTATTAGGAATAATAATGAATAATTAAAACAGATTAAGAATAGATTAAGATGACATTTTTTAAACTGAACTCGTTCTGCAACCTCAAATATGTGGTAATTCCTAATACCCAAAAAACTCTGTGTTTGTCTACAGTTATCATATAACATTATCCCTGTCTCTCATTTAAATACATTGTTTAATACGATAGGTTTAAATTCATTCGCACTGATTAGTGCTTAGACATACGAAGGGATAATTGTTAGTAGACACTAAAAGAAGATATAATTATACTAGTGTCAGTAGTATCTTAACTTAATGATAGCTTCTTATTTCTTATGCAAAGAAATTCGGGGAAATTGTGCAATTGTGTATTGCTAATTTAGCACTTTGTAATCTCACATGGGTTTAAAAATGGAATAAGGAACTCCTTCGTCTAATAACTCATTGAGTAAGAATCCCTTGAGTTGGGGCACCCTTACATCATATATGTAATTGGATAAAAAACCTTACTTTCTCCGGGTTTCATGAAAAGCGACGATTAAATAGAAAACACGCTGTGCAAATGTCCATCTGTCTAATACATTAAAGTTTTGCCATCGCTAAAAAGTCGTATGTAACTATGATTCATGTGTAAAGATATACTTTTTAGGATTCTAGTATTCCAGTCAGTCCATTCAAGACACAGATCACTTGCCTGCTAGACGAAACATATGAATAGATTCGTACTCACCACGTATAAAAGCGATACACGTTTTACTTGCTCCAACGTTCACGTCTCGCGCGTATAAATAGAGAAAATCTAAAAGTGAGTTCTATGTACGTATCTTACATAGGGAGACAGCAGTAGAAAAAATGTTCAGTAAATGATCTCCTTTTTGACCACCTCGCCTGCTTAGGAACTTCTGTAGTTGTATTGGTTATACTTTTTTCTAGTCTTTGCAAATGCTTTACAATGTAGAATCTGTATGAGGTAATCGATGATTCAAGGCGTAGCGTAGTTAGTTAGACGGAGAGGTTTCCACGGGGCTTCATTTCCGCCATCTGCGGCAGTTCACACATAGCAATAATACCTCGAAATAATAACGAACCAAGTCGAAAACAAACACTTTCCAAAAACAACCTTATGTCGATGCCTCAAGATTCTAAATTAGAATTTATATTTTTTCGTAAATACTTTTTTGTTCGTTTGTTAAGTACTCCGACGACGCCTGCTGAACAATAAGAAGTTATTTGAGATGTTCGGTGTCAACGTTGTCGCCTGGCGAACGGGAAATTAGGAGACATGTAGTACCATATATGATAGATAGACAGATAAATAATTTATTGCCACAACAAGGGTTTTTTCAATTATTTTTACACACTTATGCTATACTTAAACTAGACAATTTATGTATAAATAAGTTCAGATTACATATCTACGTGACAATAGGACAGTCTCAGCTAATGTGCTGGAAGCCCCGCCTTTACTGCGTGGTTTCAGCGCTGGTTTTCAGCCTGCCCGAATTGAGGCGGTATATGACTATTTAATATACTTTTCTCAACATGCAATGAAATATTGATGTTATATTCCTTATAAATAATAGGCTGCGAAGTATCACGTTTCAGGCGCGGCTAGACTAATAGAGGTCTTTCATGAAATTTCATACAAAATTCTTTTTTTAATCGTTTTGGAGGCAAAGTTGAACATTTTTTTCATTATGTAATTCTATTTTATTGGATTAATTTTGCATTGTTGATTGTGCTATTTAATATGGGTTCCGAAGAAAATATGAAATGAATATTAATTGTACTGAGAGCGGAAGCAGAATTTACTTAAAATAACTTGCTGCCGCCAAAATCAAAGGCGAAGTATGTATGTAAACACTTTATTGTACATAAGACAGATTATAAACACAAATAATAATAATATATACCATGTACAAAGGTGAATTTATCCCTATAAGGAAGTATATGGATGCTTAAGGCAATTTTATAAATTGAAATACTCTGCTCACAGTTTATCAGAAAGTTATTGTGGCATATTTTAAAGAACTAAATGTAGGTAACTATAAAAACGTCAACACTGTGGGAATTATTCTCCATGCCTAAGGCAACGATGTATGTGAAGCATATTATCAAGATAAAAAACCGGCCAAGTGCGAGTCGGACTCGCGCACGAAGGGTTCCGTACTATTACGCAAAAAACGGCAAAAAATCACGTTTGTTGTATGGGAGCCCCACTTAAATATTTATTTTATTCTGTTTTTAGTATTTGTTTTATAGCGGCAACAGAAATACATCATCAGTGAAAATTTCAACTGTCTAGCTATGAGATACAGCCTGGTGACAGACAGACAGACGGACAGCGGAGTCTTAGTAATAGGGTCCCGTTTTTACCCTTTGGGTACGGAACCCTAATAACTATGTAAACTTAGTTATGTGGCTAAAACGACAGTCTACTTAAATATATCTTGAAAATTTGTGTAATAAATTGACAAATTATATGTGTAAAATATACACGTGTGATAAAGATAGTAGGTGGTACAGTCGCCATCAGATAGATCGGAGCGGTCGAGGCGCTCACAAATATCTGAACACGCCTCTATTGTCAAGGCGTTAGAGTGCGTGTTCAGATATTGTGACCAGCTTGGCCGCTCAGATATATCTGATGGCGACTGTACATAGTTATATTTTGTGCCGTTTAGTTTTAGTTTCTTTAGAAATAAAACTTTGATGTCGTGGAGATTTCTTTATTTATTTCATTGCATGTTTGAGAAAAGCACTATACATACATCGGCGTAAAAAGGGGTTGTCGGCCTCATAACTATCCATTATGCATTCGGCCGGCAACCCTTCCTTCCCAGCCTCTGTAGTAATGTACTATTTTCTGACTTTCCTGGCGTGGAAAAAAGCGCCAAAGAGCAGCAATACAAGCGGAAATACATGTAAATAAATACGATGTAGTTATATACGAAAAAACCTTAAAAATAAATACAAAACAAGACCACGAGAAGTCACCACACACCACACATATCATTACTTAATTTAATATAATATATTATAAGGTATTTTTTAGTAATTTAATAGGTATAGGTACATTACTACAGAGAATGGATTGTCATTCGATTGTGACAACCGTTTAGACATACAACGCTGGCAATTCCTTTTCGGAATAAATTCACGAAAATACAACGTAAAACCATCAACACTTTTTTAATTAAGTAAATAATATTATGACGCGCAAATCATTACAATTACCTTTCGCTTTCGCTTATTAACTTAAGTAAGGTAATTTAGGCTATATACACTTCCATAAACAAATAGTAAGTATAGTAAGTACCCGGGCTTTCTATACCATAAAAAAACAAAGGACGGTATAATATCGATAGAAAATCCGTTGGATAAGGGCGTCCGCACACTGGCCCTTTATGGCCCATAAACGAGCCATAGCGTCCTACAGTTTTAGTGCGTCGGGCCAACTTAAAACAGTGATTGGATGTCCCGGTTGCCATACAAACAGTTTTATAATCCTGATATTAATATTATAAACGGATAATCAGAGAAAAAACAAGAAGTAAATACTGTTATTGTTGCGTATTGTTGTGTTTGCGACTGCGTCTGGTAGCAAATGCGATCATATGTAGATAAATCTTGTTATGTGCGAAACATGCTCAGCAATATTTGAAATTATGTGCGACCCCTCTTGTCTTACATATAATTATGTGATATGTGGGACGTTCAACGTAGCTTAGTATTTAACAAGTTACCATCTTACCATCATAGTATATTAGGTATTTAATAAGTTACCATCAAAAAATATTTTTGATGCATGCTTTAAGTCCTGACTGTAACTACTATATTTATAATAAACCTGTCTATTAAACCTACCAAGAGTTTTTTCTCAAACACGCAAATGAAATATTGATATTATGATCTTCGTATAAAAAAATAACTAAGCAATATTTGATTTTTGATTCGTTATGACATTCTGCCAATACACCTATAAAAAAACCGGCCAAGTGCGAGTCGGACTCGCGCACGAAGGGTTCCGTACGCAGAAAATGGCAAAAAAATCACGTTTGTTGTATGGGAGCCCCACTTAAATATTTATTTTATTGTTTTTAGTATTTGTTGTTATAGCGGCAACAGAAATACATCACGGTTCATGAGATACAGCCTGGTGACAGACGGACAGACAGACAGCGGAGTCTTAGTAATAAGGTCGCGTTTTTAACCTTTGCGTACGGAACCCTAAAAAAACAATAAACGATATTTGATATACAGGCATGTCCGTTGCCAGGGAGGTTTTGGGATTATATTTACCAAAGATAGATATAACTCCGTAATAGATGGATACAGTCTAAGGAAAAAACGTGCCTCGAAAATCACGAAAATTTGATTCTCGATCAGATGGCGCCACTAGTTATGGCCTACTCTCGTATAGAGGGCGTTGACTGTTTCGTTTCTTATTTATAATTTTAACGCATACCAGTGAAAGAACAAGGGGCAAAATCATATAAAAATAATTAATGCAAATAAAAAAATCATTTATCCATATTTAAATACATTTTAACGTATTTCTATAAATCTTCATTTTTAGTTTTAAAGTATGTCGATAGATGGCAGTGAATTTAGAGTGGTTACAAAATTTACTATGACAGTACCGCTCTATCTTATTATATCCCTCTTTGTATTTACTAAGCAACTTTTACTATGGTACCAACGACGAAATCGCGAAAAAATTTTTTTAGTAATGTACTATTTTTTCCGAGGAAATATTTTGGCTACTTGCCGACTGCATAATCAGATCACTTCCATGGTAGCATATTATTGCAATGTCACCTGAATTACGGAAATACTAAATTCCAACTCAAACAGACACCGGGAAGAGGCATTTTAGTCAATTATGTATATACAAGGTGTTCACGAGGAAACCGAAAGATTTTAACCACGCCTTTCTGAGGCCAAAAGAAGGAAAAAATGTAATAAGTTTAGCACAAATTCGCAAAAAAAAAATTTTTTTGTTTTTTTTTTCGATTTTTCAGATGTATTTGTACATAAAAAGTAAATATTATTAGTAAACTTGTCACTTAAAATGGACTTTTACTTTTTTTTCGTAAAACGTAGTTTTTACAAAGTGTTACTTGTCACTTTTTGACATCTATCAATAAGGTTACTTAGACTTCGTCCCACAGTGGCAACATCGACATCAAAAATGCGTTTTGCACTATGTAACAATGAAAACTTGTTTTTTTTTTTAACTGGTATTAACTCTGAAACTAGGCAAATTACAGAAAAGTTTATACGACATTTTAGTCTTTAAATATGATCAGGAATACGCTGTTAAAATTATTCGGTATCCTTATGTTACACCGTGTAAACATTTGAATATATTATATACAAATACATGAAGCTAAGTAAAAGTGTGTAAATAAATTAATATTGTTTTGTATGTAATAGCGGCTGGAAACGGTCAACCCTTGACGTGCTATCCTGTCGTTAGCCGCCAACGGCTTTTATAATCAACTCGCGTTTGACAGCCGAGCGGTAGGTCAGTTATTTATGAAATGACACAAGTCAGTTATTTATGACATGACACAATTACATTGTTAAAATATAAAAACACGCGTGGCTGCGGCGTTGGGGACAGTAAGTTTAGTTTATAAAATTCGATGTAAATAAATTTTGGTACCTAATAATTTGTAATGATATATTTTATTAATTTTATTACACACTGCTTTTATCTACCAGTTATAAGTGCATTTTTTATGTCGTGTTCATATTCGTCTGCTCGGTCTTCATTTATTTCATATGCCTTTGAACCGCTCTTCTGCAAAATCCTAATTTTGGACTTGCCTCATTATACTTATCGGAGGTATCGAATTACGTTCCATCTAGTAGTTGCGATATGTGGACATTTATGTTTGGAAAGACAATAAACCACATTTCATACATGACAGTCATAGTTTTTACTACTTTCATTCTAAAAACCTAATCGAATACAAATTCTCATCACATATTGTATTAGCCACATAAAATTTTTACAGCATACTCTTACAATAAGAACTTTCCTCCAAATTAATTTACATATGTAATATATACCTCATTTATAAATGTTTTCATGGTGGCCCAGAGTTCAGTAAACAAGTAGCTTGACAATCGTTGACTGATCGACTCGTGCGCCGATCAGCGGAAGCTGGAACTGCCCATTGTTGTCGGAGCAGTGCGCACTTACATTAAGCAGAATAGATTGAATCCTGCGACACTATTCACAATAGTAGATTGTTAACCAAGGGTTGAAACCCGAGTTAAACACTCTACTTATCATATCGAATGCGAGGAAACCAAAAAAAGACAAGGCAATTTTGCAAAATCAGTAATTAGAATACCTAATAGACCTATTTTCCTTAGGACTTACTTGCAATCGGAGACTTTACATGTATGTTAGGTTACCACCGGGTTGATGATGAAAACTAATACTTGTACCAATATTTTAACTTTATTGGTTCGTTACCAACATAATAACAACCAATTTACAATAAATATTCCAAGACGTCTACACTGTAACTAGTCTGTACACGAACTACCCCTGTCACAGTGTACCCGCCTTTTTAATAACAATTCAAGATGGCGGGAACCAGTGACAAGTAAGGGTCAGCTGATACTCTTTTTTAAGCTAATCGTAAAAGTAAGAATGATCAAAATATAAGCTATTAATAAATAATGATCCTTACAAACAGTGTTGCTAACATGTATGAAGATAAAATAACCCCTAGCGAAAAATATTTAGATTGCAATATTTACGAAAACACACATATTTTTATAATCTGCAGTCATTTCAAAATTATTTGTTCATTATAGGTAGTATCAAAATCAGCGGGATTGCCTCTTACTTTCTAATTTTTTACTTCTTCGTTCTAAAACTCCCATTAGTCAATGGCACCCCAGTCATTCAGCCAACATAATAGAAGTATTTTAAAGAATTTAAGTATTAAATACCAATTTAATGAATAAAATAAGCAATTTTTATCTTATGTTTTATTTTCTTTTCAAGAATATAGTGCTAAATAACTTTAAAAACCGATTGAATATCGGACAAACGTTTATCCATAGTCGCAATAAAGTATGATTATGATTATTATGATTATAATATAACTATTATAGGGCAATTTTACACAGATCGACCTAGTCCCACAGTAAGCTCAGTAAGGCTGGACGACGATATAATTATATAGTATAAAGTTATATAATGTTAAAAAAACCGCCTCTATAAATACTTATATACATAGAAAACATTGATAACTCAAGAACATTTGTGGTAGACACACAAATAAATTACCTAACCAGGATTTGAACCCGTGACCTCCTCCTTTTCGTGGGCAGGCTAAATAGGAGGTCGTCGGAGAATTGAATTCCGGTATAGGAAAACATTTTTATGTTCCTGGGTTCTTATTATTTCTTTAAATTAAACGAGAGGAGTGTTAAACTTAGCATACTTCCAGGTTTACGTTCAGGGCACTACGTGACTAGATCAAGTCTGACCTAACTACGATTGCTCACTGCATGTCACTCTCTAGTTGTAACGTTATTTCAATAGCATCTTCATTTACTGCTTAGTAGTCCATGACTACGAAGAAATGGAATTTTAATAAAATTTTCAGTATTTTATTGAGCTAACAACCCGCTACTGCGGTACCAACTAAATAAACAGCCGTACCATAATTATCTTGTAATACTAAGTTATTTGGTGTAAATAACTTCGAGATCGGCATGTGAACTATTACCGTCAAGCTGAGCGGAACACTCAATCACCCACCGTTACTTTCATTACCAGCGCCCTGTTCTCAGTCACTTGCCTATCCTTACAAGTAAAAATAACCCTTAATCCATTGCAATAAAGATATACTTATAACTATATAAGACGACAAAAAAACTGAGCCATCCTGCCTTTATCCAGTCATCTGAAAACTGTCCGTAATACTACGAAATCATGGAAGATAACGACGTACATCTAATGAATCAGAAAAAAATTGAGTTCGTAGTTTTTCTCGTATTTTCTTAGCTTTAAATCTTTAATCAATTAAAAAAGCCACTGGTAGCGGAAGACGGTGCGTTCAAAGAATAAAGTTCGTCGTAAGAAACCATTACATGTATCCTGGGCTGTAAAAAGTGCCACAGAAGTTATGAATGGATGAGTCCTCAATATAAGCGGATATAACTATTTATTTACTTTTTTGATTAGAAGATGTCTAATCTTAATTCGGTACTATAATAAAATACAGTATTTTTTAAAGAATGACTAAACAGAATCCATTATCATTTTATCAAAAATTTATTAGGTTTGACAAATAAAATTGCCATGAATGTTTTAAATTAATATACATACTTTATCGATTATATACAGTCCTTCATAGGTAAATGTCAAATTATGTATCATCCTCAGCACAGTATTGTCTATTCTACCCTTAGCCACTTGTTCACGCGCCTATGAGGCGTGAACTATATTCTTGATTTTGTTGTTGTAGAATAATGAAAACTTGTTATTATAATAAATTAGAAGATTATTTATTGTATCTTCACATTGAATGTATTGACATTTGTCTTATTGTTTTATAGCGAATGAAATGACATATATTTGAAATCATAGTTGTTATAAGTAGCATCCGCGCTAGACCACAAAGGTTGGATCGCTAACACCACTATAAGATTAATACACATTATATTTTTTATTTATAAATTTACATATTTTGGTTATAATATTTAGTTTCTTATTAACAGTAAAAAAAAAAAGTTTATTGTGTAAATTTAAACATACAATAAATCACTGCCCTGTGTCCTGAGCTAGGAAACCCTGTGTTACAGGACCCAGTTTCGTTATACTAGTTTCTAGTAAAAAGAATCATAATTTACCTAAAGTACTTAAATATAAGTTATTTTTACTCTACAAAAGTAAATAGCTTTTTTTGTTTTTATTTATAATCCCTATTTGAAATCATATATAGTTTAATCGCTGCGCTTCAGTTTCCGCTCGTACTGAGCCAAGCCCCGCGCAGCGTGACATGAATGAGCGTTTCTTGCTAACCGGGACTGGAGTCATTTATTAATACAACGTACTGTCACGTTACTTTATAACAGCTGAAGATGCCCGAGGAATTTAATCAGTGGTTTGTATTAGAAGTCTGTTTATATAGATATTTCAAAATAAGAATAGAATAGTTTCTTGTACCTACTTAATTGTAAAATAACTTATAGGGTATTTTCCACATGTTGTATTTTGTTTTATAACTAAATAGATAGAAAATAATCAATTTATCACAATAACTTGAAAACTTAAAAAATATGGGTTTCATAAATAAATACATCAGTAAAAGAAAAAAATAACTTCCAAATAGGAAAAAATAATGGTACCCGTCAGTAAAGTGCGGGTGTCAGACTTTGACCATCATTTGTGACTTGTATTTCTTTAAGACAATGGGTCCCATACAAACATTTGATCCTCAAAACAAACCTGATCGACTGATACCATTCATAAAAAACGGGCCAAGTGCGAGTCGTACTCGCGAACCGAGGGTTCCGTACTTTTTAGTATTTGTTGTTATAGCGGCAACAGAAATACATCTTCTGTGAAAATTTCAACTGTGTAGCTACCGCGGTTCATGAGATACAGCCTGGTGACAAACGGACAGACAGACGGACAGACGGACAGCGGAGTCTTAATAATAGGGTCCCGTTTTTACCCTTGGGTACGGAACCCTAAAAATGTAGAATACCCTTCTTCTTCTCTGCAATCGTGCCACAAAATTTATGAATTATATTTATGAAATACATACATGCATTTATAAATTTTTCACGCTAGCAAGTTTATTAGCTATTGATGACAAATTGCATTTCCAGGCGGGCTCTAATCCGATCACCCGGCCTAGCCAAGGTGACAAATCGCTTCGACAACGAAACTTACATTTCGATCGCTTAGCTTAGGAAGCGATTGGCATGTTGGCTACGCGGCCTGTACCACCAGTTTGACACTGACATATTCGCTAGCGTGTGCCTAACTCGTAAAGTAACCTCGCTCGTACTTGCATATTAGTGCGAGCGAAATGTATAGAAAGTAAGTTACGCAGACGTTAGGTGTAGGCAGTCGTGGTAAGGTAAGGCTACTGTTGCTTGATTTCCTGAGAAAGTGAAGTTTAGTCAGTTTAAGCAAATTTGCTGCCATTTCGTCCTTATCCAACGGCGGCTAAAGCAATTGCTTAGAAAGTAAAAAAAAATCTGTCGAAAAATTTGATAGTAAACTTAATTTCGTATTTTTTTTTAGTTCAATTTAGACGATATTGTGAATGAAAGATATCGACTTCCTTCAACACCTTTCACTTCAGAAATAAGCGGGAATTTAAAATAAGTACTTATTACTTTAACCTTCATTTCAAAGGAACTCCGAATTTCTGTAAAATCTGCTTCTAAAACGGAATTAATTTAAAATTAAAATTGCAACCGGACTTTTCACGGAGCCGGCAGGATATGCTTCATTTCCGGCTATTCGCTGGCGTGCCTGGTGAAAAGGGCAAATTAAAAATATCCGGACGCAAATATTTGACGACGGCCGAGTTAAAGTAAACCTGTATTAAATATTAAATAATAAACATTAAATATTAAAGCACATTCTTACACAGATTGACTAAGACCCACGGTAAGCCCAAGAGGCTTGTGTTATGGGTACTCTGACAACGATATATATATAATATATGTTTAAATACTTAAATACATAGAAAACACCCATGACTCAGGAACAAATATCTGTGCTCATCACACAAATAAATGCCCTTACCGGGATTCGAACCCAGGACCATCGGCTTCACAGGCAGGGTCACTACCCACTAGGCCAGACCTGTCGTCGGTCGGTATTATTTAATAAAACTTGAATTCGCTGTTTGATGGGTATATTTGTGCTAAGTTTGAAAAATATACCACATTGTTGGTTGTCATTTATAGATAATCTTCTGAAGTTTCACGTCAACAAGTTTACTATTGTCACTCTCTAGCTTGTGTTTTATTTGAAAAACTCGCGAGATCAGATTTTTCAAATACTCAGTGCATTTTGCGTTTCTAAAATCGATATCGTTTCGTTAGAGCACTATTTTTAGAACAGATTTACAAAAAAATTAACACTCGCTGTAAGAAACCTAGGTTTACATTAACTTCAATTACTAAAGTCAATTTTAATCGATACAGTGAAGTGGTTTAGTGACCAAACAGGCGACTGGCTAATATATGTAGTACCTAGACAAACTTCGGCTGCCGGCCTCTAATATTGACGTTGGCATGGGCATTGGCAAACAAAGGAGTTTGCTCCTGTATTGCCCTGTGTGTAACTTTATTAAGAGGTAAAGGTAATCACGGTCTATATCCCGGTCAATATAAGTCTAGTGAATCTAACCGTGAATCATTCAAAACTTATTTATTACGAGGTGCGCGTATATTGTGTGAAATACCTTACAATTGTCAGTGCCAGCAAAAACGCACACTAACACGTTTTTTAGAAACGTGATTAGTGTATTTGAACTGCCACTGATTAAGACAGATGCTACAATTTATTGCAGAAAGTCACAAATAAGATTAAAAAAGTATTCCAGAACTGTGCTTCAGTAAAAGATATGTACTAGTAGATTCGTTTCTTATTGTTACTTTCGGACAAAGGTACAATAATTATGTTACCTTTGTTGCATAATTATTTTTGTAACATTTTTAGATTTTACAACGCAACGAAACTTATGTCTGTTTTTGGTAAACTAATATGGACTAACATGACTACCTACATGAAATAAATAGAAGTAGATTAAAAAGGCAGTTATCGACTTTTCGCGTTTGTGTCGGGCGTTAAAAGAACTAGACTTATATTGACCGGGATATGGACCTTGATTACCTTTTGTATTGTTTTTGAGCTCCCGATATTACAAAATACAAAAGAAAATACAAAAATACAAAAAGGTAATCACGGTCCATATCCCGGTCAACATAAGTCTAGTGAAACTAACCGCGAATCATTCAAAACTGTTAAAAGAGCTGTCAAAAGTTTATCGCACTCGGCCGTAAAAGGAGAAAATCAGCATTAGTGACGTGCCCACTCGCCTTGACACACTGTGGTAGCTAATGAGTAAAGAATTGTACTGATAACTGATACTTGGTCCTTATCTAGTGCCGTAAGCAATCGCAATATAGTTCAGTTTTGATGGAAACCTACAGTTCTAGACGTGACAGTGAGTGCCTACACCAATATTGAAATAGGCATGTGTCTAATTGTCTTGTTGTTACAAGTGTGTTACTTTCGTAGTTGCCAGCTTATGTTTCTTATTGTTTATTTTTGACAAAATCGATATCCTTACGCCCACGTTAAAATTACACAAATCGTTACTTTCAATACCTCGAATAAAAACATATGATTAGCGTAATCATTTGTCCCATCTCTAGTGCATAGTGACACGAATGTTATCAAATATTTCTTCATTAATGCTAGTTGGCGGCAAAATTTTAACTCAGATATTTTAAGGAAACTACCTTTTTTTATTTAACATGTTTTAAATTAATTTTTCATTATCGTTACAATCACACAGTTCACAATCAAAAATTACAGAATAAAGATGTTCCAAAATACAATAATTAATAACCTAACCTAATACAATTAATCCGCATGAAAATAATCCATCCATTAACATTAATAAAAATAATAACAATTCGACTAAAGCACAATACATTAATTAGTCAAAATAATAATAATCATAATAAGATTAAAAAATAAATCTAAAATAAACCACCCTGAATCGTACCTGGCTTTTGAGCCATTGGGTCCCCATTATTCCCGCTGCGTTTCCCCGCTGAACTGCTATGGAAACCTGCTGAACCAGATACGAGCCAGAGCGAGGATCGTTGCCACTCTCGCGCAGACGACGCCCTACTTTAATGAAAGGCGAGACTGACCCCCAAGGCCCTGCCGTCTCGATAGCCACCGGCACAGTCATACGAGGATTCCAGCGCGGAATACTTCGCGTGCTCAGCCCTTGCCGCGGACTCCGCTGCTGAGCCAGCACAGCTTCTGGTCTGCCTCAAATGGGACGCAGTATAAGTGCTAACACAAGTTGCATCCCACAAAAGGCAGTGCCCCCTCCGCCACGGAATCAAGGTAAGTCCATCTGGCCTCTTACCGTGTGTGCGGCTCAACCCAACGGCTCAAACAAAACGCACGGCACGTTAGCCGACAGTAAAGCCCGCCGCACGATCTCATTAATCGAGTGGTGCCTCGGGAACCGCCCAGCACATCTCTGGCAACTCAGACCGTGGTGTCCATCTTCCCCCACCAATACTACAGAACGGCAACGATGGGCCTCACACACCCTTGCCCCCAACCTGAGAGCCGCTGAAATTCTCAAAGAATCGTTGTCTAAGAGCGTCCCAAGCTGCGGCGAAAGCAAGGCATGTAACAACGCTCCAGGCTCTGGTCGTTCAAGGACTTTAAGGCGTGCCACGTCAGCACTGTCAGCACCCGACGCAACACCCAACAGTGAGTCGTAGACGTGCTTGCTCCACAAGTCATCCTATACTTCTGAACACTTACTAAATTACTTTAAAATCGCGAACTTATAAAATCAGATTTGGCAACTAGGAACATTTTCTCTTTTACATAATTGACTATAGGAACGATTTTTAAATAGCCGCAAGTCTTTGTTTATTGCATAATGTAAGATTTTAGATAAAGACAAATGCCACACATTGACACTCTTTGAAATATCTCTATTACCTCTCTTATGTAACAAGTATCTATTGTTTCAACTCGTCATAGTTATTTATAACAATTTAGATCTATACAAAATGTATTTCTAGATTATGCAAACCTTATCATATCTAAATTTAATGTTACGTCACATAGTTTGTTATTTTATTTTATTTGTCTAAATATTCAGCACTGGAAACCTAAGTAATACCCGAAGTAAGGTTACCCGAAGGGTGACAATCGGAACCCTATTGTACTAAGTTTTAGCTGTCCGTTCGTTCGTGCGTTAGCAGGCTTATATCATGAGCCGTTGTAAAAACACACTAAGAAATTTCAACTGTCTACTAGTTGAAATTTCTTAGTGTGTTTTTCTATTGCGGCTACAATATTGAATAATAATTAAATCAACTATGTAACTAATAATACTCGTAAGCTACTTGAGCCATGTTAGATGTCGCTTTTTGTGGGGGGGCTATCTTGTGGGGGCGAGTCACCGTCAGCTGGAAATAAAATTGTATACTATTTTTATTAAGCAGGCGTTTTATATCCCATTGCCCAGTGTTTAGTCCCCCGCTTTCACTCAATAGCCTAGTTCACTTTTAGACTCCATCAATTCCCAAAAGTCCTTACATCCTAGCGGGTGCTGCCTCTGCGTGCGTTCCATGACATGGGCAAGGGTATCATCCGCTCGGTGTAACCATTACATTTTATTGAAGTGTCCTCTATGTGTTGGCTTTGGCTCCGCGCACATCTCCTAAATGTCCGGAACACCATTGTTCCGTGATTGGAAAGAACGATAAATTTGTTGTTGTTGTTAATTATGACATATAAATAAGTATCACCTTTGCACATGTAACACCTTTGGAGTTGCAGGTGTCCATAGGCTACGGTGACTGCTAACCTTACCTTATCTTAGTATTTTTTTAAAGTATTTTTTTTTTCTAATTTACTCAATGTGCTTATTCTCAAAAAATTACAAAGTAGGCTTTTAAGTCACGTGTCGACATTTCGTTTTTTTAGGGCAGACATATTATGTGTCAGACTGATAGTACATTTAATATTCCGCTCACGTGGGTTCTGACCAAGCTAGATATTTTTTTATATTAAACTAATCTACCAGGGTTCGCATGATAAAGACTTCAACTGGAAAACGCGTTTCGAAATAATGTAAAAACCAGGGACCGGACAACCCTTTCCGCGATAAAACCCTTTCAATGGGCGACACTTAAACACGGCTAACACATTGAAAGACTTTCCCTGTTGAACTGCAAGCCCATTCATACCCTTACCTTTGACTAACCCTTACCGAAGAGCTAACCAAAAATAAGGCTAGCTCTTAATAAGGGTTACCCTCATCTTTAAGCGCTTTTTATAAAGGTTTCCCTTTGCGTGAAAGAGACAGGATTAGTATATATCTACGGTAGTGTATGAAAAGGAAAGAAAATACGTGTCTAGTCAAAGAACGCCGCCGACGATCGCTCGGATTCGAAGTAATGTGTGCTTTATGAACAAGGTAGACGACATAAATTAGCACGCTTATATGCTAAAAGGGAAGCCCTTTATAAGGCTAACCCTTATAAGCAATATGCAAGGTGTTGGTGAGCGGATGATAAGGGTTTTGTAAGGGTATTTGGGCTACCGATTACTCAAATGTGGTAGCTTTATATAAGGGTTTTTAAAACCAAAACAAAGGGTTTCGTTTGGCAAAGGGTATGGTGAGTTAAGCCTTATGCAATACCCTTATAAAACCCCGATAAGGGATAGCGGGCCGGTCCCTGGTAAAAACCCGGAGCTATAACTACAACTAAAATTCATAGTAGGAAATAATACAATATTGGTCCAACATCATAGGAGCTCTTCACACAACTTGCCTGGATAAGGTATATGACGAATTTCCAGTGCTCAATTCGGGCACGGATCGGATTCATAAACAAGCTATCTTCGACAAAAGGTACAAAATACAGTTATACGAGGACGACAATTACGAAGGACTCAATCCTCGGGAGCTCAGAATCTTCACTGATGGGTCCAAAACAGACAGCGGATCGGGCTCTGGAACCTTCTCAGAAGACCTGAACATGTCAATCACCACTCCGCTAGGAGCCCATAACTCGGTATTCCAGGCTGAGTGCATGGGCATCATAAACGCGGCGGCTGCCATCACTGCAAGGAAGGTAGTAGGATCCTCCATCCGCATACTCTCCGACAGTAGAGCAGTCTTGATGGCTCTAAAAAGCCATATAGTCACATCCAAACTTATACACGAATGCCACGAACGACTAATGGAGGTATGTCATAACAATAAGATCACCCTACAATGGATCAAAGGACACAGCGGATCCCGGGGTAACGATGCTGCGGACGAGCTTGCCAGGCAAGGATCGAGTGCGGGAGCGATTGGCCCAGAACCGATCCTCCCGATACCGTTTAGCAAGGTACGCTCAATGCTGCTGGCACGTACAGGGAAACTACACACAGAACATTGGCTAAACCAGACTGGATGCAGACAGGCCAAACAAGCCATGCCTGGCATCAACGGAAAGCTCACAAGGGTGCTCCTTCAATTAGGAAAGACCCGACTGAGCATGGTAACCAGTGTCATAACAGGTCATGGACTATTTAACAAACATCTTTTTATAACAGGTGTCACAGACAGTCCCCTATACAGAGGATGCATGGAGACAGAAGAAACAGCCTCTCACGTGGTGCTGGAGTGAACCGGAGTGGCCCCATACAGGGCAAAACATCTCGGATCCCCAAGAGACAATGGGGAATGTTCCGAAGAACTTTTTGATCTGATGCCATCGTCTCGTTTCTATCACCGCACCTCCCGCCAAAGGAGCAAAGCTCATCCTCACTTCTAAGACACATGGCACACCATGAATAAGCGGGCATCCCGCTCGTTTCTTCCCAGAACGTGCAGAATGTGGAATGAGTTGCCTCCTGAGGTATTTCCTTTGTGCTACGACATGGGATTCTTCAAGAAGCAGGTATTTAGGGTTCTCAAGGGTCGGCAATGCTTAAGTGGCTCGTGTGATGTTGCTTACGTCCATGGGCGACGATGACTGCTTCCCATCAGGCGGCTCGTCTGCTCGTTTGCTGAATATCACATAAAAAAAAATGACCTCCCCGAGGTCCTACTGAACATCAAAGGTTTGATAGGTTTCCTCGAGGAGCTGGGCTGGCAGGACTAGCCCACCCCCATGTCACGCAAAATAGGCGCCAGTCGTCGAGTTGCGGAAAATCGCACGAACTACAATACAATACAATACAATAATACAATATTGGTGTAGTTGTTATATTTACAGTACATATGATGCTAATTTACCGCCCTAGTGCGGTTACTAGTAAATATTAATTATGTGACTATGTCGAAAATTTAAACGGCCATATGTAATTATATACTGTAAAACATTGTACAATACACGTGCGTAAAGGTAATTCGCAACTCGAAGAGTGTTTCAGAAGCTTGTGTCTGCAAGTGATTCGCTATTACCTATTGTGCAATTTGAGATCTTTATTTATAGTACCAATAAAACAAACGACATTCATCTCAAGAGTCGCCTGAATCCTTTATCAGACCCAATTTGGGTTCCGGTTTACGAGTAATATTTATGAAATCTCAGCCTCAATGTCAGACTCCTATGAATTTGCCACCAACAACAATCAAGGTGATCTCTCCCCTGGGATTTCTGCCAAAGAGCGAGGAGATTGCAGATGTAATCTTGTTTCTAGCTAGCGAGAAGGCTAGAAGCGTTACTTTTAAGCGAGCCTGGTGGTTCGACTAGGTTACCCAAAGCTTAAACCCCGCTAGATGGCGTCACTTTAGCAAATTTTCAGGTTTTATTTTTTTGCGGAATAGTGTTGGTATCTGTATCTGTAAAAGTGGTGGTCTGTAAAAGTATGTTTAGCGCACTCTTTACATAAATATTGAACTATTATAATAAACATTGAATACTTCATTAGTGCAAAAAAAACTTTTAAAGTCGACAGAGTGTTTCTGTCATGCTATTTCCTACTATTACTCACACATGCAAACAGTGTTTCCGTGATGCTTGTAGTAGACAATTTCATGCAGTGTAAGTATGCTGCAATGGCGTTGCGGTATGTTCGTGGAAATACGTGCAAGAGGATTCGGGTTCGAGACTGGTACGTCAGGGGTACTTTTTTTGTCCTTTTTGTGTTATCTTATGTTTCTTATACCTTTTATTCTTCGAATTATTGTCCGATTCCGATATAACCGAAATATATTTTAGTGATATCGGAAACGGCTCTAACGATTTCGATGAAATTTGCTGTAAGGGGTTCGATCTAGCTAGGTCTTATCTCTGGGAAAACGAGCGTTTTTGAGTTTTTACTTATTTTTCCTTTTTCTCCCAGATATTCAGTATTATTAATAAATTCGTTTATAACGTTTTATAAAAATATGTGACATTTTGAACTAAAAGGTACCACATTGTCGGTTGTCGATTAGGTTGAAATATGACAACAATAAGTAGGTACCCGTTTGGTTGAAAACGCCACATATATTGAAAACCTGACTTTCACAAATCTCACCTTTTTGGGTTCTTCCAACTCAGAAAGGATGGAGAATACTGACGATTCTTAGTAGCACTAGCCCAAGGAAGTCCAGGTTTGTAAGTGTCAGGTATCAGTTTTTTTTTAAGCGCTAAATATAGTTCTACAAGTAAAGCAATCCCTTACTGCCCAGCCTCTATAGTATTTTTCAAACTGGAAGGGTACGATGATAGATTTCATCTCCATACAATTTATAACCTAATAATGCCAAATGTTGCAAAATTATATTGAATTGAGATCTATCATCGTACCCTTGCAGTTTGAAATAGTTATTTACGATACAAGTGCGGAAAATAGAAAATTCGAAACGAGTGGCGACAGATTAAAACACGACCGAAGGAAGTGTTTTAATCGACACGAGTTGCGAATTACCTATTCGCACGTGTATCGTACAACGTTTTACAGTACATATGGCCCTTTAAACTTTCGAAATATGCATGAAAAGTGCTCTTTACGCACTAGGGCGAGAAAGTTGCACCATATGTACTGTAAAATACTTTTTAGTACATATGGTGCTACATATACGTTACCGCCCTAGTGCGGTAATTAGTACAATACGTGCATATGTCGAAAATGTAAAGGGCCATAATTATATAATTATTACGTTTTACAGTACATATGTACTGTAAAACGTTGTACAATACACGTGCGAAAAGGTAATTCGCAACTCGTGTCGATTAAAACACTTCCTTCGGTCGTGTTTCAATTTATCGCCACTCGTTGCCAATTTCCTACTTTTCGCACTTGTATCGTAATGTACTAATAATAAAGTAGTAATTGTAAAATAAAATTAAAACTTTTTTTATATATTTTTTTTTTGATTCAAGTAGGTACAGTGAGTAACAACATTGCATGGCCTTCTAATTATAACTATTATAGAAAACGGGATATTTATCATGTTTATTTATATTATTTATTTCTCGATATTTTGGCCGGTCTTGCAAGACCAGTCGTTGTGGAGATCCCTGGGGAGGCCTATGTCCAGCAGTGGATGTCTTGTTGGTGTAGATGGATTCACACAACAAATGAAATAACATTTTTTCATATTTGTTATCCGTAGTTGTCCCTGTACCTGAAAGAAAAATAATATCATGATAGCACAAAATCTCTAATGTTATAGGAAGAAAGATGATGCAACAATATGGATTCTAATAAAGTTATCATTTACTTACCTAGTAATAATTGTGTTTTTCATTCATAGACAAAATTCCATAATTTTCATCCCCAGGAAATGTTTTATTTTACTTTATTGCAGTGAGGATGTCCTGATTTTTTCTGGCTAATGAAGGAAAACATTTTATTTCCAAGAATGCCTCTTCATTTTGCACAATACCTAAAAAAACCTAGAGTTAGTGACACATTGACTATTCGGCAACCAAAACAGTAATAATTACATTATATAGGTATTGTTCACTGCTTATATCTACCATTACGGAAGAAGTGAGAATTATTTTCTAAAAAGATCGGCACGAGAAAATTACAATGTACAATGAAGGAATGAAACTGTACCTACCTTACGAAACTTCACCATCATGAATTCCGCTTCAATTGAGTCTGAATTTTTCTGGATTTTCGCGGACCAGAACACCGATGGTTTTTGTAACTTGATTTAGACGTTGCTATCATTTTCAATTTATACAAACAAATTGATAAGCATAGATGTAGGTATCCATGTTGATAAGTCACAATAAACATGACCCTATGTGTCAGTGTCAACACTGTCAAATAAAAATGCACTAAACATGACGGCACTGCAAATCCTGCCAGGTCGGCCAGGCAACGTCGCCAACGTCATAGAGCGGCAACGCCGCACGCAACGTATTTGTACACGACATTTGTGACACACACATACGTAAAATTGATGAAAAAATTACGTTGATTTATGTATGATTTCTGTATGAAACAAAGTTTTTCTATTAATTTAGCGCAAACGAATATTCGAAAGTAGATAAATGAGCAAATATTTGTGTAGTAATATTGTGTAGTGCCTTAATTAAAGCAGATTGAATTTTGTATGAAAATCGAACCACCTTAAGCGAGAATATCGACTTACTTTTCCTGTCGAAAGAGGAAAACACGATATTTTTTATTTCTTTTGTTGTTTCTGCATCCATCTAAATTACAAGCTGTGTTATTTGTTCGTTACGAAGACATAGCATAGCTTTGGCATAGCGCGCTTTGACGTGCGTGCGTGAGCGCAGTACCGCCGGCGGGAAGCGAGTCGTAGGTATAAATCCGAGCTCGCGCGGAGAGTTCCATAGGCCTGATATTACAATTAACATAAAATGATTATAAAATTAACGTCATAAATATTGTGGAATTTAAACTATCGTGAGACATATTAACTTAGCTAACTTAGCGGTTTCACTCACGTATTTTTGTCACTCGCGCGACATGTTTCGGAGAGCCTAGGTCTCCATTTTCAAGCACTAACACTCCACTCTAAGCACTAACTTTTTAGGCTCTCTGAAACACGTCGCGCGAGTGACTAAAAATACGTGAGTGAAACCGCTAAGTTAGATAAATAAATATTGTGTACACTTTCTACTACAAAAAGGTTTTTTTATGTTACCCCTTCAAAAGAAACCCGTTGTCAATGACATAGCTGCAACCAGTAACGCTTCTAGCCATCTCGCTAGCTAGAAACAAGATCACATCTACAATCTCCTCGCTTTCGGGCAGAAATCCCAGGGGCAAGGTTTTCGCGCGTTCCTGAGTAATAACCCGAGAATCGCCTTGACAACGCCGTCAATTCGGATTAATGAATCCTTCAATCATTTGCCAAGCTCGGCCGTTAGTTCGATGAATCCTGTATTTTGGCAAATGACATTAATACAGTTGCAGTCCTGTCAACCAATTTGAAATTGAAAATGGGCTATGGCTATGCATAGTATGCATGATGATAAATAATTATAATCCTTCCTTCCCTTTAATATAAATTTTTAAATGATATAGCAAAAATGCGAGATGAGCAGTTATTCGTATTTTTTTTATTGCTCATACAGAACAGACTACAAATCTAGGGGCACGGCAGCTATATTTTTATTCGTAATTACAAACGAGACAATTTACTTATTATTATAAGAAAAACGTATAAGTAAAGAAATACAGTAAGTACCACATATCTACATTAATCACAATAATTTTTTATGTTTAACAAGAATGTAAATTGACCGAGATATGGACCGTGATTACCTTTTGTATTGTTCCCGGTCAATATAAAAGTCTAGTGAAACTAACCGTGAATCATTCGAAACTGTTAAGAATGTAAATTTTACGAACTATATATACTTACGCATTTTGTACAGCTTAAGTGACGAAAAACTATTGTTTCATGATTATTTTCATACATTTTGGCGCAGCCGTGCAGCATGTGACATCACAGCCCGCGCTTTGTATCGGGTAAGCATGTAGTAGCTCATAATCTGCTCATTAAAACAGACAGTCCCAATATACCTAATTTATTAATATGTATTACAACTACAAAAAATAAAATTAATTTAATATGTTCTTCACTTTTTACTGCTATAAGGTTTATTTGTGTTACCCCTTCAAAAGGAACCCGTTGTCAATGAAATAGCTGGAACCAGTAACGCTTCTAGCCTTCTCGCTAGCTAGAAACAAGATTACATCTGCAATCTCCTCGCTCTTGGGCAGAAATCCCAGGGGAGAGATCTTCGCGCATTCCTGAGTAATAACCCTAGAATCACCTTGATTGTTGTTGGTAGCAAATTCATTGTCGACCGGTCCAGGATTGACGCTGTTTACTCTGACTCCGGTAGAAGTTAGTTCCATAGCTGAACACCGAGTAAAATGGTCCAACACCGCCTTCGATACGCAATATGGTAGGCCCGTGGGCGATTTGCTCGTGAGTGTTGACGCTATGCTTGAAACGTTGACTATGTTTCCCTTAGACTTAGCGAGGAAAGGAGCGGCTAAGGTAGTCAGCTGGATCGCTGCTCGAACGTTTAGTTTCATTACTTTATCGTACGCGTTTAATGCATTACCGTTCAGAATGGATCCCTCAATGGCTATTCCAGCATTATTGACGAGTACATCTAGTTTTCCAAAGTGGTTGATCGTTTTTAAGACGACTGTGTTAGCTTCTGTTTCATTGGAAATATCAGCTTGGATGATCAGTGGCTTCTTAGAGCGCTTCGATTTGGTTGGCGACGGCTGCGAGGTTGGCCGGGTTCCTCGCTACGAGAGCCACGTCCGCGCCTTCCTTCGCGAAGAGTAACGCCGACGCTGCGCCGATGCCGGAGCTAGCGCCAGTCACTAACACTACTTTACTATTGAAAGACATACTTCTTTTTACGGATAGCGTCACCTTTGCGGCAAATCAACGATGAAACTGAACAGTTTTGAACAAAATAATACTGATACCTAAGTGTAGTACTGATAAAGACGTCAAAGGACGATAAGGGATGATCTATTTTGATATGATACATTACATAATAATATAGTTATATGTGTTTGACTGTAAACTATTAATGTTAATAAACGCGAAAGAACACAGAAATATTCTTATGCTCAACGTAAGCATAAGAATACCTCCCTAATTGAATACATACCTACCCTATTTGTTGTATATAGGTAGGTACAAACAATAGAGATTTTCATTGATTTCGACTAATATACAGCAGGATGTTACAATTTTTAACATTATATCAGATTCACACTGACGGTTTTTAAGTTGCCAGTAAAAAAAAGTATGGTCGCTAAACAGGCATGTTTTTTATACTACGTCGGTGCAAACAAGCATACGGCTCGCCTGATGTTAAGCAGTCTCTCTTGACTGAAGGACGATTTCTAAAATTTTCTATAGAAAGTGCTAATATTGAGTTCATATTTATAACAGTAATATATTTAAAGGATACACATGTCCTGAAAAAACTGTCCTAAATAGTACTGACAATATTATAGTATGTTAACTTAATAATTGTAACATACTCGTATATGGAAATGCTAAAATAACAAATTGCCAAGATTAAACCATCTACAATTAAAGGAATGGTTATTTAAAGTGCAATAACTTTAATACTTATAAGGATCTACGTAAATCTCTCATGAGAAATTGCGCTCAATATTTCTCACGCCGGGCGATGATGCCGACGCGATGATACAATATTTTGACTCTGGCCATGGTTTCTGAATCTTCTGATCCTTGTAGCGGTGTTCCTAGATTTCAAGATCTTCTTGTTCTTCGAAAGATCAGCGCTGGAAGTCGCCAGCAGCATGCTGAGATGAGGCCATTTCGTGACACTTTATTTTCACTATGTTCTTTTAATGTCTGTGTCTTTACGAATAAAAATTATTCTATTCAAGGGACCCGATGTTGTAAGACTGAAAAGTGGTACCCCTACGGACCAGCAACTTGATATCAATTGCTTATACATTGGCCGTCGAACTCACTTATATCACAAATCGGTCACTCGAGTGCTTCTTAGCTCTCGGCGTAATTTCACTACCTGATAATTCATATTTAAAGTAGGTACGTTTACGTAAGCTGTTTTTACAAAACATAATATTTTAAAACCAATATCAACGACCTAATGTGGGCTGCAATTTTTTTGATGCCAATTACATCGATCATGAGAGGGCTAACAGGGCAATGAAACTGTTCTTACAACCAGTTGCATCAATACAGTAATATTTCATTTATTTGAGTCACATTCTACTGACTTCCCGCCACAAAACGTAAGTATTATGGCGTAACAAAATAATTACAATTTTACGACCCCCTAAATCTGGTTTAACAATCTAAATTTATTGTTACACTTTAGATTGCCGTAGTACATCAAAATAGTGAAAATACTACTAACTTGAATTATGGCGTCGTAAATGATCGTGTTTATTAATATTTACCGGTAAAAATATTATTAAACATTATTTTTTACACAACCGGGTATCGTTGAAAATGTTTTTCTATTCACCCAGTATCATAATTATGTTGTTTTAGGACATTAGGCACAACATACATCAAAAACATGAAAGATTAGAAAATGGTTTATTTAGAGCAAACATTGACATCGATGCATCAATCGATTTACCGATTAAAAAACGATATTAAGGGCCAGTGTTAACAGCCTGATCAACGTCACTCAGCAGAGATCTATGAAACTTCCCATACAATAAAATTTAGCGAACGTTTTAATCTTTTTTTTAGCCCTAAAGACCATCCTACTAATAAGGTTATTTGGTATTTTGGGTGCTTTAAACTAATTATTAGAGAAAAAAGGCAAGTGCAAGGACGAACTTAATCTTTTAAGAAATCTCTTCCAGTGTTTTACACTGTACCTATTGTGTGTGTTTACCTTTATATTTATGCTCCTGTTTCTTTCAAACCACTTTTCTTTACGCCTACTGCCAATGGTAATAATGTAATAATGTCTTGTTCCAATATGGTAATAATATGAGATGTGAATGATGTGGTGTCGTGTCGGCAAGAATTTTATGGTAATAAACGCAATATCGACTTTTGCATTTATTTTTTTTACATTCCGTGATGTAAATAATCTTTAATAGAAAAAAACCGACTTCTCAAAACAGTGTGAAATGCCATATAAATTATTGGCTGGAATTTAATTGATCACCATAATTATATGTATAGTATAATTTTTTTCGTCACCTTTTTCTAGTAGCATTTCGTTTCTATAAGGGTCGCAGTTCTAACCTAACCTAACCCACTTATCTGATAGCAGTTTGTGTTCTGTGAAGACCGCAGTTCAAACCTAACCTAACCCACTTATCTAGTAGCATTTCGTTTCTGTAAGTCGCAGTTCTAACCAGGTCCGGGTCCGAGTCCGGGTCCCAGTCCAAGTCGAAATCGAAATCTCCAAACGTGTACTATGCGTCATTTAAGAGTTCCGTTTTGATCATCATCAGCAGTTCTACTTCAACAAATGCGTCAGTTTTTTAGTGTAAATGCTTCATTTTCCGATGAAAATACAAAAAATTATATACATGCCTTTGAGATTTGAGGAGTTCCGTCGATTCCTCATGGATTCTATCATCAGAACTCGTGCTTGGCAAAAATCTGTCTTAAAAACTTAACTTGCTTAACAAACATAACGAAGAGTTAGGACACATCGCCAAACGTGAACTACGCGTCGTTAAAGAGTTCCATTCTGATCATCATCAGCAGTTCCACTTCATCAAATGTCACTTTTTTAAATCTAAATGCTTGATTTGTTGATGAAAATACTAAAACCACTATATGTATGCCTTTAATATTTGAGCAGTTCCCTCAATTCCTCATGGATTCCATCATCAGACCTGCGTTTTAGCAAAAAAGGTACCAATCTGTATGTATATATTTACAATTAAAATAAGAATTTTCAAAATCGGCCTAGAAATGACGGAGATATTGAGTAACAAACATTTAAAAAACAAAACAGAACCGAATTGATAACCTCCACCTTTTGAGATTTACGCGGCAGGTCCGGTTTATAGGTGTCCAACAATTTGGTCAAGTGGGAGTTAGATTCGCTCGTCGAAGGTTCGCAAAATTACCCGTTTAAAAAAATGGTTTTTGATAATATATTATAATATTCTTGTATGATATGATTAACCGTTATCCCCAAAAAGCAAGTAAGTAAATTACTTGTAACGTAGCAAATGGGGAGTAACATTTTAAACATTTGTCAAAAACAGTATTGCTAGTTGTTACTTTTAGCGTGAATAGAAACTTAAATAAAAGCTTTGTCGGACTGAAATTAGTTTTTCGGCGCTTTAAAATGAAATGCACTCTTGAAATTCTGTTTGTTTATCGTAGCTCTGCAGATCGTTATTCAATTTGGATGCGGGCATTTTATTTTATTTTGATTCGACGATCAGCATAGAAAATAGTATCAAGTGAGTAACTAGGTCGTTAACTTCGATTTGAAAAATAGTAGCGTACCTAGGTAGGTACAATCTTATGTTTACAATCTCAATCAAATCTGGCTTTGATTGAGATTGTAAACAAAATAATGTATTATTCGCGTTCTTGGCTCAAAAGATGGTCTGTGGGACAAAAAGCATAACTGGAACTTGGCAATCTTGGCATGTGGCATCAAGTGGTTATTTATTTGCCCACCTCCCCCAATTTTTGTCTCGATTTGCAGTTTTTCACCATTTCGAGAAAAACTGTTAAAGTTACAACAAAACTACTACGTAGGTAGGTAAGCGCGCCCTGAGTAGTTAGCAAATTTTCGTCCGCTATAAAATAGCCGCTACCAACACAACATTGCGTCCTAATGACTCTGATTACGAGTGACATTCGCCCTTTAATGTTGCCGCGCCTGTTCTAGTAATTACTTATTGACTGCAGTCGAGTTTACGCTGTCACAGAATAGAAATGTTCTCGTAGTAGGGTCACAGTTATTTTTACAGTGCGAGCACCAAGCGACCAAAAAAATGTAGTAAGTGAACATACTGTAATTTTGTTATGTGCCTACTATAATTTCTGCTTACGCAGATATCGTGGCATAAATCAATTATGTAGCGAATGTATTTTAAGGATTTTCACAAGTTTTTCGCTCTGATGCTCTCAGTTTGACAGAAGTTTTGAATAAAATATAAGTGATAATAATATTATATTATATTCTTTCATAGTCACGGAATGCAGTTCTATCAGATCAAAAATCATCATTACGTTCGTAATAAACGAAACGCCGTGTTGTGCGCGCTAAGTGAAGCGTGCCGGCAATGAGATTTCGTGCAAATGTGCAGGCCTAGGCCGACACAATAACCTTTATCGCATGTCACACTCCGCGTCGTAAATTAAAATTTTAGGTTATTTATTGTTTTTCGCTATACCTACATTATGTATAGTTAGGGATAGGGATAGTTTTTCCCCGGCCTTGTGTTCATAAAATGGCCTCGCTTCGCTCGGCGCTTTATATCACAATCCGTAGGCAAGTCCTTTGTAATAATGCACCTACTACGAATTGTCTAGGATAATGTTTGGCGAATTATCCGTCACTTCACTGTAGAGGCATTATCGAATTATAGTGTTTATTGCATTAAATACGACAGCTGAAGGAATGTTAATAACAAACGCTATCTGATGCGAGATATAATCTACTTCAATATTACATTACGAAATTAGGTTTATATCAGTAAAGGAGAACAAACTATTGCCTTCAACGTTTCTTAACAATGATCAAGCATTTTTGTGATAATAACAAGTTAAAGTAGTCCCTTAGAAATTGGTAGGTAGCTAATGTTTGTGACAAGCTTTTACGCCGGTTGTATTTTACTTTGCACAAAAATACTTGATCTACATAAAAGACCTATTAATGAGCAAACATTGTCATTTAAAAATATATGCTTGCTTTCCTGCAAAAATTCAATTTAAACTAAGAAAGAATTCAAATTTAACTTGTAACATTTTTTTTTACTCGACACTTGTAACACAGCTAGCTGTTTATTACAGTTGGATCTAAACAGTCAAAAAAATTCAGTTGTTGACCAAAACAGGACACATACATATGCATCTTCACATTCACACCCATGTGGGTCATGCATATACGCCCGCAATTTGAGCTACGAACCCCGGACCTACCACCTTCATTTACATAGCTTAATAACTTAATTTTTGTCGTATAATACGCGATAAGACCACACACGACCGCCGGACATATACGGACGTTAATAAACATTTTGTATCTGTTGGACACGTCACATAAGTTTGACTAACTTTTGTGTACGTTGAAACAAAAACCTTCCTAATTTACAACAGTATAAAGCGGATTTTGTCATGGACCTTCTATGGTTCTATATTGAAAATGGAACCATTATCTTTTGTTTTGCGCACCGGTAGTTCCATTTTTGGTTCCACGGGTATTTTATGGTGGCGTTTTCGAATTTATTAAAAGAAAGCGCGCAAAAGTGAGAGCCATTGGGTATATGGCAAATTATAGCGTATCTGATGGGAATTTAAGGTATTTTTATGGGTAAGCTTAAGGATTTAAGATAAGCAAACATTGTTGGCAGTTATCGTAAATTTTATAAGACTGTCGGCTACAACCAAAAGGAGTTTTGTTTTTAATATGCATGGTACACTTGACGATTGTAAATAATTAAAAACACAATATTTGCTGTTTCGCTTGTTTGAAAAAATACCTACTAAGTCATGGAGGAACAGCCGAGAGAATGAGAGTATGGTGGAGTATGGTTAAAAAAAATATAGAAGAAAAGACTACAAGACAACTAAAGGCAACTGAGAATGCAAGGTTATATTAGGTACAAACAAGCGACCCGCCCCGGCTTCGCACGGGTGGTAACACAGAATCTTAACAAATTGTACACCTACATAAACCTTCCTCAATAATCACTCTATTGATAGATGAAAATCCGTTCCGTAGTTTTTTAAGTTATCGCGTACACACAGACAGACAGACGTGGCGGGATACTTTGTTTTATAAGGTGTAGTGATTTACGAAAATAGCACCGATGTTTACGGCCTATCCGCATACCTACTAAAACAAGCTAGCCCGGTATTGAGCTTCGTACTCTCACAGCTATTTAATAATTGTATGCGGTTAGGATCATATCCAGACCGTCTGAAGAAAGTTAAGGTCTGCCCGTTATACAAAGGCAAAGGCAACAAAAAAGACCCTAAATCGTACCGTCCTATAGCTTTAGTACCAGCTCTCAGCAAGTGCCTCGAAGTGGGCTTAAACAAAAGGTTGCTGTCCTTTTGGCTGACTATCGCCTATCGCCAGGGCCGATCGACCACCGACTTGGTAAGGGAAGTGACACACTGCGCGCGAGGCAGGTCACCACGTGGCTATCATTTGCTGTGACCTCTCACGCGCTTTCTATACTGCCGACCACGGACTTGTAGCAGACAAACTTGAGCACTACGGTATCCGTGGCCCTGCACTTAATCTCTTGCTCTCGTTTATGACTGGTAGGACCCAAGTGGTCGTTGGAGGAGGTGGCAGCGTCACATCGTCGGAGCGCCAGAACCTATTGGGAGTCCCGCAGGGGTCCTGCCTCTCAAACACCCTCAACGACCTACCGCTGGCAATAAAAGGTGCGGATATCTAAATGTACGCCGACGACGTCACGGTAGTTGTAAGTACGCCTACGAAAAATCAACTAGGAGCCGTCGTAAATAGCGTAGCACTGCAGCTTAACGAGTGGTTTAAAACAAACGGTTTGGCACTAAACAAAAACAAGACCTGCTTCATGACAGTCAAACTAAACGGCCACCCCAGTGAAAGCCTACACGTGTGTGCAGACGACTCCCCCTCACAGCAAGTGTCCTGTACTCGCTTGCTCGGGTTCCACAGGGTTAGACAGCGCGTTTACATGGGAGCAGCACATAGATGAGATATGCAGCCGATTGGGTAAGGCATGTTTCGCGCTGCGCCGCCTGGCGCGAACAGCCGGCCGGTTCGCGGTGCGGGAATGCTACTTTGCAACGGTCCACTCGTTACTGACATACGGTACGGAGCTGTGGGCCCGGGCCGCTGATTGGTACCGCGTTTTCTCCCTCCAGAAGCTAGCACTCCGCGGTATGGCCGGCAAGCCCAACGACGCCCCTGCCCGCGATCTCTATAGATTTTAAAATCATGCCCCTACCCTGTATACTTATACAACAGG
Organism: Cydia strobilella; assembly: GCF_947568885.1. Classification (NCBI taxonomy): domain Eukaryota; kingdom Metazoa; phylum Arthropoda; class Insecta; order Lepidoptera; family Tortricidae; genus Cydia; species Cydia strobilella. The sequence continues at coordinate 11,258,922 of NC_086041.1, forward strand.
TATCTGTATTCACATACGTTAATCGAGAGCTATTTCAATGCAGAGGTACAAACCTAAAGTACCCTCTACGGAGCAACATACACGCAGATAGACTAGTAGCAGAGCGCCACAGACTAGCGAAGTCGGTCTATTGTCTCGGACCATCAGTATTTAACCGCCTCCCGGAATGCGTCAGAAATGCATCTTCCACCGCCGGTTTTAAATCTAGGCTAAACAAGTGGCTCCTTACTAATATGTTCTATGACTACAATGAATTTTTTGACATGCCAAAAAGATGATACTCACTTACCTTATAATATAATGATAAATTATGAATTTGAAATATATAAATTAATACATGAAACATATAAATAATTATAAATTCTAAATATAATATAGTTAAATGAATGTAACAAATAAACATATATGTAATGAAATTATAATTGTCATTAAGACTGTCTGCCTAAAAAAAACCTCAACTTTACCACGTGTATGTAGATTGTAGGTTTAATATGTATAACACATAAACAGACCTATAACGATTGTTATTAATAAATTTTCATTTTCATTTTACTATAATTTAAGGTATATTTTGGGCGTTCAAGAATTCAAGATGTTCACTGTCTATAACATAAAAAAAATTGTTGCCGAAAATTACGAAAGTTGTAGAAGCATAACAATACAAAGTGTATTACTTACTGTATGTAGTACGTTGTTGTTGTATGTATGTTGCGTCTGACCGAGCCAGGCCCAGAAGTCTCGAGAACACGGGGAAAAAGTGTAAATAATAAACGTGTAGAGTAAACAACCAAAATATTTTTTATATTTTTGCGAAGCGGCAGCTTACAATTTGAGGGATTGAGGGATAATAATTATATTGTATATACCCTATGAAAATAATGTGTTTTCCTGAAAATAAAGTTTTCATGCGTTTCCGCGAAGGCCGACTACTTTCACCCGTAAACTATTTTTGGAGTAGGCTTTATGTAGACAGATAGGGTTGACACGTTACCTCAGGAAATCGTGTTAGGTGTATTTGCTGATTTTGCTGCATAGAATTACAATTTACATGCTACAATTTACAACTACATATACTATAACAACGAATATCGAGTGATTAATTTTATTCACGTAAAATGTACTTATAATATTTTCGTGTAATAATAATATTATATTTAATAATTCTGTAATACATCATCAATCATCAAAACAGAAGGTCTTTCATATCCAGGCAATTTTTTTTAATTTTCATATCGGGTGATACTAAAATTGTTAGTCAAACAAACTTTAATGCAGTAAATCGTTATTATGATACCAGCCAACTTTTCCGTAAAGGATAAATGTCATCATAAATACAAACATCTACCTATTATAAGCAAAATTTTATTATATAAAGATGGCAAATATTAATTAAACCACGAAAGAATATCCTAGGACTGGACTGGAGGGCTTCATCACTTTTTCTTTAATATCTATTTCGGTTTATAATTTATATAGAATGTGACCACCTAAAACACACAAATAAAATATTTTATAAAAATAATTTGATTTGATCCCAAATTACCAAAGTTGTGTATATCAGTCACCTACCTACGTCACTTTGTGCACGATTTAAATACCTATTCACTTTCATGTTTTTTCTACAATTATATCAGCTATTGTTTATTGTTATATACTTATACTTTGTCGTCATAATCCAGGACCCACAAAAACACACAAAAAATACCTTTACAGTACATATGGTGCTACTTTCTCGCACTAGTGCGTAAAAGAGCACTTTTCGTGCATATGTCGAAAGTTTAAAGGGCCATATGTACTGTAAAACGTTGTACGATACACGTGCGGATAGGTAATTCGCAACTCGTGTCGATTTAAAACACTCCCTGCCGTCGTGTTTTAATTTATCGCCACTCGTTTCGAATTTCCTCTTTTCCGCACTTGTATCGTAAATAACTATTTCTCAAAAATGCAATGAAATAATTATTGATATTATGTTCCTTATATAGGTAATAGGCTGCGAAGTACCACGTTTCAGGCGCGGCTAGACTAGAGGTCTTTAATGAAATTTCATACAAAATTGCAGACCTAGGCCGGCAAAGTGCCTCTTTATTAATTTCAATTTCAATTCCACAGATTTTTGTGACACATCCAGCTATTAAAAAAACATAGGCAGTATTTGCTTTATGGTTCGTAATGACATTCTGCCACTACGCCTTAAAAAAAAACAACAATTAACGATGTTTGCTATATTTTGCAGTTTTATTTATATAAAGTTGACATGAACATAATAAATAATACATTATTAACAAATTCCTATAAATGTAAATTGCAAATTTATCTACACAAATACATATTTAAAATATTTCATTTATATATTAGCAGTAAAAATGTCTACTCAAACACGCGTAGGTATTTTTTTTAATCGTTTTGGATTTCTATTTAATTTCATTTCATTCTGTAATTTTATTTAATTGGATTTATTGCACTTTGTTGATTGTGTTCTTTAATATGAGTTTCGAAGAAAATATGAAATGAATATTAATTGTACTCCTACGAAATTGAGAGCAGAAGCAGAATTGACTTCCAATAAGTTGCTGCCGCCAAAAACAAAGGCGAAGTATATGGATGCTTGGCAATTTTATAAATTGAAAAACTAAGAAAAATGCTCACATGCATCAAGGATACATCAATATATACGTGTAATAAATTGAAAAACTACATGATTGTGTAAAATATACGTGTGCGTGTGATAAAGATAGGTATAGGTGTTAGTTATATTTTGTGTCTAGTTAATTTTTAATTTCTCTAGTAATAAAACTTTGATTTCGTGGAGATTTCTTTATTTATTTCATTGAATGTTTGAGAAAGAAAAGCACTGTTGATGATGATGATGATATACATACATCGGGGTGAAAATGGGTTGTCGGCCTTATAACTATCCGGCCTTGCTACATTCGGCCGTCTATATGTATTCGGCCGGCAACCCGTTACTTCACGGCCTCTGTAGTTGTTTACTATTACATTACCTTAAGTGCACTGCGGCAACCCTATGGTGGTTGTACGAGTAATGAAAAGCTGAATGTTTAATGCGGACTGCGTGGACTAACAGGCGTCTAGGGATATGCAAATATTCGCAGAGGAGCGTGTATAGGCGTAGTCCTTGGCTTATCTTGAACGAAACCATTGTGGATGTCTATTACAATGATATGAATTACGTATACATATAAGGACTACATACATATATAAGAACATATAAAAAAGTTGTTTAGGGTGATAACAGACGATTTTTATCGGATATTAATACCTACACTTAATGTTATTGAACAAGTACAAATGGCGGACTTAAAGTTTACTAATAGGTAATTGTAAGAACTTGGCGAACACGATTAAAAACAAACATATGATATGACCAACATAGTAAGGTGGTGGTGGGCCGCTAGTGGTAAGGTTAGTTGTGAAGTACGGTGTTAATTCATTTTATATATGTAGGGACTAACAGTAATTATTAAGGCCCACTTGCACCATCCTACTAACCCGGGGTTAAGCGGTTAAACCGTTAAACCAGTGCCAAATTGTACTTGTAACCATGGTAACTCCAGGTTTAACCGGTTAACTCCGGGTTAGTGAATGGTGCAAGTGGCCCTTAGTCATACTCAAAACTGTATACCTAATTTTTGTACATAAAAACGTAACAAATTCTTAACGGCATTTTAAATTTTAGCACTAAAATAAATTCTACATAGGTATTCTTAGCTTCGAGAACGCCCAATCAATCAGCTGTTCACCGAATCTGTGACCTCCGGTGATCATCAGTTTTGACACGCACCAAAGTCTAAAGCATCGTGCCCAAACTTGACCTTTTGTTGCACGACATTGACACTCCAAACTTGAACCCGACGTGGGAGACGTCAGGCGATCGAGTTGATAGCCGGACGGATTGTTTGGGTTGGGTTACGTATAGGTGTGGACTGACTTTCGATTGCGATTGGGATGGCAATCGAGGTTACAAAAACAATTATTTTTGGTTATCGAAGTGGGCATTTAATTAACTTAGAAACATGCAATTTATGCAATAGTAAACTTTATAGCATTAAGGTAAAGGTACATTAAATTTAAAACCACCCCAATACACAAACGGATTAACTGATTTTGATAAAACATGTCTAAGAGCCACCGCTAGAAAGCCTGCTTCTATATTTAAAAAAATCCGTATCTAAATGAGTTTAGCCGTTTAAGAGCTACGCTGCCGCAGACCGACACACACATATGGGTTAAACTTATAACGCCAGAAAACAATATAATTATTATGATTTCGTTTCATGTTACTCTGATTTAATATGCATGCCACTGCATGCACATGTTTATTGCATGTTTATTGACATTTAAAACAGCATCTTAGGCCCACTTGCACCATCCCGCTAACCCGGGGTTAACTGGTTAAACCTGGAGTTACCATGGTTACCAGTACAATTTGACACTTGGTTAACGGTTTAACCGCTTAACCCCGGGTTAGTGGGATGGTGCCGGAATATAACCGCTTAAAATATCTTCAGGAACGTTTTTATTTTCATGCATCTCGGTTCAGGGTAGAAAAAAATAGACTAGGTAGTCCAAGTAGCTGAATGGACTAACTGCAGATATTACAAACAATCCTTTATGTAGACGCTGCAGTTTGCAAAGCAGCTTAGGAACTTTATTACTTCTCGATTGAAAAAGTTCCCCTGCGCAAGGAAGTGTGTTCAGCCAGAACCTTAATTATCAAAAAAAACTTACAGTTTGTCATTTCGCAAACTTGTGCAATATTAAACTGCTAGTGAAATTATATATTTAATTAAGGTATTTATTGCCTTATAGTTAATTTGTGCGTTAAATAATACGAGTATTTCAAGCAGGTATTATTGTAATAATAAATTAGTTGTAAAGAAGCCTACTCTTACAACCAACCACCAACTTACACCAACTTACTTTACATCCCACTAACCCGGGGTTTAGCTCTTAAACCGTTCACCAAGTGTCAAATTGTACTGGTAACCATGGTAACTCCAGGTTTAACCGGTTAACCCCGGCTTAGTGGAATGGTGCAAGTGGGCCTTATAGGCCTTTTGAACATCCGGTACACGTAATAGAATCTCTCTGGTCAAAAGGCACAATCTCCATCTACCAATTCCTTTCATAATAGGAAGATAATCGAAATATCATCATTGTGTTATTGCGTAACCGGTACTTATTATAAACTTCTAAAGCGATACAAACCAGATAATAAAAGGCGGGTGAGAAAAGTAGCACGTGAACGATTTGTTTATATAATTCTTCAAGTTCATGACCTTTGACTAGTTTTTAGTACATTTTCATATTTTATTATGAGGCGGCTGTTTCAGAAACGTTTAAATATGATGAATTGTCCTGTATAAGTAGATTCCATCAAAAACATAAATGTGAAATGAGAGCCAAGTTCAATATTAAGAATATTCGTCGTTGTTGACTTCGCCGAAAAAAAAAACAATTGAGATCTATATGGGTGCCAAGTTATAGAGTTTGCTTGGAATGTAATTAAAGTTCAGGATTTGGCAAATCCTGAACTTTAGTCATTACTTTTTGTGCAGAATTTATTAGTATTCATCATAGTTGATTTCCAAACTAACATTTATTTTTGGTATTACAAATTCGTTAGGCGCTTAGTGTGTAAATAAAAACTGTTTCTTGGAAAATAATACAAATCGCAAAAAAATCACTGTTTACTTACTTTATCTCAGTTTTGTAACCACACAATTGCCCATCTGGATGCCAAATTTCAACTTGCTAGGTCATCTGGAAGTGGGTTAGGTTTTTGATGTTAGGTGAGTCAATAAGTCACTGAGAAAAATCCCGATTTCTAGATCTAAATAACCGGTTGAGCTATATTCATGAAATTTGGAGTTCTAATTAGCCTTAAGTCTTAATAAATGAACCAAATTTCAGATTTTGAGTTACGTAGGGGTCAAAAGGGGCTGCAAATGGTTCGTGTAATATAACACACGGCCGCTGCGTCGCCAGTTCTTCTTCTGAACTTGGCTTGACACGCTACCGCGTATCTAGATTTGTCTATTCAAAACCAAATTTAATGAATAACATATTTGTGGGTAAAGTTAAACGTGACACTAACGGTAAAATAAATTTAATTTTTACGATTATTTCACTAAGCAGCGTGAGGGACTTAGACCCTAGTCATACTTTGTAATAATGTATAATATTTATAAGTAGGTAATTATACATGTGTACATTAATGCTATTTATCAATTTATTATTTACTATTTAGTTATTTCTTATTACATGTTGTTTTTATTAGGCTTACTATCTATATCTTATATTACTGTGTTAGGAAAGCATTTCAGAGTAGGATGTTTATAATTCAAGGGTCTAAGGTCTTGCTGAAAGTGTTCGAGAAATAGCAACACCTACCTACCAGCTCGTAGTTATATTGCAAAGGTTTGAAGGTAATTCAGTTAATCAGTTTATTGACACGCTAAGTATTACTTACGGGATCTTTACCCGAGGGCCACGGAAAGCACGTTCCGACTGTTCCGAGCGTATGTAACTTTAACCAATGTATCGTGGTTGGCGTCAACGTGGAACGTATAGTTGACGTATAGGAGTTTCGAATACAAAAGGACAAAAGAAGTGTGAAGTGCTTTGCCGCACGTCCAATCCATATAGTGGGAATAACTATGATACTAATGTTCCTGGAATAATGTCGACACGTTATTAGGTAGCTAAATGAAACTTTTTGTTGACACAAATCGTATTTACTTTGAAATTAATGTTTCTCTACTTATTTTTTTTATACAATAGACTGCGTATTGAAAAGTTGGAAATGTTGGAATACTAGGAAAACTTAGAAATTAAAATTTAGAAAAGTAGCTGGGATCAAGATTGTTTAGCTCAAGAATACTTTAAGCAAAACAGAGTGCTAACTGTTTTACTTATTAACCCATTTATTGGAGCTAACATTCATCGGTGCAAATAATATTTCTTCGACTATACACGCTCGGAAAGCGCGTTTCGTGGCCGAGCGGTTAAAGTCAGCAGCACTGACTGACTGCTCCTTTAAGTTTGAGGAACGCAAATCCAAGAATTTATCGTCGTATGTCATAAAGTTCTTATTATGGTTTGTGCCATAATAAGAACTTTGACATCCGGTATATAATATCTTTTTTATTTTATTTCGAAAAGCTATATCGATGAATATGTATATTTATTATCATTGTTTAATTTTATTACTAGTTGTTAATACATAAGTACATAAAATAACAATGATATAATAGTATAAATCCTGTATAGTAAAAAAACATTTTCAACCTACTGAAATGTGATCGAAGCTATTGTGTACTTCACATCTGCATCTTCCAAAAGTGGTTAATAATATCTATGTGGGGGTGGCAACTTTGGTAGAATCATACCTAAATTGTATTTTTCGGCTAAGCGCCACTTGGACCATCCCACTAACCCGGGGTTAACCGCTTAAACCGTTAACCCAGTGTTAAAATGTACTGGTTAATGACGGCATTACAAACACAAGTTGTTTAATGTTTACCCCAAGAATGTTTCTACTCACCGCTGTATGGACTCAAATTCATTTCACGTCATGTCACGTTTCCTATTCCTCGCACATCGCGTCACATTCAGCCCATCGAAGCGATAATATATCGGCAGATACCGTATGAAACGGCATCTGCCGATATCTTTTACGTACTAATTGGCAGAGTCCACACACGAAGCTGTAATACTTATATATTTCGGTATCTTACGATATCTTATCGCAAGGCATCTGCAGATGCCTTGCGATATATTTCGTCTATCTCAAAATGTAGGTGCTAAACAGAGAGCGATATATATTTTGGTATCGTTGGCGTGTGCTGCTTAGCGATACTCAGTTAGTTAATTTACATTTTAGCCCTATCTTACAAATACATAAATCGACATGACAGATTAAGACAATAGTATTTTGCGCAACCGGTACATAATAATGGTTCTTAAAATTCAAGCTACAAAACGAAACGAAGTTGAGTTTTGTAAAGACAGGCCCGAGAATTTTAAGACCTAAATTATGTACCGTTGCACACAATATTTTCTAAGACGGCAGCAAACAGTGCAAACACTTTAAATTATAAATAAAATCAAAGTAAATAATTGTAGATTTTTGCCTAGAAGTCAGAATAAAAAAACAAAAACAACCGTTGCATAATATTGTATGAATATTCCTAAGAACACTGCTGTTAGGATCCTAAGAACACTGCGCCGGGGCCCCGCGCGCCGCTCTTCTTATGAAGTTGATTTTAATCTCAATGGCAGTCATTTAATCTAAAAATAAAAGTGGTGGAGTAGAAAAACAATTATTAGCTAATTGTGTATTTTAGTGCTTTTATGAATAACGCCATAAATGTTTAGTTAGGTGCAAATTTTGTTATTTCCACTATAATTCCTGAATTTCTGTGCTACATTACCTGATTCAGTCACCACGCGTATCGATTAAATTTACATTTTGATTTAGTTATTTCAGATAATGTTAGTGTTAGGAATGACGCCTACACTTTCATTTATATTCTAATACAATAATAAAATAGATAATGTGACCCAAAACCACAGTTCTCACTCAATTAGTATCCTGATAAAAATAATTACCTTATCGGAACGTGTTAAAAACTTACCAAGAGGGTGATTCGATCTTTATACTTAATCTTGTAATTCAATTCAATCTTTATGTAGTATGGCTCCATCGATACTGTCGATGATTTCGCCAACGTCAAAGTGGGATCCACGTGGGATCGAATTAATATTTGTTGAATAATATTTCTGCCAGTGTACGGTAAACAATAAAATTATGTGCCTCTAGGGCTTTAGCCAGACACGGTTAGAGATAGAAATACCAAATGCTCTTAGAGCACGACGTTGTTCGGTAGTGATTGTTGTTGTCTCGTAAAACCGATAGCTGGATTTTACGAGAAGCACGTGGACTACCGGCCGTTGACTCCAAAATGGTGGTTAAACACGCTTTGAGATTAATTCTCCTTTCACTGCACACTACCACATTAGATTACTGTATAATAAAGCTATCGATATTACACTTTAAACAATATTAATGAGCCAAAAACAAAGGAATTAATCACGAGGCTACTATCAAGATGGCGTTTGAACCGGAAGTCCTAATCTTGTAATGACACCGTTACGGATATGATCTGCAAGCTGTCAACAGTGTCAACAGAAATATTTGTGGTTGAAGAAATTACCTGTTGACATATGACAAATCATATCCATAATTCCATATCCATTCCATAAATGTTTTATAACTAGATTAGGTATAAAGTTCGAATCGCCCATCCCACCTGTATACTTATTAATACCTACCTCTTTATTTCTTTGCTCACTTATATTTTATGTCTGAACACTCATTTAGACCAATGCATGCACAAAATATAAATTTGAATATAATGTGTGAATATCTACTCGTATTGTTTAATATCTGTAAAACTCACAAATGAGCAAACAATCAGCTATGTCATAAAACTTTATTCATCTATTTCCCTATTCATTATTATAGTGGATGGTAAAGAATAACACCAACATCGATTATTGCGATATTTTCACCTATTCATTTTATTTATCCAATTAAAGTACTCCAAGCCAGTTAGAATCTTTTACGAAATACTGTTCAAAAACCGATCATGGGATATTTTGTTTTGATATAAAATGCATTGACAACAATTTGTAAGTTGGTTCAAATTTAAAAGAGTGCCATTATTAGATTATTATAACGTTTACTATCCTAAACTCGATACTTATGGAACGTTTACGTCACCTAACGCACTATAGCAGTGATGTGTTCGTTTTATTACGCGTTTTGATTGTAAATTGCTTATTAATTTCGATTTTAAATTATTTTAGTAATCATCGAATTCCAAGTACTAAAAAAATGATTGAAATATTTATTTCCATTATAGTATTGCTTAATACTTACACCTAAATATTTCGTAAATGCCTACAAATTTCTAAGTTCAAGGATATTTAGTGGTCTTCAATATTCTCTCTGGTCTAATAAGAGTATTTAAATAATTCCCCCGCTCTATCAGTTTTCAAAAATTTTAAGTTATGGTTGTAAGTACCCAGTTCCCGATTCACGCTTCATCTTTTCGTCATGATATCCTAACAGGTACCTAAATATCAGCATATCAAAACTTTATGTGGCACAACATAGCATATATTTGACTTCCCGTTGTGAGTCACTGAAATGACTCAAATCGTGAAAGTTATAGTTCTATTGAAATTTTCTCACCTATTCGTTATTGCGATGTTATATTTATTCAAATGTTTCCAGTAAATTCATAGTAATGTTTCATTTATTGTCAAACCGTTAGCCATGACGCTATCGGCGAAATAAATCTCAAAGTTATTACCATTTAGTTCAAGGAATATTAAGATATCCCTACTGAATTGTTTTGGTCATTACAAAACTGTCAGAAGGTACACTAACAGAGATAATTCAGTGGTAGTGTCGGGACCGCAGCATGCGTCCCAGTTATAGAGTTTTCTCACTTACCCAGGTCCCACTTATCCAGGTTTCATTGTATAAGGAAATACACTTTCGAAACAAAGTAAATAATAACAATTGATTTGGATTGAATTTACTTAAAAAGAACATGACTGTAATGTCAATTTGAATAAAATAATTGAAATTGTAAATAATAGTCACCAGATTTCAGTATTATTTCAAACAAAAAATATAATATTTCAATTACCGGTTGAATACAAATCATTCCTTACTAAATGACATTGTTTTAAAGATAAGTATAATTCATGAAATATTTTTTAAGTAGGGTAACCAATCGGTAAATAAGTAACTGTTATGAATTTTGACTACTTTTAAGACCACAGACTTAGTCATAATTCATAAAGTTACTGGGAAACATAATTTTATTTAAACTTTATAATGCAAGTTGCAGGCCAATTAGGCTGCAACCCTTCGTTTCCCGGCCTATATTGTAAGGTACTAATAATAAAGCAATTTATTCCGAACATTTAAACACTTCGTTACGTTATATAATTATAGCTGTAATTTATAATTACCTATAAATTATGCAGTTTTTTTATTAGCGTCGGTTAGCTGGAAGAGATCCCTTATAGGGTTAAGTTCACCTGTGTATCTTTATTTCTATTATGTAAACCTGTGTTATGTACAATTAAGTGAAAACTACTACTACTAAGTACTACCTAATTATAAGACGATGTATCGTAATTCAGTGTGCCGTAAAGCCTATTAGGCCTCCTCCAACTGTCTTCATTAAGCACTGCTGCAACCCTCGCCCAGCACAGCCCCAGCGTGAGACGAATGTCTTCTTTCCGTTTTGCAATTGGATATGCTTTTTTACCATAGATGGAATAGCTTCTTGGTATTTTTTTCAATTGAGCATCGTAGTATATGACAGTAGTATATCATGGTTTTCTTTCTTGTCTGTTTTTCTGACATTACCTACCTACTCTCCAAGATTTCTTTAAGTTTAGTGTAGTGTCCCAAGTTTTTTCCACCCGTTGGCTATTCTTTTATTTGTTTTCATGAAAACATATTTTTGGCCGACGTCACTAAGATTTATAGTTTTGGACACGACACGAATACGACAGGATCCTAATAAGTGGCTGCCAAAAACAGGTGTGATTAATGATTATACAGTAGTAAGTATAGAAGTACATACTTGTATTTAATATACAAGTATGTATATGATCTGTGACATTGACATTATTGTCAATGTCACAGATCATATCATATGTATGGCGCAGAATTGTAGATAATTATGTAGAAGTTACTTTATCTTAGTCGAATAAAACTCGCAATAAAACCTGCATTTAAACAAAATACAGAATTTTCTTTCAGTTCGTGAAATGTGAGCATTTTAAATTACTTTCTTTTAACTTTTCACGGAATTTCAAAGTGTCTACAATATAACATGACGAGTTTTATTTGTACCCACATTTTATCCCACGTTTTTTTAAATGTAACTGAAAAAAAAAACAATGTTTGAAGAATCAGACATTAAAAAAATGTATATCATAGGTAGTTACATAGTTCCGTTTAGCTTTACTTATTTTCTCGTCGTTCCAAGACTCTTTGATGATTAAGTAGTTAGTTAGCTTTTAACTCACTAAAGGTCCCAGGAAGCGACGCCAAGCGATCATTACACAAGCTGTCTAAGAAAACCTTTTATTATTTAACGTGGCCTCCGTTTTGACTAGACCTTCGAAGTAACATTTGTTTGTCTTAAGTATGTTATTATTTTTTCACGCTGCCAACTGCCGATAATTTAAGTTTTAAACGAGCCGACAAGGCCGGTAACCTTATTATACATATCGACACACGGTTGTTAACTTTGAGTAGTAGTTTAAAAAAATACAATGGTAAGTACAAATTAATATCCATCTAAAGCGTATGGTGTCTGATTACTTTCAGAAGTATTAGGCATTCTACAGGAAGTGCCATAATTAGGTTAGGAAGGAATGTAACAGATTCTCTGAATAGTATATTTTTAGCCATTTTTTACTGCGGGCTTGGTTGGTAGTTTTGAAATAGCCAAGCGTTAGTATATTTAACACAAGTATATGCTTTATTTCCTGAATATATAATTGGGTTACCCACTAGGGTAAAGAAATGACTTCCTTTCCATCTTAATTGTTTTTAATCCACAAAACAAAACCATCGGCCATCTTAAACACTTAACATGTCCTCCTCAACGCCTGGCCCCTTTTACACCATCCCTTTCAGTATTCATGGGAAATCCTTCGAATCATTCCATTGATGAAGACTGGGCTTTAATCCCCATACAGCCTGAATTAAGCTCTATATACACCTTTGAAATACGAGTACCTATCGAGGCCTGTTTACACTGCATCACGATATCGGCTATTAAAGGACGTTATAGCACATCCCATAAGACATTGCACTATTCCGATATGCCTTATATACTTATCTATAATACCGCAAATACCATAAATAGGTACTTACCATAATTATAATTGCAAAATAGATTTATTCCGACATCGAACGTTTGGGGTAAACCTACTTACAACATTTTCATATAAGCCAATTAAAACAACACTTTTCATTAGTAAAAAGGGCGATGAAATTGTCCTCGATATATCCGTGAAAGGTGTTGGCTCTGTAATCTCACACAATTTTTATATACTCGTAGATACCTTAAGCTCGTCAAGCATTATATTCATATCAAAAGCTTTTCGCGTGAAGAAAAAGTAATAACGAATTAATAGTAGATTGTGTCACAAGGGAGCAAAATGACATATTTACGGCGAGGGCGCACAATTGAATCCTAAACGAAGCGAAGGATTCTATAATAGAATCCTGAGCGTAGCGAGGGATTCTAACATAGAATCCTGAGCGTAGTGAGGGATTCAAGTGGTAACGCCCAAGGTGAAAATAATTTTGCTACCATGTGACACATACTGCTTTTCACATCACCTATGAGGAAATTACATACTTACATATATTAGGTTTCAAAACATTATTATTTTAAGCAAAGATCGATACGGACAAAGTGCCAAAAATATGTATACACGACCTTAGTATAGGTACATACTTCTGGCACTTTGTCCGTATCGATATTTTCAGACGTGACTGTACTGACAAATTAAAAGTACCTAAAGCTCATAATTATGTACCTAATATCTTTTCAAAACAGTAGCAAACAACTAAAATGATACAATGAAAATCAAGTACATTATTTTTGTAGATTTTTCTGATTCTGATAACAAATTAGCTCTTACCCCTTTGAACCAAATCTTCGGAAGAACACTATGAAGACTGATATCACTTATATTTATTATTATTAGTGTCATTACCGGGATGCTGCTTAAAACATCTAACACAGATGAAAAGGCCTATTATTATTGATTTAAACTAAGTATTCAAATTAGAATAAATTTAAAAGTGGAAAAATTACTGCCTTGGGTGAGACTTGAACTCACGGCCTCTGGCATAATTAATAGCATCGATCGCAGACGTTTCTGCTTGTTAAAAATTAATTTAAGTATTCAACATCAGACAGGCTCCAACCAAGCTCTCGTTTAAGCGCATGTTACGCAAGCATTATTTCGACAAGCTCACTGGTTAGTTGTCCATCGTAGGCATAGTATTATTTGCACTGGGTACATAAAATAAAGTAATATATATGTAAGTTTATTTAATTATAGTATGTACATGTAAGTTTATTTTCGGTAGTGTGTATTATTTATCGCTATATTTTTTGTTTTAAGTTACCTATTCTGCTTTTTTTTGTTCAATGCGTGCACCTATCACTGTTTCTGTTTAGCCTGGTGGTTGACTGGCTTTAGGCATTAAGTCCGCCATTTGTACTTTATTTGTTATATTGTGCAATAAAGTTTAAAATAAAATAAATAAATAAATATTTACAAATTTATACAGAATACAGAACCGCATAATGCTTTGTGAAATATTTGTACAAAACTTTTTAAATATAAACTTTTTAAATTGCATAGACAAGTATGGCTGCGTTTATGGAGACCTAAAATGTCAAAATAAAAATTAAATTATTAAACTAAAGTTTTTTTACGTTTCTTTGTAAATATTACGCTAATTAATTAATTTACTTAATTTAAATATGATATTAATTAATTTAAAATACGTTAATTACATTTATTGTTTACAATTACAACAAAATATTATTTAAGTTAGAAAAATTGTATGCACGTAATCGATTATAAAGAAATTGTAATCGATTATATGCATACTAATTTCATATGTCTTTGTGTCAATATTTCATACTGGCAACAAAATGTCCTTGAACAGAAAAGTGCCACTTTGATCCCTTCTAGCAGGGAAGAAAAGTTCCCTTTTCGAATAGGTGATGTGAAAAAGATTTGTTAAACTAGTTAAACTCACTTATCAATGCCTCCAATAGACCAATACCCAGGGCTCAAACCATAAAATAATTTGATTTGTTCTCTATAGTATTTTTCACATAGTTTGGGTACGGTGACAACTGTCATCTCTATACATATTTTGATAAGTTTCGTTTTAACGTTATAAATTGTATGGAGATGACAACTGTAATCATACCTACCCAAGCTATGTATATGAAAAATACAATAGGTAGTTATAGGTACTTAAAAATCTCTTGAAGCATAATTTAGAGTTTAATTATAAGTTGATCTCTCGTGCATTTTTATAAGTTTTAATATTAGATCTAAATTTTACTTATTTACGTGTCACAGCTCATCACAGACAGAAGCGTACCTCTACATAATCATATTAAATAATGAATAAATATATACTAGTTAATGAATATATATCACTCTTCTTCTCTGTTTGAGTTTTATATTCAACTGTTTTAAACAATTTTAACGAAACTTTGCACTATTAAATCATAAACGGAAATAAAGACATAGAAACTGACTGTTCAAACAATTAAATACATTCATGAAAATATTCAGTACCGCAGTATAAAAAGAAACGTTCGGGATTAGATGTTCCCGAACTGTATTATTTGTGTGTTCGTATATGTACCTACATATATACGGATTTGACATAATTGTATTATGTTAATGTGATTTTTTTTTTCAGGTATGTATGCAGCTACTTAATTTGAAAACACCTATTCAACATACACTAACATCCACTTTGTAAGTATTCTGACATACGAACATGCTTATTCTTCTATATATATATATATACAAATAGTATACATATATACATATATTCATAGGTATATTTATATATATTTACCTTTACAACCTTCACCGTAGTTTTATTTTTAAAAGGGAAAGAAGTAGCGAGATGATCGACTTCAACCGAAAAATAAAGGCCTATTTTTCTCGGTTGGACGAAATACTATATTTATAGCTTCTTCGCCAATTTTTAGTATAATTAAGCTCTGGGGGACATAGCTCCTTAAAAATGCAGCCGGAAAAAGGCTAATATGACTATGATTAGCTTTGCGCGCTTTTCAAATAGTAGCGTGACCTCTGAAAGTTCTGCATATAGCACAATATATGAACACTGTTGCTACCCGCGCTCGTGTGAAGATGCAGGCTTTGATCTATTATTAGCCGAGCATTCATCGGCACGTTTGATCCGGAGTCGATTGCTCGTAAACTCGATTCATTCAGCGGTCGAGGCGATTTGGACTTTGATGAATTTTCATGGTCAGAATAAAAATAGCATCTCGTCTATATGTAATATAAAAAATATATTATAAATAAATGTCTAGACAAATTTTTATGTACGTCGCTATAGCTAGTTGTAGGTATAAGCTATAATGCTCAGGTTATAGTTTTCAGGTATCGCCCAATTGGGAATATAAATATAAAAGGTACATGTCGGCTCCCCACAAAACTTTTTTAGGGAAACTACATAATAATATTGACAATGCAACTTGGAATCATGTACTATTTAGATACTGCAAAGCAATAGAGAACAACTTCTCAAGTTTCTTTACGAATTTAATAAGTAGATATTGTATTGGTATTAGACACCCCCTTATTCAAAAAACTTTACGG
This sequence comes from Cydia strobilella, assembly GCF_947568885.1. NCBI lineage: Eukaryota > Metazoa > Arthropoda > Insecta > Lepidoptera > Tortricidae > Cydia > Cydia strobilella. The sequence continues at coordinate 11,275,452 of NC_086041.1, forward strand.
GCCTGATTTAGTTAAATTATGTTTTCATAATAATAGTAATTGATAATAATTTATCCCTTATCCCTTTCTTACAAATACATAAGTCAAAATGACAGATAAAGACAAACGATTCAAAGATTCAGGCCAGTAACGCGTTTATGAATAACAACGCGATTTAAATTTACTCTATGACCTATAATTGCAGTGTTGACAGACACTTGGTAATCAAACTTATGAATATAAAATTTGTCCTATATTGCTGTGACAAATAACAATATAGTAAAGTCAATTTATCACGTCGTCAGTTCGCTACCAAAATATTCGAGCTGAATCAATAGTACAATAAAAGTCTATCAATATGTCAATCAATCAAATAAAATGAACTGCCTATCGGCACAGACACAGACGCATAGAGCGAAGAGAGAGCACTCGGAGAATAAATCGCTGTGCTGTTATTGATAAGGGTTGTGATTGATGGGAAACTGAAGAAAATCGGCCATTTAGTGGTCTCGGTTAAAAAGGCTATTTCTTAAGATAGGTATATAAAATATTGTCTTCGGTTACCGCGACAGTTACTCATGAAATAAGACTATGAAAACGGATTATATCACGTATAATGAATTTATAATATATCCCGACGTTTCGAACCCTTTACAGCGTTGACTTTGTGTTGAGCGTGACTGAGAAAAAACTACAAAGTGCAAAGTACAGTCACCCGTTGACCACGAACGCTGTAAAGGGTTCGAAACGTCGGGATGTATTATAAATTCAATAAAACATAATATTATTCCATGTTTCAAGCCAAGTTAAGAAAATACTTGAATATATTACACGTATGCAATATGTATAAAAGCTTTATCAGAGATACCAAGAATAAGAAATGTGAATGCTATATATTCTGAAAATAATATGGAGCTTTCTTCCTTGAATAAATGCTTTTTTAATACGGTTGCTCAAAAAGTGCTACTTTTTGTGGCTGTTTAGCGTGCGGAAAGTTGGTTTTCGCGAACTAGTGCTTTTTACTTTTCCATTTTTTTTTAATTTATACTTGTTCCAATTCATGACTACTTATTGATGAGTGTTTATATTAGTTTCCTTTAAACGTCGTAATCAACATAAAAACCTACTGTTAATGTAAGAATACGAAAAATATGCATATTTCATATTTTATTACTTACCTCTTCATCATTATAAGTATTATAACACGTTTATTTTTTAATGTTAAAAAACCGTTCTTAATAAGTTGTCTGAATGGAACGGAACGCCTGTCAAAGAAGAGGCGTATTTTCTTACTGCAAGAATGTTTTAAGTTTCCAAAGGCAACATTCGATATTGTTTTTATAAATATACGATACACAAATAATCGTAAATAACGATATTTAGGTAATAATAGTACAATGTTTTAATATTTACAATTGTTTCTGTCTTATAGAACATGCATTTGAAAAAAAAACTTTCATTGAAGTGGGTTCAATAATAATAACAAAATCTATTCTAGTCGAATAAAAGCTAGAAAAACACCTCTTCATAATGTCAATGTCAATGATGTCACAGAATTAATAATATAAAAAGTTTCGAATTCCATTCCTTAATACTTGTTGCTTTTCTTATTTTTTCGCAACTGTATTAAAAAACGTCGTTCGATACACGTGCGGATATGTCATTCTTCACTCGTCCCGAGTCTTGCCACTCGCCTACGGCTCGTGGCAAGATATCTCGGTACTCGTGAAGTAATGACATACTTTCCGCACTAGCATCGAAATGTACTATTACGTAAACATTGTGAAGCTTACGTGACCAGTATTCTCGCCATGTCTTTATTTAAATATGTTAGCTTTAATGAGGCTATTTACTCTTTTGTTTTACGAAATCTGGGAAAGTATGAGCCTGGTTTACAATAAACGTAGGCAACCCACATGGTATAAGTACGCATATTAACTGAGTGACACATCTTAATGCAAGCTTGCTATAGCTGGATTGTTTGATGTTACGACAGCGTGTGAGGTCCCGATGACACTATTTAAATTATCTGATCGTCCATAACGTCGTACCTACATATGTATATACATATTAGAGGTGAAGACTACATTAAAAATGTCGAATAAACCCTTTAGGATTTTACATTTCTTTTTCTTGGGTATTTTCGAGAAAAATAGAATGGGGTGGTTATTTTTCTGCATTCAAGATTCAAGATATGTTAATAAATTATAATTGAGAAATAAATAAAATTAAATTAAATAGGAACGCAAAAAAGTACTCAAACATTAACATATTGTCGAAATTAAAGGACTTGCGATACATGATACTACTACAGCACTATTTACCTCCGTTATCACCATAATTGCTTACAGTATAAAATAAAACTTTTATTTGTTCTCTGGACTTTTGATGAGATTGGCATTCTCATAAAAGGCAACAATGCAATAAAGGATTTGAATGAATGTAAAGTTAAAGTGTAAAATTCACCGTATTTTTCCTAGTATTGTGTGTTAGTAATTTGTTAAAAGATCTCTCCCTATTTGCTTAATTGACATCATTTTAGCCCCGGTTAAGCTTACAACACGAGTATGTATATGAAAAACTGACAGACACAAAGGATTATTTTATCCTATGGCTATTGTGGATATTATTTAGTATACCTATATTTAGATAATTTGCAAGTCGTAATGCTCTTTATCTTATTGTTTTATGCATCTATGACATAAAAACAATGACTAATTGTTGCTGACGTTGCTGTCCACCGCTTAGGCGCCGCTTTTAAGACCTGATATTTTAACATTTTTAAGTCAAACACTGCTGACGTAACACAGATTAGGTATCATTTATGAAAATCAAGCAACAATAACATGGAGACTATATAAAGGAGCCAAATCTCTATGTATGAAAAGTGTCCATCAAAAAACAATAATTAGGCGGCGCCACTATACACCGTAATACTACCAAAAACAACCTACGTAATTTGGTCGGGTTATTTGTTGCCTTATATGGTTCATGTTATACTCATGTCCCAGAGCATAACTAGTGCTACCGGAGAGATTAGGAACTATTATTTAAAGCTGAAAGCGGTCACTTTTGCAACAATTCTGCCATAAGAGATTGGCATCCTTTCTATACCATCCATAAACAATAAGAAATACTTAATACATTTTCAGGAGTATAAATAGTTATTTACTTTCCTTGTATTCGAAATTAAAATTAGTGTTTAACTCAGGTGTAAAGCACCCATTCTGACTCCAACTATTTTCGCTCGAATTGAGTAAGAGCGAAAATAGTTTCGAGTCAGAATACCTCGTTAGAAATGTTAACAATCTACTATAGAAAAACATATCAGTATAAGTAGGTTATCTACTAGTTCTAGCAACTCAACCCAAAAACTAAAACTAATTTAGTTTTTCAGTTTAAACGTTGAGTGAGTTATGATCCTCACAACATTTGAGCATTTAGCCACACCGTGTAAAGTTTTACCTTGTATTCTTTCCAAAAATAAGTAAATATAACCAATTAACGTTGCAGCTGTGAAAACTATAATAAATATGTTGTAGTCAACGTTCCGCTGAAACGCTTCCCGCTTGGCACAAGCAGCCTTGGAAAGCCTTGAACAGATTGCGCTCCCGGGTCGGCCGTAGCAAGAACATGCTGAAGTGGGGCGCTCTAAGCGGCTCAGACACCCAATGTCCAAATGGGACGGCTCCACAAACGATGGAGCACATGATATCCGTCGTGCCCGCATGCCTGCTCTGAGCAGGACCTCCGTGATGCGACAGACAGGGCGATAAATGTCGCTACCTTCTGGTCCCGCACAGTCTGAAACCATCGACATGAGAAGAAGAATGTTCAAACATCCAGAATCTAATATTTAGTGACTAGTTAAATTAGCCAAACCAATTAACAAAGTTAGGATTTATGTAAATAGGTATTGAAATAAATGCGTTTATTATAAAGAACCCTGACTTCGTTTGACAACGTCTAAAACACCTTGTTACATTAAGTATTATAAAGTTTAAATTCTCACGGTTTACAAGGGCCAGGGCAAGGGGTATACGGTTCAAAAATATCATTATATCGTCTACCTATACTTTAAGGTAAAATGTTCCCTTAAATTTACACCACATTCTTAAACTTACTGATACTGACTGAGTTCCCACTACTCAAAAATTATAAAAGTCATCAAAACCTTTATAGCTACAACTATTCTAGACCAAACAGAACGGTAATAAGAATTAAATTCGAGTGCATGTTAGCGTATAGTTAAGGTGTTATTAGCTATATGATGCAAACTGTCGTTTCCCAATCACCTCCAAACTAGCCGCCATGTTTAATGTTTTATTCATTGCATCATTAATGGGTTCTATGTTGTCGTTAACTTATTAATGAATTCATTACAAGTCTCGTTGAGTTGGATATTTTAGGTTGCCCTAGTTGAATCGATTGACAGTGTGTAAAGCGAATATTTTCCACTACTTAATAAAGAATAATTTTGAGCAGGGAACACCTTATTGACCCTGTTGAGATAAGTTTCAGTCATATTTGGAAAATCAAAGTTAGCTTAGTTGGTTATAACGTATTTCGCAAGTATGGGGTTGGGAAATGAAATGGTTGCGAAGTAAGGTTATGCCAACGATTGGTTTGTCAAATGAAACTTTGGCGAAAAGTTGGTTGCCAAGTGAAATTTGGCGAAATAAATTTCGCCAAAAAGGAAGTACACCATATATATGTTACAGGCAACTTGATTAACCGGGCAATATAAATAATGATCAGTCATTATGAATAATGCCCACGAGCGTCGGGCAAAGTCATAAATTTATTACTTTGGCCGCTCCGTATTAATTATGCCCGACGGCCCGTGGTCCATTTGATAAATTAAGGTTTGAGATAGCTTGAATTTATCACTTGGACCGGGCAGTATGTATACTTCCCTACTTTTAGCCGGGCAATGTGATAAATTTGGTCGCGCCGCGTGGTGGAAGCAGTTTATTTCTGTGGGGGGGGGGGGTTGCAATTCTAACCTAACCTAAACCTACTTTTCTATAAACAATTATTTTCTGTGGGGGGTTATAGTTCTAAGTGAACCTAACCTAAACCAATCTTCTGTAAGTAGCTCCTTTCGGTGCTGGGTTGCAGTTCTAAGTTTTATTACATTGCCCAAGGTAGGTCATTATTCATACTGACAGGTCAAAGTGATTAATTCATCTGTTTTATTACATTGCCCAAGGTAGGGTGTTCATTATTCACACTGACCGGTCAAAGTGATAAATCTTGCAGTTTTAATTACATTGCTCACTTGATGCGGGCATTATGCATACAGACCGGTCATTATTCATAGTGACCGGACTTATCAAGTTACCCGTAACATATATATAGGTCGTTTTTCTTTGTCGTGGAACTTGAACAAGCACATATATAGTACAATTACTTTATATTAATTAGTAGAACAAATTAACTTTTAAATTAATAACAGAATCCAACCACTCCAGAAATTCACCTATGTACTGATACGCACAAATTTCTGGTGTAACAGGGGTACTTATTTGCCAGCGGAATGAATGGTAAATAAACACCAAACCGTAATGTTTGAGATGCAATGTAATTAGCCGCACCATCGGCTCGATTGAGTGAGTATACTTAAATTAAATAATTATGTGTTATATGGTAGTCCACATTACTATGTTGTGTAAAAAAAGGAATTTTTAATAAAACGTTACGTTACGTTAAACGTAACTAAAAGATCACTGTGTTGAAGTTTGTGACATCTCTGGATCTTCAGCGTTCATATATGTATAAGCACGCTTGCAGTTTACTATCAAGCGACTGAAAGACCTCTTTGCCACTGGAAAGGCAAATTAAAAGGATTGTCACCGTAAAATTGATATAGTGCTCGACCATAAGGATGTGACTGCTTGTAGTGTTGCGACTTATAACCAACAAAACAAGACGAATATCAAATTATCTTAGGTACATATAATTTAACTAACTTAGCGGTTTCACTCACGTATTTTTAGTCACTCGCGCGACATGTTTCGGAGAGCCTAGGTCTCCATTTAGCGACTAAAAATACGTGAGTGAAACCGCTAAGTTAGTTAATTTAATATGTCTCACGATATTTTAAATTCGATTACATATAATTTGCATGGATCCACGGATACATGGGTAAGTAACTTATTTGCAACACTTATGTTAGGAATTAGAATTAGCCAAGAACGAGTTGCGGAATAAGTGAGAGCCGCAGGGGACGGATGCATTCTCTGACACTGACAGCTTGCAATACGTACGATTTCTTCCCAGATTTGTTTCAAATATAAGCGTCATGGGCTATAGCCACACAACATAGAGTATTCAAGCCGGTGTATCCATTAATGGAACTCCATTAACACACACGGTAACAGGCTTACAGCCCATCCGATAGTAAGAAGTCAGTACAGCTTACCCACTTGGTTTCTATATTAATTTACTGTGACGTCCGCGTTGCTGCGTCTCATTGCCGCGTTGTGAAAAGATGCTACATCCTTGGCAAAACCTACCACACGTCATACAAGGCTTCGTTTTGCAAAATTACATACCCGCGTAAGTAGTTTAAAACTTTTCAAATGATAAAGTTCGTTAATATACAACTTTTTTGATCTGACCTTGTATACTTTTTGCTAACATACAAAATAAAATTGTTAGCCCTGAAATGTTTATTAATTACGTTTATTTATTTATCGGTTCCAAGTAAAGTCTGCGCAAATTTTTTATTATTGTCCATGTTCAGAATTTCTGCACAATGCTCTTTACCGTTTTATACCCATCGCTTGAACGTTGCTTCAGGCTCTGTCCGACGTATGATCATGTTCTGTGAACTTTGTTTGCATATGACAGTTTGATATGAAATGGGTTCAATCTTCGCAACAGGAAACCTGCAAGATTGTAGAAGGGCTTAATTTAATTGTTTAGCCCTTGACTTAAACCGTACGCTGTGAAGTTTAAAAGTATAAATTCGTTTCGGGGCTTTAGAAAAAATCTTGTACTTATACCTAAACTTTAAAACCGCGTCTTTAAGCTACTTCTCACCTCATAGCCTCGTCTGGATAAGTTTGTATTATTTCGAGTAACACCATGAATGTTAATGTTAAGGAGGTTACTCATATAAATCGGCTTGGGTTAGGTAAGCTTCCCCTGTATTTACCCTTGCGTCAAATAAATAAGGTAGCTTACCTCCCTCCAGAAAAAAGGTAAGTAAGTAAAACGTCTGGTTTCTAACAGTTTACATAGATCTTAATATTAATTTGTAGATATCATATAGGCAAAACTTTTTTTTATGGTAACTGCTGACGTTACCACTACATAAAAATACAGATCCACTCAATGCGTCTTCTGAAGCTTTTTGTACCCATCCATACAACCATTTCAGAACAATGTTATATAAAAAAAAACCATTTATTCTGGCGAAATAAACCCTATTTTTACATTAATTTTAAACTCCGTTAAAATACAGATGGGTAGTCTTAGCTAATTATTAGTTGTCTAGTTAATTAATAAGTACATAGCGTACATAGACGCATCTTATTGCTTACGGTGGTAACTTTAATTTAATTTCGTTTTATATAAACATTTTCATTTTAAACTTAAACGTCCTAAATGATTTACATTCCCTTACATCATTCGGTATTTCATTATACAATTTGGGGACCAAGTACTTTCTACTTCTTTTTCCATAATAATTATTACCACACGACGGAACCTCATACAACATTATTTTACTCATTGTTCTTGTTAATATGTATGGCGCTCTCTTCTAAGCGAGATGAAGTTTTGCTGTGCTCTACTTACTAACCACCTTGATCCGTTTTATGAAGTGTTTTCATTTTAGCACGGTGTTTAGCTGTACTACAAAATTAAATAGCTTCTGATGAACCCTGCGTTCTCCTCGTTCAATACGATCCGAAGCCCCATCTACGCTGGGCGCTCGAGATTAAGCATTTACCTTTCCGAGGCAACCTGACCAAAATGTCATACATAGCAGTCATTAAGGCACAGCAGAGCTATATCGTTAATTACAGTCTCATAGATATTAGGGGACTAATCCCAATAAGGCCTAGTTTTCTCTCTGTAATTTTATTTTCTATGGTCACCGCCGAAATAGATAGATAAGTACTAAGGAATAATTTTACCCTGGTTAAAAGCTTCTATTGATATGACTTTATTTGCAACTTTGTTATCACATGAATGAGGTTATAAGGTTCACATTATTATGTTGTAAATGTTGTAATTAGCTCCAACGATATTTACTCGTACTTGTTCACGGTTTGCGATAACCATTTAACCGACCGTTAAGATACCCGTTAACATAAACATCACTTGATAATAAATTTATTGTGAACGAACATCATTACGTGTAAAGATAATTACCAACCGTCATTACTAACCAATTTCAAAAATAAATCGTCTAATCGTCTATTTAATACAAACCGATTACGAATTCAAATTTGAATGGTATCTAAAGCAATAAGACAATGCACTTTCATATTTGGATGTCCTAAAAGACAGCAAAAATTTGTCAAGCGAGCAAAGACCGTACCGTTTACGGTCTTTGCTCGCTTGAACGAAACGTCTTGTCTTATTAAGTAAGTTACTTCTGTGCTAATAAAATACGAGCTATACTTTCTTTATACTTCTGAAAGTTGCACTATTTAATTAAATTCGTGCTCTCCATTGTTTCAGGTAAGCTAAAATGAAGGTTACAAAAATACAGATCCCGATGAAACTGCATCCAAAAGTTTGTGTGTTTTACCCCATACTAAGTAGTAGTTCCTATTTACTCACGTAAAATTCCTAAGTCTAGTCTAGTCTAGTCTACGTACAAGTATAATACCTGTCAAATAGTAACAATAATATTGCTTTTAAATTGTTGAGGGTTAGGTAGGTAAATTTAGGTTTGTGATGCGTAAAACTTGAAAGGATTTTCTCCGTAAAGAAGCAAACCTTATATAAGTATCTCACCTTTTTAGGGTTTCGTACCCAAAGCATTAAAACGGGACCCAATTACTAAGACTCCACTGTCCGTCTGTCTGTCTGTCCGTCAGTATGTCTGTCATCAGGCTGTATTACATGAACCGTGATAGTTACACAGTTGAAATTTTCACAGATGATGTATTTCTGTTGCCGCTATAACAACAAATACTAAAAAGTACGGAACCCTCAGTGCGTGAGTCCGACTCGCACTTGGCCGGTTTTTTATAATCGAAGTGCCTCAAGCAAGACTGCGGCTATTAAGGAATCACTTATTATTTCCACGCCTGTAAAGTATTTTTCATTTCTCATGCTCTGAAAGAGGGTCCTTGTTGTTCTAAAAGGTGTGCAGAAAGTGATACGTGTCTGCACTAGAGCATTTTACGTTCGAAGTGCGATTTTTTCTAATTTTTTTACGATAAGCAATTGAAATTTGAGTTAAAATGGATTTGTTATACAATTTCCATTCTGATATTTGACTCTCCATTCCATAAATAACAATACTTTTGCCTAAATTGTTAACTGAAAGTACCCTTAAGAAATACTATAATTTATACTTGGTCATGTTTAAAAAAACACATGCATTTTACTTTCCTCGTATTCGAAATGAAAAGTAGAGTGTTTAACTCGGGTGAAAGGCATCATTTCAGCCTCGAACTATTGGGGCCCTCACTGCGTTCGAGCGCCAAACTACCTCGGCAGGAATGAGTGCCTTTCATCCCTTGGTTAACAATCTACTAATAAAGTATGAATTTGAGTTTTTTTTTGTCATATAAAGTGCCAATTTAGCACCATTAAATACTTATTTAGACGGCGGTAGCTAACCAACCGTATTTTCACAGATGATGTATTTCTGTTGCCGCTATAACAACAAATACTAAAAAGTACGGAACCCTCGGTGCGTGAGTCCGACTCGCACTTGGCCGGTTTTTTATAATCGAAGTGCCTCAAGCAAGACTCCGGCTATTAAGGAATCACTTATTATTTCCACGCCTGTAAAGTATCATAAAGTATCAATTTGAGTTTTTTTTGTCATATAAAGTGCCAATTTAGCACCATTAAATACCTATTTAGACGGCGGTAGCTAACCAACCATATTTTACTCAACAAGGTATAAGTAATACTTTGAATTTTTCATCAAAACGTAGAGGCATCGATTAAGTACTTAGTTGTTTTGGTCTTACGCACGGAATAATTTTGTTTAGCTTATCTTTTTATATAGGTACATATGTATCCAATACAGATTTTTATCTTTCTCGGAGAAAATTATGTAAATCAGTAGTGGGCAATTTCCAATTAAGTATGTCACTGTAACGGAAAATTCATGAATTCTCTTCCTTTTTCTTATACTCTTAAAATGTCGCTGTCACTGGCGAATGTAAAATAGTATAAATACATTCCCTCCTATAAATGGAGACATGGGCTATTTTGTGATATGAAAATCTCCTAACCTATTAAGATGTAGATAAGTACCTAACCTATAAGTATAGACTACTCTGAAAACAAGCAGTATATTGTGTTTTCAGTCCTAAATGTAATAAGTATATCTATAAAACCTTATTTATTGCAATACCTAACAATTATTTTTAATAAGGTACCTTCAAAATCGCAAACTGTGCGCGTTCTATCGACAATACTAGAAATTGCTAGTAACTTTACCTTTTAAGGTAATGAGTTACTGGCACTAGTCCCTAGAGCAAGTAAAAACCGCGACGCTAAAAATGAGACTTCGTTTAATATTAGAGGCTGGCAATGTAAACCGAGCTCGTTTTTTCCCTCGGCCGGCAGGATCGGCAGACTGCATGACGCGCTGCGGTCGACAACTACATAGTTTTACAGTGGTATCGATGCGAGATATCGATAATTCCTGTAAGTAACAATATAATTCCTTCGTAAACAGTTATAAAAAATTACGAGTACCTACACAATGCCTTAGTATTCAGTTACATCACAGTTATCTGTATAATCGATTTTATTGGCACTAATATATAAAATGGAATAATGTGTTATCAAACCCTTTTTTTGTAATAGAAGCAAAGAAAATCACTGTAATTAATCATAAATAATTTCATATTAATCTGAAGAGCATCATAAATGAGATATCTTAATAAACACAAAAATGTTAATTCTGTAAATTGGAACATTCAAAATAAGACCCAACTTTTTTTTGGAATTTGATGGAAATCCTCTGTAATTTTAAACAAACGACAAAACTAATACGAACAAGTCAGTAACTAGTTTTTACTACTAATTAATTATATTAACCGAAGCGAAAATTCGTCTTAAAGTTATGTCCAATAGATATAATTTTCTTATTATTTAAGACAATATAATGTTGGTAACTGATCCAAATATTTCATTCATTATAAAATGGGATAATTCAAGTCCTTGGATTAGTATATTGTTTCATACTTGCCATTAACGCCAAAGTAATACGATAAGCAAAGATAAATAAGTTCTTACTGAGAATAACTAAAATAATACGGGGTTCAACAGAATAGATAGTTGGAGGTTATCGACCCTGTCAATGGATATAGTAAACACGAGTCATTGATGCTCCGTTTTACCACCAATCAACGTTCATTTATATTTAGGGATCCGTAATCTTCTTGTCTATGAAAGGTTTGTTATAGAGGATTATATGTTATGAATCGCACAAGAAATAGCCGAGTTTGTAATGAATCGTTTGGAAGAGACCATCCGTAGGTTTACTGCTATGTTCTGTTTTTGTTTGAGGTGTGTATTTATTTTACGAAACATTTATTTGCTCACTTGTATTTGTACTTTTAAGTATATTTAAACCGAAAAGTTAAATAAATGGAATGTCGTTATAAAATCTAGCAAACTTAATAAAATTCAGAGGTTAAACTTGTCACCACAAAATCTTTTAAGTAATAGCCTCTCTAAACTTAAATAACGTCAAAGTTATTCAAATACGAGACCTCACTCTGCATTGTACCTAAATTATTTTTGCAAAATTTACTTATTATTTTAAAACATCCAACTTTAGGACTTAATTCATAACTTTAAATTTTCATAATATTATAGAACCCTGTATCAATGAACGAAATTATTAACATATTTCAAACTCACAAGAGCACTCAAACTGACTGATGAGGTCATGGCGTGATTCTCATGAGCTTAGAACAACAATTTATTTGCGGGCATTAAAATAAAATGTTCCTGATACGCTTAGGAACCAGTCATTTTATCGACTGCTGCGTTCTGGTGTTAGATTTTGCAAATTTTCACGCCACATAATAAAATGTGCTTAGTATAACTGTAACGTTTAGATTGATTTAGTGTTTATGGTAGCAATTTTTTCATCACGATGATTTTGCAAATACATCATCGTGCAGTCATTGGCTTTTAATTATTTTAAGTGTCCATTAATTCGAAAGCTTTCTAATGATGATAATTAATTTATGCCGGCATAATAAAATTAATTTAATGTTACGTGTACCTAGAAGATAGTCAAGTTTGATAATAAAAACGACTTTAATGCAAATGAATCACTTTGTAGGACATTAAAAGAAGATTATATAGATACCATTTAATGTTGGGTTTACAATACCAAACGAGCTTTTCAAATAAGTGTTTGCAGTTTCTAAAAAATTTACCTATTGATTTGTTATTATGATCGAAGGAGGTCGGATTTCTTAATAAAAGAAACACAATTGAGCAGCGAAAATACGCAATAAATCCGTTTACATCGTTTTTAAATAATTATAATTACAGTTTTTGACTCTTGCTGATATCAATTGACAATAAACTTTTATGTACTTACATATATACTTAATTTGCATTATTTCGCATTATTCAAATCTTGGTAATTCTAATATTTTTACTTTATATTGGGTAGTTATTTTATCCGTAGATATCGATATCGACTTTTAAGGACATCTCTAGCCTGTGCAATGTCGACCCGAGGCCACCAGTTGCCTAGTGCAAATACGTTGGTACACCTTTAATTTTTTTTTCGTGCCGGAAATTTTTAACTAAAAATTAAAATCGTAACGTACTAGTAGATATATACCATATAACGATAAGTATATCAAAATATTGAACTTCAGTCTATTACCTACTATAAAGAGAACTAGGTGGCGCTTATACGGCGCCATCTTTTGCGGTAAAGAAAGTTCCTTTTTTCAGGCTCACTAGGTAATTAGTCACATTAATAGTCTCAATTACCTTTTGACCAAAACATGTTGTAGAAATTTGAAAATATTGCTATTTCGTAAAGATCAGTTTACAATTGTTTCCTCCTTTTATTATATTTAATGATATTAATACCTACCTATTCATGTATATTTAGGTACTAAAGTAGGTTTTATCTTATCAAACAAAGTCTATTTTTAATGGGAATTTAACCTATTACCTATGACACAGGAGTATTTTACCTGTACATACGTTTACAGACAATAACCTAGTCACTATCATTTATATGTATTTATGGCTCGCTTTAAGACCTAACTCTTGCACGCATGTTGTTGAATTGATGCGTTTGAATTATTGATCAATGTCCATAATTTTATGTACAAATATATTTCAATACCGAGGAAGTATATTATTCAGCAAGTAGTAAATTTTAGGAGGTTTATAAAATGCTCCGAGCCTATACTAAACTTAAACAACGATCATGCCCCGCACGCGTGGATGTTCATTACGTGTTCAAATTGATGGTGATGCTTACCTTCTCATCTTCGGTAGGTACGAGAAATTGTCAAGTAATAAATACATTCGCATACTATATCGTCTTCCTGTAGGCACTTGCGAGTTCAGTAATAAAATAAGCTACATACTCACATATATTTATCAGTTTCCCTGTGTATCCCTAGTGTAACTTATTTGTAAAATATAATGTATAGCTTTTTTTAAATGGTATTATTTTAAATGAAATGTTTTATATACCTACCTAATTCAAGAAATATTAATAAGATCTTTGTCACTTAAACTTTAGTTCTTAGCCAACTTAGTGTTAATAATGTGGATATCTATTTATAACCACGCTTCAGAGCTTTATGTGGTTCCAGTAGTATTTTTAGTGTGTTTTTAGCGTTAGTTATGTACATGATTTGGAATTTTAAAGTTTCTTGTACTTCGGGGTTAATATTTGCATACATATTTACGTGCCACCACCTCAGGTGTGTTAAAAAAAACAAATCATGAGCTTAACGATCGGAAAAACCATAATAAAGGAACTATTTCCGTTATTGAATCCCCAGCAGTGGTGACACCACAGGTTGCCAGAGCGAAGGAGAGTAGGAGGTGTCTCGCAAAGACACCGCTGATTATTACATTTGCGCCGCTGGAACCAATAAGTTAGTATTTCTTAAAGTCACATTAACTCATCGCCAGTTTGTAATGACAAACCTTATTAAACAAGTTAGCCAACTTACAGAACTTCGGGTCATATTTCGCGTAGGATCTGCTAGAAATATCACGTACTTAGATGATATTCTACTGTCGACAACTTTCACAGCTAATAATTTAATTTAATTTAATTTATAATACGAATCGTGATACTTATTTTTTTAGAAATAAAAAATAACATACTTTGAATTAAATTCTGTATATTATTACGTCTACCGGTGTGTTGATATGTTGTTAACTTTTTTTACAAAAAAAAAACATTTAAATGCAAGTCTGCAACGGAACTGAATAACGTTGGCGTTAACACTTTCTAAGCGGAGACTCATTTACAAGGAAATTACATCTTTATTTCATTAGTTAGAAAAACTTTTCCTAATCTGATACTCAATTGAGTTACACGCAGAGTAAATCAATTCAACCCATCCCTTTTCTTTCATGGTATATGTATGGAGAAAAAGAGGCGCTATATGTAACTTTATATATAACCTCTGCCCGTCTATTTGTAACTTTTTATTTTACTTATTGATAATACAAAAATTTACTTCCTCATTAGTACGATATACTTTATACGGAAATTTTGCCACATCAACATTAAAAAAACCGGCCAAGTGCGAGTCGGACTCGCGTTCCAAGGGTTCTGTACATTACACCATTTAAACAATGTATTTTTTATGTGAAACGTGATTGAAATGTCTTTAAAAAACCCGTAGGGGTCGGATCAAAAACAAAGTAATTAAGCTCGACTCACGCTTGACTGCACATTTCTAAAAGGTTTCCCTGTCATCTATAGGTAAAGATCTATTTTGTGTATTTTTTTCAAAATTGTAGACCCAGTAGTTTGGGAGATAAAGTGGGGGGAATGGTCATTTTTTGCCTATTTTGTTGAATTATTTCTAAACTGTTTATCGTAAAATTACTAAAAAAATATATTTGAGATTCTCATAATGAGCTCTTTCATTTGATATGTAACACGATATAGTTTTAAAAACTTTTTTATTTTCTCATTTAAAAGTGACCCCCATGTTTAAAATTCATTTGTTTACGTTACATGTCCGTCTTTGGGTCACAAACTTACATATGTATTTCAAATTTCAATTTAATTGGGCCAGTAGTTTCGGAGAAAATAGGCTGTGACAGACGGACAGACCGACGCACGAGTGATCCTATAAGGGTTCCGTTTTTCCTTTTGAGGTACGCAACCCTAAAAAATATATGTAAGGGTATGATTTGCGTCAGTAAATCTATCTATGTACTGAATCTGTGAAATAGGTAAGTAGGTAGAGGTATCGATTGTTCCGAAATAAGTTAATAACAATCTACTCTGTTAATTCTGACCCCTTAATGTAGGTTCGGGCTACTTAGGAGCAAGACTAATTCTCGAAATCCATGTTTACGTAGACAAAAACTTAGGATAGTTGTCAACACATACAGTGTTGCGCCGTTATCGACAGAAAATGTCGATAAACAACTATGCGACGCTATCGTTATCGCTTTAATCTTGCAGAATCGAAGGAGTTTCGAATAGAGACCAAACTAGTTCATGCTGTTACTTTATCATAGTGAAAAAGGCATTGCTGTCTTGTTTACATTTTCATTGTATTGAACGGTTTAAACTTGGGAATAATCTTACTTTAATAAAATACAATGTAATTACATATTTCATTGCATTACATTTTTTATTTTACTCGTATTCATTTTATTCAATAATTTGAATCAGACTAGATACCATATTACGAATACCAGACTAACATATATATACATTTTATGTCCACCACACCACATAAATTATATAACAATTTTGCAGTTGACTTGCAACATTTCGATCTTCTCATTCTCATTTCTGTTTATAACTACATGTAACTTGTCAGCCGCATAAAGCCCGAAATTTCGTTAGATTGTTAAATATTAATTGGTTCTACGTTATAATTATTCACCGGTGGACGGTTTCCATCACTCGTTAAGAAATCTGACGTGGGTCGAAGGAACTATTACATGCATGACATTGACGAGACCACGCCTTAAAATATAAGATTCGCTATTTTGCTAAATAAAATAAAATTCTAATTAAAATGTTGAATGTAATACCTTGTCTTTATTTTAACAGGATAAACGAATAGGCGAATAGGAATATGGCACGTTCAAACTGAATTCAAATGCATATCATAACCAGGGTGTCAAACATTTGAACATTTATTTATCTTGCCACACGTTACGTTTAGTGTTTGTGCCTTAAATTAATGTATACTAAGGTGCGCGAACGCGAAGCGAAGAGATGCGGCGCGGGTGAATCAATCCTTCGACAGATCGACACATATAGAAGTGTAAGAAGTGTCCTACGTGGGCGATCTCGTTGCGAACGCGAACGCCGCCGCGCTGCTTCGCTTCGCGTTCACGAGTTGTTCGCTTACGTAAGACGCAGCGTTAGTAAATAACTTGAGAGACAAAGTTCTGAGACAACGTAGAACTATTTAATATAAGTATGTATTTTATTATTCATTTTAACTTCAGTATGTTATTAATCAGTTAATAACGCTACAGATTCCGCCCGCCTCTCCAGGATTTAAGTTATCTCTGAATAGACGTAAAATCCGGTTCTTATAGAGATACTACTGCTAGCAACAAAGAACCTTCTAACGTTTATTAGTCCATTTTAGGTGCCAAAGTCATAGAGGTGGTAAAACAGTACACCTATTTTTATTTCCGGTTATAGAGGTAAAAATTGTACTGGATCGTTAGTTAGTTCGCCTTAATGAGATTAAATATTTCGAGTTATGGAGGTTTCGGGCTTTGAAGGGAAGAATGGCATTTTATTTCGTGTTAGCGAGGATTTCGCCTTATAGAGGTTCGATTACAATCAGATAATCGATTACTTGATTCGACAGACCCTGATTAAAATCGTGATCATATTCCATGCCAACTTACCTAATCTAGCGCATTAAGCTCAATAGCAAGCGTTTCGCAACGTAATCAGGCGCAAGGTCGTCCATAGAAATCTTTTAACAATTTCATTCATTCAATGACACTGATACTATCGGTATCGATCTGTTAGTGAAAAATTACATCACTACGCCACGCGTGTTTGGAAATGCATTATAATATATTATGATACTTACCTATCCGTAACTTGTTTGTATGAAAGATATGCAAGGGCAAATTAAATTTGTGCTTGTAGCGATTAACTAAAACTAATACTTTTAAGTCATGTAAAAGAATATTACTTATCACTTCCGTAATGTTATTTTATGTCCTGTTCCTGTTTCCCTTTAAATTGTTGTTGGCCGCATTGTGGTGTTTTATATATATTCGTAAATATGTTACAAGTATATGAAATTTATTTATGTATCCCCTCGGGCGGCAAAGCAAGATTTAAAATTTTCGCGCCGTGCGCCGCGCGGCAGCGAGGCGGCAAGTTTTCCATATTAAAATAGTTATTTGTTATACAAGGGTGCAAAGTTGTATTTTACCCGCGAGTGTTTCAGCACACGAGAAGTAAAATACATTTGCACCCGTGTGTAACACAAAACTTTTCACCTCACTATAGCGAGGAAAGTGCAACATCAATTTATCAATAAATCAATCGTTTATTGATAACAAGCGTTACACGTCATTTAACATTATTTTCTGTTTAGCACATTTTACATACAATTATAAATATGTCATTATTCATATAGAACTAGGATTACATTAGACTTATCCAATTAAATTATTAAACATAATTAAATTATAAAATATAGCAATATGTAACAGGCATTTAGAATATTATGTTAATCTATTCGATTTATAAATTCATCTAACGAGTAAAATGCTTTCTCTATTAAGTACTCCTTGAGCTTGGTTATAAATATGGTGTCGGACATTTCAACTAGTTTTAAGTCATTGGGCAATCCACAGGCGTTAGATCATCTTCATCACTGGAATCACTCATTTTTTTACGATATTATAACAAAAAACTGGAAATTCTGTATTTTTACGTGAGAAGTTTTTAAGTAAAAATTTTACTGACAACGTTGACATTTCTGAGTATGAAATGTCAATGACGCGTTTTGAAATTGCATCGACTCAACTTGTGCGTTCTGAATTATATTTAACATCATTATTTAAAAAAACAAGCGTTTCTTGTGAAATTTTAAGGTTTATGACATAGAATCATTAAATAAAGTATCATTAAATTTAGTATTTTTTATTAGATTCTCAAACCATTTATTTAATGATAATAAATATCGAACGAACCATTATTATGAGCGTTTTACGTTTTGTTATCTGTCAAGCTACTTAAACACGCTTCATGCGTTTTTACCCGCTTGTTTCAAAGGATAAAAGACAACTTTCCGAGCTAGTGAGGGGAAAATGTTTTTTTTTGCTTTCTCTCTACTACTCTAAGGTTGTGTGGAAGAGATCGCTCTTTAGCGATAAGACCGCCTGTTGTCTACCATAGTTTAAGTTATATGCTTAATTTGTATATCATATTCTTTTTCATATTGGTGAGCAATATAGAATATTTGTATTGTATTGTGTAGGTATTACAGCTCGTAACGGACTACTATAAACCTGATACTGATACCTGTAGTAGCTCCAGCCTGCATTTCCTGCAGTCAAGACTTGGAAGAGGAAACTGCGAGGGGAGGCGATGTTGAGGCAAAATAGCTCGCTCGAGAACTCATTCAGCCTACAGGGGCCCACTGATTATCAGTCCGCCGGACAATATATTATCGGCGTGTCAGTTGTGCGGAACTGTCAAATTTTTGTTTTAACTGACAGGCTGATATGGTCCGGCGGACTGATAATCAGTGGGCACTTTTATAGCGGCAGCGAGTCGGTTATAGTAACGCAATACTACCAAAACTGTGCTTAAAATTGATACATTATATCAATCCAATGAAGTATTATTTGATACTGTTTTATATAAAAAAAAAACTGTAATAGATGTCATATATTAAAGAAAAAGTGACGAAGCCCTCCAGTGGTGAAGGCCGGATTCGAACCGGCGTCTTTAGCTATCGCGGCTAACGCCATGAACCCCTAGGCCACCCCGCCACGGCGGTGCCCGTCCGAATTTCTCGACTATATGTCATCTTAGTAAGACTAGGCTGTTTTATATGTTCGCAATTTTTATCGGGTTAAAGATATTTTATTTGTAATATTGTCTTCGGTTACCGCGATAGTTACTCATGAAATAAAACTATGAAAACGGATTATATCGCGTATATTGAATTTATAATACATCCCGACGTTTCGAACTCTTTACAGCGTTCGTGGTCAACGGGTGACTGAGGAAAAATTACAAAATGCAAAAATACCCACATACTAAAATAATGAACAATCATAGACTACAAACTTTAAGGCTGGTTGTACATGCAAAAACCGGTTCATAAGGCTAGTTATACACTATAATTATTTTTCAAGTAAAGATATATATATATACGCGATAAAAATAAACGGGTCCGTGGTGTAGGGTTGGAGCCGGCATAGTTTATTTTTATCGCGTATATATATATATCTTTACTTGAAAAATAATTATAGTGTATAACTAGCCTTATGAACCGGTTTTTGCATGTACAACCAGCCTTAAAGTTTGTAGTCTATGATTGTTCATTATTTTAGTATGTGGGTATTTTTGCATTTTGTAATTTTTCCTCAGTCACCCGTTGACCACGAACGCTGTAAAGAGTTCGAAACGTCGGGATGTATTATAAATTCAATATACGCGATATAATCCGTTTTCATAGTTTTATTTCATATTTTATTTGTCTCAAAAGAAATATTACATTTCACTTAATGAGATAGTAATACATGCAAAAATTATGTTGGCTACTGAGCGTTAACAGTAATGCAAAATACATATTATGTTTTTTAGAGGGACAGTAATAACAAAATGAGCAAAACAATAAAAACTGACATAAGCTAATTAACAGATAATAACTTCTTGTGGTGTTTTTATATTCCCAAGTGTGCGATTCTAAAACATGTGGCGGGTAGGCATAGATTCTTTTGTTCCCGGCTTAAGGCGATAACGTGTTGCCGTTTGTCAGGGCCGGATTTAGATGGCTGAAATATTATCTAAAATAAATGTTTTTAGTTTGTTTTTGAAAATGTTGAAAGTCGGTGCATTCTTAATATTTGGTGGTAAATCATTGTACATGCGCGCTCCCTGATATGTTACGTTTTTGTGCCAAAATTTTTTGTTCGTATAAATGGTAGGGATAACTTATTTGCGCTACGCAGGTTTCTCTTGCCGCTCTCCTCATTTGTTTTGAAAGCAGTTTGACAGTGCATGGTTTTATTAAGGATTTTTTTAATTAGTAATATAGTATTATAAGTGTATAGTTGTTGTTTTCAAATAAAACAATTTAAACGGACTACATAAGAAATGATTCTGGAAGTTAGTATATGTATACCGGATACCTATTTTTTTTAACTTATTATCTAGAGCTTAAATACTAAATTATCCTAATTACAATAAATAATAAATAACAATATATACAAAACTTATGCACACTAAACATCTTTGTCGTTGAAAAACTCTTATATATGGTAGTAATATTAAATATTAGTAGACAAATTTTGTCTACTAAGTTCTTTCTTAATTGTTTAAAAAATACTGTGTTGTTTTTTTCTCCTTTTAAGGTGTCATTAAATTTATTATAAATTTTAATGGTCATGGTGTGTGGACTTGTGCTGTGTAATTTCATTGTAGATCCTGACACTGTAACTAGATTATTTTTGAACCTAGATTCGTAACGGGGGGTCTGATCTAGAATAGAAGTGTATAGTTGCGGGTTTTTTCCGACACATTTACACACCTCATAAATGTATATGGAAACTAGTGTCAATATATCATATTTTCTAAAGTAAGGAGTACATTAACTCTCTGGGATTTGTATATTGGCTGTTATTCGTACACACTTTTTTTGACGGATAAAAAGATTTTCGGCTTCTGTACTGGTTCCCTATAGTATGATGCCGTACGTAAGCCATGAGTGTGCGTAAGAGTAGTAAGATGTAATGTAATGTTCATCCTTTGTCATAAATTAAGCCTAGTGAAAACACCTTGAATCGGAAGAAACTTTTATTATATGTTAATAACGTATTAGTAACGTACGGAGGAGGCATAATGTCGAACCCACGAGCGTACTAAGTACTTCGCAACTTTTACTGCCGTGGAAAGCAGATTAGCACTTTTAATTGTAATTAGCACGGGGATAAAATACAATGGCGCTAATGCACTTTCGTTTATGACTAACTACTGTTTGGTAATGACGCTTCCCTTTATGGAGTGGTTACTTACTCACTTTAAACTTATTTTTATATTCATTCGAATTCAATCATTGTTGGACGTTTATAGAAAGATGTGCTTCTCTCGATAACGATTATTGTAAATTTTTAGGTAGGTATAGGTGTTCAAAATGATCTTGACGAGAATAAGAGCGTGTCAAGGTAATTCTGAACACCTCGCCCGCTTAGCAACTGCTGCTGCTGACTGTACTGATTCATAATTCATGAACACAAATTATCGATGACGATGGATAAAATAATTTACATAAAGGCGTACAAATATCGTGCACCAAAAATTCCGATGTCCGTTTATATTTTTAGCTCCGCAGTTAGGTATGCCGGTTCCAAACGATGCTGATAGGTTCATCATAACAATTCATCATACATTTACGTATTTCCATACCGTTTATACAAGCCATAAATCCTAACGGCAAGATCCGTTACGAGAATGAGAACTAAAGGTTTATCTCAATGATTCGTAGTCGAGGGACACTTTCTAAGGTCGCAAATATGGACGTCGCTAATTGGTGTCTATCCCAGTCTCAAAATTTCACACCTCGCTAGTGTCTTCGCAGCCACAAAGTACAAGTAATGAGAAGATTAAATGTTTAATTAAATAATTAAATTACTTAAACGACGCCTAACTGAAACCTTAATTTTTCTTGTTTGCGATGTTTTATAGCCCAGCAACCCCTTATTATACTGGTCAGGTCATGTACTAAATAAATCAAGCATACGCACAAATTAGATTCTTGCTAGGTTGTAGTGTAGAATAGCCTTAATTACCTCTTCCGCTCTAGTTTCAGCCCTGGTATGTGTTATGCCCTTCTCTATCACTTATCACGTGACCAGACTAAGTATCTAGATACTGTCCGCGCGCCAATTCCGTGCATTCGGAGGTTGAGGAAGTAGGGGGGTTTGCGCCGCGCCCGTACGTACAAAATGACACCACTCTGTCATGACGCCCAACATTCCTAACATTCCTCAGCCGTGCACGGAATTCGCGCGCGGACAGTATAGTTGTAAATTAACTATATGTTTTCTAAAAGAATTGTTCTTTGTCATGAATATTAGTTTTAAGCAAATAAAGTAATATTTAAACTAAATATCTATTTACTATATTATAGTAAATATATAGTTAGTAAAGCTTTCAGCATAATATATTTTTTTAATTTACCAACCTATGGCATTATACCGCACTGTCGACGCGTGACGCTACTACAGCAAAGGGTAATAAAATAAAACAAATATTTATAAGAAATTGCACTTAAAAACTTTACTCAGTAATTGCAAGAACTACGGGTTTAGTTACTTTTCTTGCAAACACTGCACGGAACCCTTTCAATTGCCTCAAAGACAAACGCTGCTCGTATAAATTTAAACCACAGACAATAAAGCTCTGTTCCGGCAGATCTCGTGACCAATCGCCTCTTCGATCTTGCAGTTGTTATCTGTGGTATCCGCACATCGTTAGGAGGTAAAAGTTGATCGTTATCTGTACCGATGATTTGTGGCAACACTGCGTGACACGGTGACACTTTCGTTACTTGCATGGTGTCAATTTGAAACTATTGTATTGTCCTTTTTACTTCGTTACTGTAAATATACTTAATCAAATTTTATCTTAGAAAATTCTTCAAAAACAACAGCGAAAGCGTCGCCCGCTTTATTCGCCATTAAGATGAAATTGGGCAGATAGGTAGTTTAAAATCGGATTTAACATAAAATGTTTTTTATCCTGCAAATTTTCTTTTAAGGGGATAAAATGCTGGCCGCTAATGTTTGAAAATTCGATAAGCCAGTTCTAAAGGCCGCGCTCCAGACTACGCGGCGCGAAGCAGCAAACGCGAGTGTGGGGTCGATTTCGCTATTCAGCGAACTAGGCTCCAGACTCGCGTTCGCGGCTTCGCGCCGCGATTCGCGCATGAGTGTGGAGGGCCCTTAAGAGAACCATTCTGAAAACGGCTAATATTACAGAAGTTTGGTGACAAATCTTTCTTCCTCCTTTCTTCACAATATTTTTCAGATTAAATTTCGCGTAAATAAATTCACACATTTACATAACATTTCTTAATATGTATTAGTTCATCATAAAATAACATCGTTTAATTAGTACTTTATGAAAACTATAATCTGACTACATATAATTTCGTAATAATACTAATAATATTAACAAATAAATGAAAGTTTTTCTCCGTCTTATTACCTAAATTACTTATCGACTGTCATCGCACTGGCAATACCAATTTACTTTTAAACAAATCAAGTGCGCCACAGATTGTAAATAGTATCGATGGTATCACGAGAAAAGAACGAGGTATCGATACAATCGGTCGACACCCGTGTGTCGATAGCATCAGCTGCAATCGGTATTGCTATCGAGTATCGACTATCGAACGATTGTGTAAGGTAATGAATTGTTTCCATTGGTCTGTTTTGCTCGCCTTGCGGTATTTTGTACAATATTGTACAATATGTAGTTTGTACAATATTTTTGAACTATGTATTTCATTCGAAGTCAAAAATTAATTTGACTTTATACAACAAAATACGACTTCTACTAAATACTGATATAAACTAGTAAAGTAAAAACTGGCCAAGAGCATGTCGGACCACGCTCAGTGTAGGGTTCCGTAGTTAACCCGTATCCCGTACTAAACGGGAGCTATTAGTATAATACATAGAGTCAGACCACAATAACTCTGTAGCGATTTTTATAGCACAGACGTGCAAGTGTTCTTTAAGTCAAGTCTGTGCTATAAAAATCGCTGCAGAGTTATCTTGATCTGACTCTAGTGTCTGTAGTAGATTGTTAACCAAAGGATGTAATAGGCCTTTCACCCGAGTTAAACACTACTTTTCATTTCGAAAGCGAGAAAACCAAATAAGTCAATGCAAATTTGCATAATTTTTAACAGACCTATGGCCATGAATTCTTTTTTAGGACTAAGTTGCAATTGGAGGCTTTGCATGTCAGTAGATAAATAACCCATAGCGAAAAAAAAAATTCCGTTTGATTTCTAACCGGATTTCGGCAGCAATGACAGTTGCAATAGCAACTGTCATTGCTGCCTGTCTTTGCATTACTGTTCCGTCACTGCCTGTCAAAGTGGAATGTCATAAGCATGTGCTCAATATTTTTGGTGTCACAAAATCATCTGGGTCGATGTCACTGTCATCATATTATTATAACAGTTACAAGGGACATGTGAAGCCAATGAACTCTTGAAGGTTAGAATAATTGTGTAATGTAGGTGAAACAATTAATTCTTATTAAAATTGTCCTCAGTTACCGCTACTCATACCGTTACTCATGAAATAAAACTATGGAAACGAATTATATAGCGTATAATTCCTAGCAAGTCGTGTAAGGTGTAAGTATCTCAATCTGTTAAAAACGCGCTATTTAACACCCACCATCTACATATTGCCTTGTATTATATATTATAATATGTATAACGTAGGTATATATGTTAGATAGATACTTGAATGTGCTAACATTAGAACACAATGTTTTTTCTATAAATAAACGGCAAGTACACTGGTGATAGACGCAGTAATAGCCCCATCTCGTCCGATGATAGAAATTACGCAAGCACATATCGAAATAAAGTAGCAATTTTGTTGTCAATAGCGGCTTGCAAGAGAATCCATAGACATTGCGCCTCCGATCTTTATCGCTATCAAATCATACTACCGTTACAAGTAATATGAACTTTTTTGTACCTTATCAGTGCTACTCAAGGTTTATAGTGACTTCAGTAGGTACTATTTCGTGAAAATTTCGTACGACTGTATTGTAATACGATGGTGAAAAGTCGATTATTGGATGTAAAAAAGATTGTTATATTAGGAACAAATGATTTTTGTTTTTTTATAGTTTGTGAAAGTAGAAAGGGTTTGTAAAATTAAAAGATTGAAGTTGCAATATTTTAAATTCTATCCCAAACAAAGCCAAGGCGACAAGACAAAGAGTTTATACATTTAGTACAAATTCGAGGAAAGAAAATTACAATTTATTTGGATGATTTCAAAATAGTTCGTTTTATTACGCACCATTTTATAACTTAAGATCGTCCAAGTTGGACGACCATTGGATTGCAACGCAGATTCTCTTACGGTCAAATCAACTTTCAACATAAAACAATTTATCACATTACACGTTCTGTTTCCTGCTAGTGATGCGATCGATCGATTATTGAGTGTTTGTGGTGAAATTGGACGAGAAAGGCTTTGTCAATTATACCATCGATGGCAGGAAAGTGATCCGGACGACATTCTCTGGGTTTCACAAGTAATAGCTATAGGTTTCCGATGGATGGATCTAAGAGAATTATGGGCTGTGGGAACGCTTCGCGAAAATCATTTTCAGGGTCGGGGAAATAGGTACATATTTACTTGAAAGTATGTGTTTCAAGTTTTATATAAGTACCTTAAATAATCAAATCATTTTAGGACTTCTAATGTTTACTGTTTACATAATATACTAACATTATAACTATAATTCTTATAGTTTTACTGACATGTATTTTGTTCACTGTTAACAGTCTTGACTCTCGACGCTTGAAAATATACTTATTTAGGCTCTATGAAATATGTCGTGCGTTGGTCTAGTGATGAAATTCACACGAATAAAACATTTTTTTTTATGTAAAAACTAACGTATCATAATTAAAACATCCAAACACTAATAAGTTAAACTACCTGCAGAATTCAGGATATTTTAATTGTCAACAAACCATCAGATACTTTAGGAATATGGAAAATTGTTAATATAAATAAATTACCTACGATTAACCTCCATTTCAATCTTCACACCAAATTGTATTAGAGAAATTCTTAATCAATGTCAACTGCGTCTCTAAGTAGCCAACCCTAGCAATGGTACTGACAGCTGTTAAATTGTCACTGAATCGAATCCAGTGATATGTTAATTTAATGGCCACGCTTTCTAATATGGTAATAGACACCTGCTGATTCCCGGCTGATTGACGCATAATCACCTGGACCCAACGCCCGTCTTTCTTCGGAATAACTTTCTGTGTAAACATCAGTATGCAAAATAACTGCATCTGTAAGTTTAAATACTGTTACTTTACTTTGAACGAACACAAAAGTCAAGACGTTTTCAGAAATGTGAAATATGATACAAACTTGATTTCCATTTAGTCATTAGACCGTGGCCACCCGTACAGAGTGTGTGAATATATGAGTATTTATTTAAACTTTATTACACAAAATACAGCAATGTGCAAATTGTGTACTTAATAGCAAATAACAATCTCTACCGTAGGACCAAACAAATGGGGCAAATAGTGCAAAAAGAAAAGTGATAAAATTAATACATTATAGCTTTTTTTATACATTTTTAACATTGGCTGTTTGTCGATTTCGTTCGCGTCTTTGCCTTGCGCGCGCGCCAACCATTTTCCGTTTTTGTACATAATTGGAACACTTTTGTATGTTTTTAGTTTAAATATTGACGAAAATGTCATTTTCAAGCATTGAAAATGGAGAACACATTAAATTGACGCTGCCACTTAATACTATAATAGAGGCAAGAGCCGAGAACAATAGCTTTTTATCATCAAAATCGGATGTTAAATAATTGGCGACATATGAAACTGTTATACAATGGAAAATCAGCAAAAACGTGTTTTTAGCTTACTTCAATGAACTGGTAAATAAGTGCCTACAAGCCCAGCACGCTTTGGTACAGCAATTATTCGTTGTTAAAACTGTAAGACACCATTTTTTAAATTGTACTTATACTGTTTTGACAATTAAAATTTTATTAATATATAAGTTTGGTTTTTTTCTCGCGTGTGTTGAAAAACGTCGTATGAAACGCGTGTGCATTGGTCATTACACACATAGGCTTTCTCATTGCGCGCTCGCTTACAGCTCGCGCTTATCCACACCTAAATTATACCTAGGGCTAGGCTAGGCCTACATAAATTGTGATCAAAAAAAAAAACAGAAATCCAATTATTATTTTGATTGGGTTAATTAGAGGCTAGAAGAACTAAGCAATTCCTGCGTTTGTATGCACTAGACACTGCATCGAATCGAAAATTAATAAAGTAAATTCTCTGTCTCTGTGATGTTATACCACACATTATTTGCAGTGTGCAGAATCCTATAAAACTAGATGTTTCACCTAAATGCATATGTCTGTCCCTTATTTATTAGCACAAAAGCAAGCTGATAGTTCAATGCAAAATGCATTTCGCTTAAACAATAAAGCCTCATTTACACACTTAGTGCTGGAAGCGGAAGCCCAGGATAAACTTAAATTGGAGTAGGTTAAATTCGTTTCGTAGAATCAAGTTTGATGCGAGAAATTATTTTTTGAAATGCGGTCATTTCCTTTTTTGTTCGTCACCCCATTTTGATCGTACTTTCGTTGTACCACCCAGAATGGAAACATTTTAATTAGCTTTTAATTTGTGCGTACATGTAACTTGTACCGATTCTTTTATAGGCACCAAAAAGCGTTATAAGGCCGGTATGATTTATTGGGTTACAATACAAATTTGACATTGATAGTTACTTTCACATTCGTATAATTACTATTTGCAACAATAGTAGCAATAAATATGAAAATACCTCCGTCGCATTGATCCACATTTCATTTATATAAAATAACAACCAAATCATTACAGGCCATTTTTCCCTAATGTCCCGTTTACACCACCCGATCTGAAAACAATTAAAAAATGCACTTAATATCATTTTGTACGTATTTTCGCGTCCCTTATTATCCTTACCAACCGTTATCTGTCTGTCCTTAACAACGCGTCTTATTTTGTATATTGTTACAATAAAACTACTTAAATTCCGATTGTTTTACAAAAGCTGACGCCTGTGTGTATAAAATATAGGCAGAGCAGTGGGTAAAAATCTGTTACTAGCTCTTAAGAATCGTATACCAATACCAACACAAACACAAGTATACTCTTAAGTATCGTAAGGTAAACGATAAAGAATCAATGTGTATTCGTCATCATCTTCCTCGCGTTGTCCCGGCATTCTGCCACGGCTCATGGGAGCCTGGAATCCGCTTGGCAACTGATCCCAAGAATTGGCGTAGGTACTAGTTTTTACGAAAGCGACTGCAATGCCATCTAACCTTCCAACCCAGAGGGTAAACTATCTAGGCCTTATCCTTATCGGGATTAGTCCGGTTTCCTCAAGATGTTTTCCTCCACCGAAAAGCGACTGGTTAATATCAAATGATATTTGATACATAAGTTCCGAAAAACTCGAGCCGGGGTTTGAACCCGCGACCTTCGGATTGAAAGTCGCACGCCCTTACCGCTAGACCACCAGCGCTAATCTAGAATCAATGTGTATTCGTTTAGGTACCAAAATAGTTTACATTTATGAATGATTATAGAATTAGTCGGCTCCTTATAATTATGAACGTGTTTTATGGACTGTACGGGTAACAGCGAGTTAATAACAAGGGTACGCGATGCGCAGTGGCCACCGATATAAATAGATATAAGAACACGCAGCCCGCATACTGCCCTGATGGCTCTAGTGACGTAGCACTGTCGGCTAACTTAGCTAAATTTGTCGATAATTGTATTACCTGATCAGCTTTGAAGGACTATTGGCATCGGACGAGACTAACAGGCCAATTCGAACGTACACTAACATCAGAATGATATTTCAGTCATGTTATTTAGCTATCGTGCGTCTCGCCCGCGCCAATACATGTACGGATAAGTACGAGCGAAATGCACGATTAATGAAACATCAGTTAGATGTTATTCGAATTTGTAGGTACGGTCGAACTAGCCTATAGGAAAATTTTTGGAGTAACGAGAATTTCCTACATTGATTGTATTACGTAGAGTTTAAATTCTATCCTTATTATTGAGGAACATATGTGATGTTTTCAACCAAAAGGTACCACATTGTCGCTTGTTGATAAGGTTGATTTCTAATTGAAGCTATATAGAAATAGCGCCTTACTGACAAGCGACAATATGTACCCTTTTGGATGAAAATGGCACAAATGTCAATGTTTAGTTATATTATGACCTTTAATCAACGTATTATCATCGAAATATAAAATTGACATGTTACGTTACAACATGGGATTTCAATGTAAGTAAATGTTGTTGTAAAAATTCTTGTCATTCAGATATTAATAATGGGATAGTTGTACCATAACGACTAGCTATTACTTTTACATAAAATCTCCGACGTTAAATTTATCGATATCGACAATGATCAGGCAGCCTTCGTCATGCACAGTGGGAACAAACTAGTGGCTATAAGTAAAATAATCGGGCAGATAAAATTGTGAAATAATTATTGCGCTTTGCCCTATACTATGGTTGGCCGTGGATTTACGAAAGAGCTCGCTTAGACGACCGCGGGAGTTTTCTACTAACATTTCTACAATACTTTAAATGATGAAGAAAATGGAGTGTTAATTGTAATTAGAATAATACTAATATTCTTGTTGGTATTTTCCGTGCGTCACTTAACAGTTCTAATTGTATTTTTAATAATATAGGTAAATGATTAAATGTAACGTTTAGGCTATTTTGAGCGAACTGAAATTTCTGGAATGGATTTCAGTTCAGTCCTGAATTTTATCATCAAACATATTAATTAATTTAGTAGCTAAGAGCCTTTATGGCTGATCGTATAGTATGTTAGTAAAACATGCCTTATATATATATATGAGCCTTTTATTCCTTAAGTATACATGTAGTCACAATTCATTTTGCTTATATTTATTTTCTAGTTTAAGGACCCCTTCTGGGTATAGGCCTCCTCCAACTTTTTCCGATGTGTTCTATTTTGTGCTTTCTTCATCCAACTTTGTCCAGCTATTGGGACAATATCATCTATCCACCTGGTATTTGGTCTCCCTCTGTGTCTTTTTCCATGAGGTCCATGCCATTCTGTCACCACTTTGGTCCATCTCTGGTCTTCTATTCTGGCTAAGTGGCCTGCCCACTTCCATTTTAAGGATCTTGAGTGGTCGAGAGCATCTATCACTTTAGTTGTGTTTCTTATTTCTGAGCATCTCTTCTTGTCTCTAAGTTTTATGTTGAGTACACTTTTCTCACTCCTTTGACACACCTGGATATTATTCTTTGTCTTTGCGTTGTAGATCCATGTTTGGCATCCGCTTGCGTTTCAATGTCATGGTAGGTTGGATTTTAGAATTTCTTTATGACTCCAGTACTTTTTCCAAGTGACACCAACTCGTCTGTTTATTTGTTTATTGTTTATAAATAACTGTTTTGTTGAACTTGTTTTTGTGAATGTTATTTGTTTTCCTAAGAATATATATTCTTCCACATACTCTAGGCCACTTTCGTTGACATGTATTGGATATTGGGCTCCGTTGCTCATAACTTTAGTTTTTGATGTATTCAGTTCCAGACCAATATTTTTGCTGACACTCTACAATGTCAGCAAAACATGCCTTAGGTACCTTAATATTTAGACATATTAAGTAGGAGAATGATTTGATATATTTATTTAATGATAAGAATGATTAATGGCAAGTTGGCAACATCTGTTTTCATTTAATTGCTCAATGATTCAAATGATCTAAACCTTGATCGCTTAAATGCTTGGTCAAGAAAAGATCGTAGATGGGCCGACATAACATAATGCATACATACTCGTATACTTATACTTATACTGATTACATTTTACGACGAATAATGATAGCACTATTTGCTCCGCAGGCATCGATTTCAGGCTCAACTAGTGGGAAATTGAACTTGTATACATTGGCAGATGTAATTTGCTTTAACTGAAGATATTAGCGTAAAACAACAAGTGTTTTGAATTCAAAATTAAAAATTAAAGTAGAAAAGCAAATCTACATAAGAAGCTAAACTACTACGATACTAAAGGCAGTGACAGACATATTATCTGTCTAAAGTAAATAAAAAATCGGCCAAGTACGAGTCGGACTCGCGCACGAAGGGTTCCGTACCATTATGCAAAAAACGGCTGTTGTTATAACGGCAACAAAAATACATCATCTGTGAAAATTTCAACTGTCAACTATCACGATTCATCAGATACAGCCTGGTGACAGACAGACGGACAGACAGATGGACAGACGGACAGACAGACGGACAGTGGAGTCTTAGTAATAGGGTCCCGTTTTTACCCTTTGAGAAATTAGAAAAATTACAGAATCTACTCAAGAATAGAATGTAGAGGTACTTAACTACTTACCTAATCACTATCTAAGCTTATTTATTAGCTATAGCTTCTAAGATTAGTTATTTTAACGCACTGAAAGTGTATATACCTAAACTACAATTGTATGTCGTAAAAGGAAAGACTGCATGGGACTCATGGGAAGACTGGGGTCCGCTTGGCATCTAAAAGAAACTGCCATCTGACCTTCCAACCCGGGGGGGAAACTTTACCTTATTGGGATTAGTCCGGTTTCATCACGATATCTTTCTAACCGAAAAGCGACTGGTAAATATTTATCGTATATAAAGTTCAAAACAACTAATTGGTACAAATCGGCGTTTGAACCCGCGACCTCTGGATTAATAATCGCACGCTTTTACCGCTAGACTACCAGCGCTTGGACATTTAGATATTATGTATACAGATTTTAAAAATAAGTTGTCAATGTCATCGACGTAACATATTTATTTATTACCAATGTTTGCCTTCAAATTTATAGTTTGTGGACCACCATTCGCTGGTGTTTTCATAGCTCCACGTCATGGACAAGCAGACGGGCGAATTACGGGCGATAACTAATAATAAAATTTATAACCTCTCCATTCCAATCAAGAATCGACATAGTTGGTAGAATACAAACAGTATGACTACTTACTATATTTAAGACACTGACTATAATGTTAATACAAATAATAAAATATAAAAAAACTGCACAGCTCATAAAACAACATGACTCTTCTTGTTTAAACGTACCTGACACATAGGTCTGAACCCGACCTGACGTCAATAGGCAAGTTTAATAAACAAGACGGGACAGTAAGAACAGTTTGAATTAAGTTCATATCATACATATTTTAGTCTGTTATTGTATATACCGATCATACTCAGCGGGATGTTTCAAACATTCCGAGAGCCGAATTTACGCTAAGCTCATATGAAGCCTTCGGATCGCCGAGTGTAGTTTATTCTTGTTGCATACCTAAGTTTACTTGCTGACCAGGATCTGTGTAGTGCGATATATGTATAGTTTAATTGAATGCACCGGCGCCCCTTTGCTCGTAAGAGAGTAAAAGTGGTTTATAGCATTTTTCTAAATAATGTATTGCTTTAATACGAAATGTTTGTTTAAAAGTTAAATGCTTTCATCAAGTTTGATTTTGGCGAGTTATCCTATACCACTTAAGTAAAAGCGAAAGTAGGTTTAAATCGATCTGCTTTTACATGACTTTGGAGCAAATTCGACTGGATGTATAATTTGCGAAGTACGAAGTACTATGTACTTGCAAATAATTAGTTATCATGTTAACTCCTATTTATTATATTAAATGTAAATAAAATAAAATATGAATGAACAATGGACATTGACTAGACAGATATAGTATATGTAAGTACATGGTATGCACTTAGGTGTTGGTACCTACACGTCAGACGTGGGCGAGTTGGTAATTTTTTGCCAAACCCATTGTAGCCACTTAAACGCTGTTAAGAAATCGATTCTAACTGTATTGTCAATAGAAATTAATAGAAAGCGACGTAAAAACCTAGTATTGACTTTTTTGGCGTAGGTAAGCAGTAAGCACACGATCATTTCTTTCAGCGTCGTAAACGGTGCTGTTATTTTTTTCGTTTACGTTTTAGCGTATATAACATTGTACCCGCAAATCGGACAGCTGAAATAGATGGCGCTCTGTGGCAGCTGGTAACTGAATTGTCAAGCGACAACAGTGCGTCTATATATATTTTGCATAAATCTACGCATTAGCACAGAATAAGTAGTACGTGCCGTACAGAAATGAAACTTCCTACAGAACCGAAGTTTGACAGCGATTCAGGGACGAACCGTGCTGTCCCTTTCTAATGTATGGCACTATCCCTTTCGGCTATTTAAGGTTGTCAAAATTCAAGTCATTATCTTATCTGTGGCTGCGCACGCAAGGGGACGTAAAGTTGTGCCCACCCTAACATTATAATTGCTCGGAAGTCGGATCAATGCTGAGCTGAACGGAGCCGAGAATGCCCGAAAGGAACAGTTTCACCCCCCTGGCATTATTATGTATAGCCCGTCAAACAACTTTGTCTTTATGGGACGACAACCCTTCGCGCCTACATTTTTTAAATTTTCCGCTTTTTTCTACTGACGGAAATGGCTTGACAGACTATGTTAGTGCTCTTTTGTCTATAAGCGGACCAGAGATCACGCGCATGCCCTCAAGATTAGTAAGAACTAGGTCTAAGCTAAGATCACGCATACTATTTGAACTATAACCTGAACCTTAATACTATCACGATAGATGCTTTTTATCGATATGGTTGTTTGGACACGCGCTCGGCACGCGACTAAGGCGCCTCTCCATAAAAGAAACAAAGGCTTTTGTTTAACGGATTAGGGTCTGAGGCTTAAAAATCATTTGAGAAAATTCATACTATACGAGTAATTATTTATATCGAGGTGAGACGGCTCGACAAGGGACACGGTCGAGACCGTCTGCTCAATGCAGTCGTGTGTCATTCGCACGACGCCTAGGGGCCGTAGCTAAAATGATTATAGTTTATCGCCAAATGCCAATCGAAAAAGAAAACTTATCGGGATGGCAAATGCATGAATAGATAGGTGATCAATTCCATAATATTTTTTTCTAATGCAGTTAGTCGCCTGCAACACGACAATGTCGCAGTCGATATGAACTGCATTCTGCATCCAATTTTACGCCGTTTTTAGCCCTAACGCAGCGTACTACGTAGGCGAACAACACGCGAACGCGAAGCGAAGCGATGCGGCGCGGGGTGAATCAATCCTTTGATACCTATAGAAGTGTTCTACGTAGGCGATCTCGTTGCGAACGTGAACGCCGCCGTGGGCCCACAGCGCCGCGCCTCGCCGCGACGCCGCTTCGCGTTCGCGAGTTGTTCGCTTACATAAGACGCTGCGTACGACCGTAACGTTATTGAAAATTAAATAATAACAGCGAAAAAATACCTCATTGTAATTTCAACAAGTCTTAGCTTGGCGTGGCTTTGCCTTTTGTGTATACTGAATACTGAGTATGTCAGCTATTAAAGTAAAATGAATGAAGTATCAAAACATCTTTCATCGACCCTCCATAGTAGCATAACAACTACCGTACCTTAATCATACAATTTGCTCACACGAGGATCTCGTATCCGAGATCCGAGCTTCTAATAGAATCGATCAAAATATAATTACGATATGTATGGGACAAGTGTAGGGGAGATTGAAATTTAAATAATAACAGCGAAAAAATACCTGATTTAAACTTTCACGATTTTTACTCATTATTATTTATCTCCACGGGACTTAATCGCGTAAAATAGTTTTAAAATGTACCTCCGACGTTTCGAGGACGGCGTTGTCCCCGTGGTCTCGGAGAAGACTGGCTAAAGTTGACATCAACATCTTCTAGGCGCGCGAGTTTTTCGAACTACCCGCACTTGGTCTTGTTTATTAACTTGAACGTTTTGCGCACTAGGGATGCTACCGGGTCGACACACAACACTCACAATATTCGATTTTTCAACTTAGTTCGAAAAACTCGCGCGCCTAGAAGATGTTGATGTCAACTTTAGCCAGTCTTCTCCGAGACCACGGGGACAACGCCGTCCTCGAAACGTCGGAGGTACATTTTAAAACTATTTTACGCGATTAAGTCCCGTGGAGATAAATAATAATGAAAAAATACCTCATTGTAATTTCAACAAGTCTTGGCTTGACTTCGCCTTTTGTGTATACTGAGTATGTCACCTATTAAATTAAAATGAATGAAGTATCAAAACAGCTTTCATCGACCCTCGATAGTAGCATAACAACTACCGTACCTTAATCAAATTAATATAAATACAATTTGCTTACACGAGGATCTCGTATCCGAGCTTCTAATGGGATCAATCAAAATATCATTACGATATGTGTGGGACAAGTGTAAGGAAGATCACTGTTTCTCAATGTCTGGTTA
Organism: Cydia strobilella; assembly: GCF_947568885.1. Taxonomy (NCBI): domain Eukaryota; kingdom Metazoa; phylum Arthropoda; class Insecta; order Lepidoptera; family Tortricidae; genus Cydia; species Cydia strobilella. The sequence continues at coordinate 11,311,226 of NC_086041.1, forward strand.
TATTTATATTTTATAATTATCTGTTTAGTAGGTTATTTTTTCTGCTTATCCATTTGTATGGTTGATTTCTTCTCCAGGCTAGATTTTTTGTTTCTCTTCAGTCCTAGTATTTCGGTAAGAGAAAATGACGTTACATATTTCAAACATCATACGGTACCGATCGATGTTAGGTCACGTTGTTAAGTAGATATCGCCCTGATGATATTGACATGAGCTTTCTCTGATAGACACAAGCCGTTACTGCGTTGACAAATGTTCCGACACCCTTATAAAAGAGATGATCCTAAGAATAGGTTTTTGTAATATTTGTTGGTTTTAGTAGGTATGATTCGTTCTTCACTTGCACGGCAAAGCACTTTACTTATTATAAGAAGTGTCAGATGTGCTTTTATGACTAAGCAAAGTCAGAAAATTGCATACGAAACAAATTACTATTTTATCACAAATCGCGTGTAATTTGTTGGTCCTCAAGCGTTATCCAAACTTTCGTCCAGATGTGGCTTCCATAAATCGCTCCCCGCCTACAAATAGTTTCCCTTCGTATTCGTACACATGCGGAAAGTCCCTGTATAATATACAATGAGTCATTTCCTGCAACTCAATAATTATACGATACCGCAAATTGAATCAATAGGAGGTTAATGATATGACATAAATATTTTGCTACTAGGCATTAATAAAACATATTCGATGTTTATATTTATACTCGTAACATTGTTATCACTATTGATTAACCATGTTTTAGTGATATATAGAAAAGTAATATTATGTAGCAATTTTTTTGCACCATTTAGGACTTTTCATACACATTTAATTGAAATCGCTCTACTTATTCTTGGTATCAAAGAGTGACGTGATCACGTCAAATAATATTCTTCGCCCGTTTCTCTCGTTAATTCCTCTCCGGTGCATGTTTTGAAAGACTAATTAACTAGGGCTTATTGATGGCAGTACATAAGAAAGCAATTTTTTTATCTACTTTCGTTGAGTGTGTGACGACATCGACAAGTCTTAGGTAAATTTCTATGTATGTTCTATGTATGTAAATACGTAAAAACCCATCATTTCGAGACCATGAACGTTAGTTAGTTGTAACTGTAACGTCAACGAACACCTCGTACGCCACAAAGTCCCGTTTTGTTAAATTATGTGTGAAAAAGTTAACCAATAACAATGCGCTAGTAGAGAACAACTCAATATCGTATGTTCTTGGTGTCCCTTCACAATGGGCATTATTTCGTATGCTACCAATTACGTCCACAAATTAGTGAAACGCGAAGCTCGCACGGCCCATTAAATGCGGGCGGACGCTAATGCACGAGTGGAGCAGCTGTTTGTCTGTGCTTGTTACTTAGAACTTAGGGTTAGCAGACGCAACATGACAAAAATCGTTTTGACACCCATTTGTAATGTCGGAGAATATTAATTTCTTAACCCTTGAGTAGCAGGCCGGGGTTCACGTAGACCGAAAAGGAGATGGCGGGACGACTTGGACGCATTCTACCCCAAATGGTGGGAAAATGCCGATGACAAGGTCGAGTGGAAAAAACGAGGGGAGGCCTTTGCCCAGCAGTGGGACACCAAAGTAGGCTAATAAATAAAAAAATAAAGCCTTGAGTGAAGCAGCATCATATTTTGCAGCCATGCGTGAATAAAAACGTATAGCCGAAACAATAAGGCTAATTTTTATGTAAGAAAATAAAAAATGTGGCAATACGGGCAACTTCTTTTCGATAATTCGGCTAGATTTCGGCTAATATGGGGCTAAATAACGGCTGTATCGTAATAGGTACAGCAGTAGCAGAAGTAGCTAAATGGAAGAAGTATTCAAAGTGCATGCATGCTTTTTACTCGAAATAATAGGTACTTACTCTCAAGAGCAATAAAAACGTGTCAATTTGGATGTACAGCGAGCTGCAAAAGTGTATGGACACATCATGAATAGAATTCATTCATGAAATGGCCATGCACATTTGCATCTGATGGGTGTGCATTTCCACATAAAGTGGCCTTAGATAGTTCTGCTGTTAATTGCTACCGTTTTGACAGCAAATATGCGTACACTCCGCCGGGTAACCGGCGGATACCGTAGCCTACACGATCTTCCGCCCGACTCTTCATATGCATGTTGCCGAACCTTTCAAATACACTCCTTAAACAATCCAATACTGTGTATAGTTACTTTAAAAACCTTGGTAGTGTAGTGTCTATTCATTACACAGCAAGAGCTACCACTAGGTACTATGTGTAGGTAGTACTATTAAGTATTAGGTTTACTGGTCCCTCACAAAGCATTGTTAATGTGGCATGTGGATTTAGCTTAGGTAGCCCTGTAAGCAGTAAAGCGTATAATCACGTACGCTCGGCCACGCCGAATGATGATCACGAACAATGGCCGCGCAGCATAGACAAAGTCAGCAAGTGCTGGTTCAAAAATTGTTGAATAACTTTAAAACTATTAATTACATCTAACATTTTTGTAGTTATATTTCAATGATATAGAAGGCAAACGGACAGACGAATCGCCTGATGTTAAGCAGTTACCGTCACCCCTAGAAACCCACAATGACAGAGGGGTTGTAAGTGCGTTGCCGGCCTAAAAACCGTAGTGCGTGACGTATCTCCAATCCAAACATCGTCAGTCGCAAAATTCCCTCTTAAGAAAGGCCTCAAAAATAGGACTGGAAATACTCACGCTCTAGATAAAATTTTTGGTTACGCACACGAAAAATTCAAATGCATAAACTTATTACTTTGAGTAAAGAAACTTAGTAAAGAAGCCTAATATAATAACTGTCTTTGTTTTTCTAACAAATATTTATCTGTAAGATATCAAAAATACGAATCATAACTGTAACAAGTGAGGTTTAACAACCCGTCACTAAATTTAGCGGCTGATACAGAAAGTGGCATCGCTGTTCTATTCTGCAGCGGGGTCCGAATGTCGTGCGCGTACGCCGCATTGTCCGTCGCAATTACTCGAAACAGTAGTGGACGATTATTATGCTCAATTTGACAAATTATACGAGTTCTATTGTATTATGCCACTGTACTGTGAGGAAATTTTAAGTGTAATTTGTAAACTACCTACTGTCGAGTCTTGAATGTGTTCGTAGAAAATAGACCGAAATAATCGGGAAATAGTTATTGCGATTGAAGGAGTTCATTGTATATATTATACAATACGCGGTATTTTTTACATATTGACACAACACAACCGATTGACTTATAAACAACCGCAAAAAATACTTAAACAAATGTGTAGAAATCGTGAAAGTTTAAATCAGTGTGTTGAAATTACCTTTTGACCTGGATGTTTCTAGGAAATTGCCTAGGAAGCGATTCATATTTAGCTGCTAATGTGTTTAAAGATGTTGCCTCTGTAATTAATAAAATGACTCGGGGAAAATCTCCAGGGCACGACGGGCTGAGCATCGAGCACCTGCAACACGCTGGCCATCACATCCATAGGCTGTTGGCTATGCTTTTTACCCTTGGCTTGAGACACTCCTACTTACCAGACGAGTTTCTAAAAACGATTGTTGTACCGATAGTAAAAAATAGAACCGGCGATGTATCTGACATTGATACATAGGCCAATCTCTTTGGCTACAATTGCAGCGAAGGTTCTTGACGGTGTGCTTGAGCGTCACCTCAGTAGATATGCAGTGTTAGATGATAGACAATTCGGTTTTCGTGCTGGTCTGTCTACTGAGAGTGCTATTCTGGTTCTGAAGCACACCGTCAGGTACTACACTGACAGGAGAACCCCCGTGTGCGCTGCTTTTCTCGATCTTTCGAAGGCGTTCGACCTAGTGTCATATGAAAAACTATGGGAGAAGCTGCAGAAGTCGGGTCTTCCTCACGAACTGATAAGACTGTTAAAATATTGGAACAACAATCAGTATAATTTTGTGAGGTGGGGGATGTCGGTATCGGATGGTTATAGAGCTCAGTGTGGAGTAAGGCAAGGGGGACTTACATCTCCACTACTGTTTAACATTTATGTTAACCAGCTGATTGTCGAGCTCAGCAGCACCATGGTTGGCTGTTCGATCGGCGGTAAAATGGTAAATAACATAAGTTACGCTGACGACATGGTGCTGTTGAGCCCGTCGATCAGTGCTATGAACAAATTGTTAAATAATAATAAATAATAATAATAAAATAAAACGTTTAATAACAGGCAAGGATCACCCATGAAAAATTTAAAGACAACTACAATATTACACACTCTTTAACACTAAATACTACTTAACTAAGCTTACAATAAATAAATTGCAAATATGTCACAAGTACATCATACGACGTTATTTCCGATTCTCATCTCGGTGTACAGACAGCCAATATCGGAAAAATAGGCTATCCGGATCCCTAAAAATGGTTTTTAAAATTTCATTCTGTGAGCGCCCCAGCCTCTCCCAAAAGGAAGCCACACGTGCCCTCATCACCGCGTAGAAGTCCGGCACACGCGCATCGGCAAACATGCCGGACGCGCTGCAGCAGCGTGGCAGCCTCATGAGGGCGCGAAATGCATTATTGTATTGCACCCTCATGCTGCTGTACGACTTTCGTCGAAAAGCTGTCCAAAGTTGACAAGTGTAAAAACATTGGCAATATGCATTGAATAAAGTTATTTTAACGTCGTTGCCACACTTGCCAAATTTGCGCGCCAGCATGTTACAGCGGACCGATAAGGCCCGCTGTAACATGCGGCCCGCTGCAATTAAAGGTGTGTGACACGTATGCGGAGTCTCACGGGCTCATCTATAATATTAAAAAAAGTGAGACACTCATCTTCCGAGCTGGTAACAAGACCCTACCAATAGTTGAGCCGGTGACACTCGGCGGTGTGGCCTTGAACAGAGTATCCAGTTTTAAATACCTGGGACATGTAATCACCGAGGATCTAAAGGACGATGCGGATATTGAGAGGGAACGCAGCACTGGCAGTAAGAGCTAATATGTTGATTCGCAGGTTTGCGCATTGTACAGTGGAGGTCAAGAAAACATTGTTCATGTCGTATTGTCAATCATTCTACACGTGCAGCCTGTGGATCAATTATACGAAGCGTGCTTACAGTGCTCTGCGTGTCCAGTTCAATAACGGCTTCAGGATGCTGTTGGGGCTACCACGCTTTTGCAGTGCATCAGGCATGTTTGCGGAAGCACGAATGGACAATTTTCATGCCATAATGAGAAAAAGAATCGCCTCTCAAATGTATCGCCTGCGGGGTAGCACCAACAGCTTGCTGGTAGACATAGCCGAGAGGTGGGATTGTCCGTTTTTTAGCCACTGGGCGTCGGCTCATCGTCCTGTTTACCGGGACCCCAAATGAGTAAAAAAACTGTAATACCTAGGTTAAGATGTACTAACTCTAATATTATAAGTCTGTATACATATAACTAACAATCTATGGGCAATCTGGCCTGAAATAAAGAATTTTATTATTATTATATTATAATGTAATTGAAGCGTTTTAAGTAATTGATTTATTAGAATAATACAGATGAACCAAATCATTCGGCCGAATATTCGGTTCGGTAAGATCTGAACCGAACATTCGACTGAATATTCGTATTCGGCAAACTTCAAATTCGGCCTATCTCTAAAACAAACCTACTACAATTAATCATCCATATTTATTTTATTAGATTATTCTTCGATAGTGTAACTGACAAAGACTACCAGCAAAAACCGTTGGACTTATTACTATTCACAGAACCAGTTAAAAAAAACAGGTGTCAAAGCATCAATAATGCATCAGCCGTGATTCAAATTATACCTACTCAGCATAATGTTATCTCTTTCTAAGTCTAGTACAAAATAAAGATAGCATATCCAAGGTATGTTTAGAGCAAAGGTCCAGAATTTCTGGTTCCCGTTAGTTCTACAAGTACTTACAAACATCAAGTTGACATTATCAAGTCACGTGGACCAACGCAAGACGTGCAGAGAGAATTGATAGGTGATTAAAGTTAAGAAATTTGATTTCTTTGCCACTTCGTAACTCGTCTCAGTGACAATGCGCGATATATATTTGAAAGCCGCCAGAGATCTCATGTGCGCAGGCGCAAAAATCACATTCCTTGACCGTACCTTTTCATAGGTAGAAATAGTTATTTTCTCACTAACTCGGAAAGCCGTCTTTTATCCTTTAAAACAAGCGGGTAAAAACGCATTTTATCCACTAGTGGGGAAAGTAATTTAACCTTGGAGCGTGTTTAATTAAGTAGTTTTTGACGGATAACAAAACGTAAAACGCTCATAATATCGAACGAACCATTCGTTCGATATTAATTATCATTAAATAAATGGTTTGAGATTTTAATAAAAAATACCAAATGTAGCATTGTTTAATGATTTTAAGTCATACACCTTAAAATTCCATAAGAAACATTGGTTTTTTTTTATAATGATGTTGAGTATAATTCTGAACGCACAAGTTGAGTCGATGCAATTTCAAAAAGCATTGTCAGAAATGTCAACATGGTCAGCAAAAATTTTACATAATGTATACTATATTTATGATAATTATAATTAAGCATCATCGTGCTTATAATGTGTACAAATAAAGACTTATTTTTATGAGCTTTTTTGTTACATTTTGTTACAAGCAAATCAATTCAAAATGAATGTGATTAAATATTTATCATTCAAAATCATCATTTAAAAATCAATTCTACCAGAAAACATAAAGAAACAACTCAACATTTTACATTTGATTACTTTGCCCCACATGTGGATAAAATGCAACTTTCTCATGAGTTTTTGAACAATCAAGAGAGCCTTTACCAGCTGGTGTGGTGAAAACTATATTAATCGTTTCTTCATTTAATAGCGGGGATTAAATTAAATTCAATTAAAGCCAACGATCACAACAAATATAACGTTATAATTCTGAACAACATATAACAATAAAGAATAATGATTTAGTAAATAAACATTTGCATGCATTTTTATGTAAAGTAAAAGTTTGTGTTTTTAAGAGTCCCCGGTAAGCTCGGTTCTCCATACAAACTAGATTACTCTGAAACTTTCTAAGGTATATTTTAGGTCTGTAATTAGTTTATCTAGCTTCAGATACAATAGTTAAAAAATACAGCGAATTTATGTTTTTCATACAAAACTAGTTTTTGCTCTATTTCGTTTGTTTTATATACTAGAGCTATATAAACTAATTACAGACCTAGATATTCCTCATTTTATTGTAAAGTTTCATTACAATCCAACACGTAGTTTTAAAATGTGAACGAAACTCCGTTTGTATGGGAAGGTAAAATTCGGCCGAGCTTGTCGGGGACTCTTAAGACTTTAGGATTTCTTTTGCTCAACGTACTTACGAAAAAATGTCTAGATGAGATCATGTATTTCTAAGTCATGTTTTTGTCTAAGATAATGTATTTTCGATTTCGACGCATATTATTTATAACAGTTTAGGTATTAAGAATGAACACATTGAAAATGTGAATAAATTTGTATTTATGAGACACTTAACGAGACTTCGAAATGACACAGGAAAAAGTGACTATGCGGAGTCTACAGCAGGTATTCTATGTTTTAGAAGCACCAATAGCTTCGTCAGGGCAGCGGCAGGGTTGGCGCAGCATGATTCTATTTTTATCACCTGTCACTATGCCCGTCACTTTCGCACTTAGGTACTTGTTAGAACGTGACAGGCATGGTGACAAGCGATAAAAATGCGACCGTGCTACCGCCGTTATGTTCGTGTCCCCGGTAGTCGTAAACTATTCATAGTGCTATGTTTAAGGGTGTGAGACCGAAATGCCAGAAAAGTGAACACTTAAATAAATTGCAGGGATCGCATACCGGTATTTTTTGTATGGGAACGAAAACGGTATTTTTTCATAGTTTGCTAATTATTTCATTTCTACTTGCGCAATGCGATGTCGTTACCTAAAAACACAACTGAGTCCTACATTTCGAGTACAAAATATTTCGAAATATATGGTTATTTCGATGTTTTTGCAAAAACCCCGGTTCTGATCCCTGGTAAATTGTTTCGGATTCCCATTGGTGGTGACGGTTTGCAAATGTAAAGAAAAAAATCGAATGAGGGCTTTTCATGTCGAATCGGTCGTGAAAAATTCTGTCATGACGATGACCAAAGAGGTCGTGCTATGAAAATGATTATAAAAAACTTTTTTAGACAATTAAATAGGTATATGTCGCTAACTTGCACTGGTCGTAATGTGTGATTTTAAATTTGAGGTTGTTTATTTACTGAATATGGGTTTACAATTATTATTATGAAAAAGCAATTTTATGATTGGTATCTTCTTTTATTCGCCATTTCAAATAAACTTTATGCGAAAATCTTCATTACAAACCGTAATCAATGGCATTATTATTCCAGCATAGCCTCATAAAAATAGATATTCGTAAAAATATAGGTAGGTATATACCTACCTGTAGCTCTATATACACTATGTGATTTGGTTTAGACACTTTAGACATATCTACCGACAGACATTATTTAATGAAACATGAGAGGAAACTCGCAAAATTTATCTGTAAATTAAAAAAACACATATTCATTGTAATTACTTTTTTCGCCAAGATGTAAAAAGAAATAACGTGTCGTATACAGAAAGCAAGCGTTTCTGTTTGACCCAATGGTTTACTGGTAGAGAATGCATTAAGGCGTTAAGTCCGCCATTTGTACAATTTTATGTCGCGCAATAAAGTTTAAATAAATAAATAAAAGCACACACACAAAAAATATTGTTTTGCCGAATTTGACCAAATGTCATATTATACATATAATATTGTACATATAATATTTTTTAGCTCCTTTTGACCTCAGGGTGCGTAGCCAACGTGCAATCGTTAACGCTCCGTGGCAAACGAAACGCAACTGTCACTGTTGCACTAAGTATAGAAGAGTCGTAGAAAGATATAACTACGATACGTTACGGAGCATTAACGATTAGCACGTTGGCTACGCGGCCAGGAATGTGGTTAAAATCGGTCGCACTCGAGCTCATGTATAGATGTAGCGAAATTTCAAGGGTTTTCGGACAGTCTTTTAATAAAATGTATATTTTTAATTTCAGGTAAGTCGTCCAAACCTACTGGAGGGTAGTTTCTATTGTACCTACTTATTTAATGCGAAACGCGCAGACAGCAAGATAAAGGTATGTATGTAGGTACCTACGTAGTAACATAGGTAATGGCAGAGAGAAGTAAAGTGGTAAAAACATTAACCATACAACGCCCTGTACGTCTTTGTAGATAGCACTGTTTATGCATTTATGCGCGTATGAAAAATATCATTCTACTACTAGGTAATTAAAATCACAAAACTTGAACAAAAGCATACCTAATAATTGCATAGGCATCAGTATCAAAATACAGCTCCTTTTTCCAGCTACAAAGTTAGTATTACGATTCAAATCATTTGGTAGATTCGTAATCATTTTTTGCACGTATATAACTATACCTCCGCCGCACCGCCGCACTCCTACCTACAATTATTTCACTAAACTTAATCCAGCAATATAACTATATCACTAAACTAAAGACGTATTATAGTTATATTCCTAGTAAGATAGTAATGAATCGCTTTCGTAGAACTATGTTACGACATATAATAATATCCCTAGGGTTATAATTATATAACGGCTTTATCTATCGTACTGCGACATATATATTCGGAATTGATACTTTATTCGTGGGCTGGCGTTCAAATCGGTAATCGGCGTAATCGGTTTAATAATTGCGTTAAGTACTGATTAGCTATGTATAGTGGGATTTATTGGTTGTGCCTTAAAAAGCGAAAGGCAATCAGTCTTAACGGCTTTTTGTAGCTTCCCGTGTCGTATCGTAAGGTAGAAATAGTTATCAACAGCAGGTTTATTCATCAAAAAATCACTTAAAAGCCCCATTTAGTCGGTTCAAGAACATGCATGCGATTTTCGTAACATTTCGATATTTGATCGATCGATTGTACTTTGTAGTTCAGCAATGTATCGAATATTGCATGCAAGTTCTTGAACAGTCTAAACGGGGCTTTAGTATAGCAATACTTATTGAAGTGAAACTTCTAATGCGACTTCCAACAAGGTTGCGTTAAACGTTTAACGCTACCATGGAGGGGGTATGAAAGCACTGTTTAGATAGTAATATACTAGTAATATACCAGGCGAACAACTATGAAGGAGGTTTACGCTCAAATCTTTCCATGAAGTTAGAATAATATAGCTGGAGAGATGATAGGGAAAAATGCCGATAGATAATTTAATTTTATACTCTATTATTAACTCACTAAAGTTAACTTTCGCTCGACCAGCACGGTGTCTCTTATCTCTTTCTCTCTGTCTCTCTCTCTCTCTCTCTCTCTCTCTCTCTCTCTCTCTCTCTCTCTCTCTCTCTCTCTCTCTCTCTCTCTCTCTGTATACTTGTTTGAATATACATACATGTACCAGGCGAACATAACTATGAAGGAGGTTTACGCTAAAATTTTTATAAATTATCAAACTTCGAAACAAGAGTGTGACCAGTAAGTTGAATAGGGTAATTTTCCGAAAGTAGGGTAATTGATGCTAGTTTCACTTCTTTCGCGCGGAGGGACTCCACGCACTATTTTTTAATATAACTTGCTGTGTACATACTAGTGCTGCGTTTTCGTTTTGTTTGTGGGCAATGTGTTTGTGAGCAAAAGATGTTGAAGCAATAACATCCACTTAAATGATCCCAAGAGAACGAGGTTTTTCAATATAATTATCAATGTAGTATTTATGTACGTCGAGAATATAACTTAATCTAATCTGACTATCATAACTTAAGCTAGCACGAACACTCTAAGTTTTGAATTATGCAGTGGTTGTCGATAATTTATGGGGTGTTATAAAATATACTGATATGTATATATGTATATATAGCCATTATTATTGTGACAGTGCATGAACAAAGCTCGTAAACATAAACAGTAAACAGCATTGAGATAAGCGTTGCGTTTGACTATTGACTTGGCTGTTCTAATCTACAATAAATAAGTTACGATTTCCATTTCCCTGCAACCACGTAAAATTGATTTTATGATGACCAAAGCTACTGATTCCTGGTAGTCTTGCAGTTAGTGGTAAAGAGAAAATGCACGTGTATCATTTATCTAAATTAGTACTAGTACTAAAAAGGAAAGTTGTAACGAAAAGGGAATAGGTTATCTGGGCATGTTAATTGTTGTGATTAGCTGTCGGTAATTATTGACCATTTTATGTTAAACCTAAGGAAATTACACGGTTAAAACCAAAAAGTTAGAGCAAAAGTAGTCTAAATCATATAGTTATACATAGTGAATTCAATTTTTTCACCTACCTACCTACCTTTGATAGAAATCGTTACACATACACAAGACTGTCAGAAAATCGACCACCATCACCATATTGAAATGACAAACAGTAAGAATTTGCTTTCATTGAAAAAGTTTTATGGAGGGCATTCTGTTGATAGTACACTATATTAACTAGGAAGCCCACAACTTTCTGTCATTTAAATAAAATAAACCCTGTGAAATAAAATAAACCCGCATATTACGTTTTCATTTTCTATACGGTGAAATCAGGCTCCATGCATGGAAGCTCCCATAGCCACATTCATACTCAGAAAATGTTAATTTTCTGTTTTCTATTATTTAAAATTTCGCTAGGTAAGTGAAAATTCTTCGAGTTTCAATTCCGCGCTAATAAAAGAGCCAGTCTCGACTATTGTTAGTGCAGATGCGATTGTTTATGTGTCATTGTCAGAAAACTGATAAACTTTAAGATATTATGGAAATAAGCGATTGAGGAAACAATAAAAGCTTTGTTAGCACAAATAGGTAAATGTGTAAAATGTTTATCTGATACGGGAGGCCGCTTTATTGCTTTGCAAATGAAGATGTTTAAAACATACCTACGATATAATAAATTCGACAGATTTCAACAAAAATACATATAGCTAGAACAAAATAAAGACAAAACTTTTGATTACAAAAATCAGGCCCAAATCGGTTTTATTCGATTAGGAGTCACGATGTCACAGATAGACACACGGCTACATACATGCTAAATTATTACACCCCTTTTTGCGTCGGAGTTTATAAATCAAATTGGGACGTTGAAAAAGAAACGGGAAAAATGTGACGTAAATTAAGAATAATCCCCATTTATGATTTACGGTTGTATCACCATCAAAACCCGCTGGTTTTTAGTCTTAAATCAATTAATTAAAGATTATTTTGTCCTACACCGTTTACACCGTAGTCCGCGAGGGACTGCAACAGCGAAACTGTTACCGCTACCCCTCGAGTTGACTACGGTGAACCCGACAACGGTGAAAAGCGGCCCCTAACTTGCCAGTGGCTTGAACTAGATACCAAGTTAGGGTTCAAAAATGGCAAAAACGGAACCCTTATAGTTTCGTTATGTCCGCCTGTCCATCTACACACACATGTCACGGCCATTTTACTCGTAAACTATAAAACATTTTTTTTATTTAACAAGGTTATGATTTTTGTTTTAATAGCTTGACGAACGATCTTAGCTGATTGGTGTGAATTCAAAATTCAATCAGAATCGTGTTATTATTGGTGCGCGTGAGATGCCTAATGACATCAATTACAAATTGTAAAATCGGAATCTAAAGGTTTGTATTTAGTTCATTTTGAACTCGCCAGCAGCATTTGGTGCTCTGCGGCACCACGCCGTGCTATTTAAATACATTAAATAAATGGTCGAACTACGGGTAGAGTAGATAAAATGTACAACAATTAGTAAATACCTACTACCATCAAAAGCTTGTGTAACTTTACATTCTCCCTTTTATGTAAAACAAATCCACTGAATCAAATTGATTCTAATCGAACCATCACACAAAGCCCGTCTTTTCATTTGTATGTATTGACTTGTTGCCCGATCCCGATAAAATGTGGGTGGGTAACCTCACACCACGTTTATTAGGGTTCCTTAATAATGGATTACGTTACGTTTAACTTTTCAAAGCAATGATGTATTTTTCCCACATCAGCATCTGCCGTGCCCCCGCCAAGACGAGCAAAGCGAAGCGCAAGGGCACTACCTACCTTTTCTTGAAGCGCTTCGTCGTTTTTTTTTAACCCTGATAACTTGGGTTTGGATTATACCAGACTAGATAATCAAAATTCTCGCGATATGATGTCATTAGTGGACTTATTAAGCACAAAAAAATTCAATTACATAGCTCTTATACTTTAGATTTTATTCATATCTATAAACCCCGATTTCGTCACTCACTCACTGATGATCATCAAAACCCTTTAGGATACTTCCTGAAATCCTAGGAACCTGAAATTTAGTATGTAAGATAGTCTTAGTACACAAACCGCAGAAAAATTCAAAAACTTGAAATTTTTCACCCCTAAGGGGGTGACAAGGGGGTGGAAATTTTGTATGGGGAATTTATAACCGCTTAAACGATTTAGTTGAAAAATTAGTATGTAGATAGTTTTTGTTATGGGGAAGGATATAGAATAGTTAACAACCCCAAAATCACCCCGTAAGGGGGTGGAAAAGAGCGTTAGGGGGGAAAAGGGGGTTGAAGTTTGTATGGCTTGGCTTTACAAGAGATCTGATAACTTTTTGACAGTGCGAGCCATGGTTTCGTCTTTGCAACATTTTACATGAAAATGTTTTTGGTGGGATAATGTTTATTAGATTGGAAACATGTGATCTTGATTTAATAACAGTCGCATTGTCCCTTACTTACACTTATATAGGCCCTGTCTTAACTTTTTTATTATTATACAAGTAAATTGTTTTTGGCTGTTGCTTGTTCCAAGATAGTTTAATCTGTTTTTTTTTTTTGTTTGTTTATTATGTCAACTTACTCAGTTATTACAATCATGTTACGATTTATCTGTTAGAATGTTTAAAAGATTACCGACGAGACTTTGGGACGCCCAGAGGTGGATTAAAATCTTAACCAAATACCATGTTATCAATGATGTTAAGTCTGGCATTTCTGTCAATTGCTTACGAGGAAAATACTACAGCTTAAACTAGTTCACGACTTGTCCACCTGTATAAATAAGTTGGCGTTTCTACTTTATTAATATGATGTTGATTCGTCCCTTTTCTTAATACCACCGATGTTAATAAATTATTACACCGTCTTTTGTGACAGGATAATTCCTCTCTAATGTGTGTTTCTTTGTTTATACGTGGGTTTTAATTTTGATGTATCTATACGAGTTATGTGTGGTGTAGTACTTGTAGGTACTTTCGGTGAGTAAATATATAGCTTAAAAGTAATGTAAACATTGTTATGATATGCACATAATGGTTTACGTTTACATACCGTGTGGATTTGAAGATAAGACATTTGTTGAAAAAAAAATTACAAATTTGAGATCACTGACTGATAGTCGCATCACGCGTCACAATTATGAGCATACGTAGTAAGTTTACAAATCCCTTACATTTGTAAAAAACTGTACGCCGCATTAGGAAGGCCCTCTCAATCTTTATCGTGACGTGTCTTAGCTTCGCAGTCGATTAAGTGCATTCACCCGATGCATAACACATGAGTGCACAAGGAAACAGACGGACGGATATGTGTGATATCGGGTGTCGATCTGAGGAAGGATTGACTGACAATGTTGGAATAATAAACTGTTTTGTACGAACAATCGTGCCGTTTAAGAAAACAATTTTGAAAACATGTTTTTGAATAATTGTAGCAATATCACAATATTTCATTTTACATATAAATGAGTTCTATAGCAATCGTTCTCCACTAGACATTGGAAGAGGCCGAAAGCCGTAGGCCTAATGTAGTGGATCTCCACAGAACTCGGCCTCCCGCCCTACTCGGACGTAGAGCCGAGTAGGAGTGCCGCACTCATTTCCTACTGAAATTTTGGTTTAAGATTAAAAGCTGTCTTAACTAGTACCATTTCGGTCGATCCCAAATTTCTTCACGTCACTATGTGACAGTACAAACCTACACATTTCACATTCAAATTCTTCTACAATATAGGATAGTTTTACAACTAGCCGCGTTTTCAACCCACTCATCCGATTGTTTAAGATAGTTGAAGAACGCCGAATACGTACACGTGTAATCGTTTGTTGTCTTGGATTTGGATAAAAAGTCTAATACTTATCATACCTATGCATTTAATGTTATTTTTGCTGCATTACCGCAAGTCGAACCACACTTTGTCAGTCAGCTTATCGCACTTTACGAACACAACTAGAGAAGTAAATATGAATTTGTTATACCTACCAAAAGAAATTGAAATGTTTGTTGCGATTTCTAAGATTTCAATTTTTAAACGTAGTTGCCAAGTTGCTGTGTTACCCAAAAATATGAATTGAGGCAGCATATAATTTCAAACTTAAATCTGTGTATGACAGTCAAGATGTGGTTGCCACAGATCTCGAAATTACCTCCCAGGGTTCATTTGTGAAATGTTTTTTACACTGAACTTTATTTAATGTAATTTGGACACATCTACGAAATTGTTACAATAATTTTTAGAACACAAATCGCTCTTGGAGCTGAATATCAAACTGAGATAATTATAACTGTTGTTGACTGTAGCATATAATTATAACATTCCACATACACGTTTAAAGAGGTACTACGGAATACCTTCCTGCAAATCAATTTTAATATTTGTTCGAATAGAGGATTTTGCACAATATTTTTTGATTCAACAATAAATGATAAATATTATTCAGTGTTAGCCTTTTTTTTTAGTTTGTCATATAGTCGTAATTGCTTTTATTTCAGAACGAGTATTGCCTTAACGTTCCGAGAATTGATAGTAGCAGATATTCATATTATTTGAGCCACTCGGCATCACGTCCGAAAAGGCGGGATTAAGGCAGCACGTAGGTAATGAAATTTCACGCGTTTTAGGAACGCTACAGTAAAATATCACTCTCGAATTGTAAATTTACTTTATTCAAAATTCGAAAGCTATTTTAATAAATGATTACCTCTTCTGTTTAACCTTTTTACAGCAAAATGTGCTTTTATTGGATAAATTAACTTGACCCGAATTTATGATTGAGCATTTTTGTAAAGAATGGGTAATTAAATACTGCATTATTAACAGTGATGTATCTGTCTGTACCTACTGATACTGTTGACATAAATTTTACAGTTTCCATAAAACAACTTAAATATTTTTAGGTAATTTAAAATTATTTGTTTATTCCACCTAGGTTTACCAAAATATTTCCAATGTATTCGAAATTATATGTTTCGAGCTTTGGACCCTCTATGGACTAACGTCTGAATTCACCGTTAGAACATTATAGAGCTTGGTTTATGCACGTTGTTATGTATGTAATATCTAACTAAATATATTATGATTGCACATAATTTATAACCATTACCATACTAAGCCTATCCCGATATAAATTAAACAATAAATTAGTTAGTAAGCCCTCTAAAAGGTTTTGCAACGGATCGTGACCCAAGAGCACCCACGGTTTATTGTCTAAATATGTATTGCGAAACTTATTACACAGATAATTCGTCTAGCTCTTATCTAACCAACCATTCCCGACTTTGAAACCCTAATTGAAGACATTTAAGTTTAAATTCGAGCAACAACAAAAGTACGTTACTACTTTAACTAAGTTTTATGCTTCAATTTGGCGTATTGAAGCAGCTTTTATGGTTTTCATTAAGATTCTGTATTGCCTAATAAGTAAATGACTTTTGACCCTAAAAATCATTGATTATGGTGTTGTGGCTTTCTCTGGACAGAGTGAACTAACGCCGGTACAGTTGACTTTGGAAACATCTGTCTACGAGGTAAATAATAACTAGAGCGATCTTAACCCTTTTTAGGCACTATCTAGTTATTGAAAACAGAACGTGAGGTTAATTTTGGAAATCACGAATAAAGAGTAATGAAGAATATTGATTATCGTTTGAACATCACGATTTTTGTACACAAAAAGACTATTGGCGTTTTTCATAAACGTTGGTGAAACAAAACGTTAATAATCGTTGGTCCCTCATTTTGACATTTCTGTTTGTTAGAAAGAGACAAATATTGACAGAGGTTTGTAAGAGGTTCCTATAAGCTTTATAATTAAGGGGGGATATGTATACAATTAATACAATTATAAGGAAGCGTTGATAAGTAAACGAAGTACCTTTTCTGGATTCAACGGGCATTAGTAATGAACTTTAAAGGGCCGTCACAATAGATCGCTGCTTGGGCGACGTGGCACTTAAAGGCCCATTACACCCCAATAACACTGAGTGGACGAATAGCTACATATAATTAGTAATAAATATTGCCATAATAAAGCGTTAAAATGCAGTATAAGCTCATCCCATAAGTTTTCATCGAACGCTACACACCCTTATTAAATATATGCTTTGAAGATGCGGTCTCAAGATGCGCAATGAAGCTGTTGAGTTGAGTTGAGCGGATATGACGCCTAGCATCTAGGTCTTCCAATCGCTGCTCAAGACAAAGTTTGGTTTTGCGAGCCACATTAGGGCATTTCATAATCCGGACAAGAATTGTTAATGGAGTCGCCATTGCCGGATGCGGCAAGGAAGAAGAAGAGAGAGAAATATATGCGCTCGTTATATGCGTTACACGTTACAGTATGGAGTTTTCAACAATTAATACTGAGCGGATCGGGTTGAGACGGTGCCGAGCTTTTGGGTGTGTAATTTATAGGATTAATTCTTTGAATAATTCAATTTTCTACATTTCTTGTGATTCATTACAAATAACAGTAACTGCAATATGTGTATATGCATACCCTACTACCTCCCGTTACCCAAAATAACTCGTGAGAAAAACTATAATGAGCCATAGCAATACTGCCGGCGCGAAACAAAAGGAATGCAAACAAAAAAGGCAATAGAACGTAACGGTTGCCCCCGCGCATCAAGATCAGTTCGCCTGTTGCTTGCGCAATGGTGCACCTTCTATATTTAAATCGTTTTTACTGTACTTATGGGCTCATAACTATTTACTAAAATGTTCTTTAAGTTCAGGTCGCTAGTAATTCTGTTGTCTTAGGGGTAAAAAATGTACTTACCGGAATGCGGGCGTATTTCCTGTAGTCAGTATAAAAATGTTTTTTATGATCAGTAGGCTTACCACGAGTGCGCCGCGACACTATCTCGCGCGCTAGATAGACTGTTTATTTTTCTAATTGAATTAAGTAGAGAGGGGCGGATCTATTGGTAATTTACAGTGCCATGAGTAGTACCTATATCAGTTTTGTGTCTCAAACATTACAAGCTTTCATTGATTTATGTCTTTCAAATAAAATTATGAAAGGGTAACCCGGGAATCCAAATTTTTGCCGTTCAGCACGCGTTTTAAAATATAACTCGTCATGTTTGCTTAATTCATAAAGAACTGTCCATTTGTCCAACCCTTTCTTTCCTCCCTTATATGACAACCCTTCTAAACATCACCTGTCTATTGTAACCGGAAGAGGATCACGATGAGTAATTACACTGCAGCGGAAGCGGCTATCCATCATGGCGGCTTATTTACAAAATAGCGGAAGTGCTGACTCATGTCCCGTATGGAATTAGCTATGGATATTGCGATTGAGGGGTCTATCTATAGACAATCGAAATCGTTGAACTCCGTTTTGGGAAATAAGCAACACCATCGTACAATGCTGGCGTTTAAAACACAAACAAAAAAAATAGGAAAATGATAATACGAGTAAGTACTTACGAATTACGTACCTACATACTAATATTTTGGGATTTTGTTATTCCATACAGAAGAAAACCTTCAACCGCTTCAACAATTCTTTTTTCCAAATTAAGTAGTTGGTTTTTAGGTTCCTTATGTAGTTATAACAACTAGGTATATATAAATTGTTTCAATCCAAGTAAAACAAGTTAAAAGTCAAGATGACAGATAAAAACAAACGATCCATAGCTATTTCAGGCCAGTAACTATGTCACTATTAAAATTTGACGATTTCAACGACACCTCACGTCAAAAACTATCCAGCCTTTTGGGCTATAGGTCGTTCCAAAGAAATGGACATACGCTCGAATAACATTACCCTCCTTCTGACGCAGTCTGGTAATAAGTCGGCAACAATATTGTGAGTAGATTTATCAATGCGCATCTAATATGTATTTACAGTACAATCTCACTAATCCTGCACTAATGCTGACACAAAAGGGCCGGATTACTGCAAATTTCGGATTACTGGAAGTTAGAGCAAATCTGCATATTACTGACGTGGTAAAAACCGACATATGTCGTAGAAATACATTTTACGAAAATACATTTATAAAGAGATTGAAAGGCGAAATTAGGACATACATAGAAAGATTATTTGTATCCCAATTTTAGTGCCAGATTACTGGGTATACCGGCCGGACTGTCGAAGTGCCGGATTATCGAGATTACACTGTACTTGTATTTTAAGTCTTTATGCGGAACCTACGGTTATGTGTAAGTAAATTAAATACGACAGTACGAGTAGGATGAATAATGCTAATTTATTTTTTCCTGGCATTAGAAGGGGTTTTTTTATTGAAAACGGACTTAGGGATTGTAAACATGTTTAAAGTGTTGTATTATTCTTGCAAATGATGTTTTGTATAGACTAGTCGATTACGATAAAGTTATATTTTACTTTCGCCCTTTTTGAAGTCGTTATGTGTAACATAAACATCTGTTCAAAGATTATTCAACCATCTGTGACTTAAAAGCTGGTTAAAATTAATATTCCATTATGTTTTAATTATGTATACATCTTTATATAATTTCCAACTAATTTTAATGGCATGAAGATTGACGGCAATTCATTTAATATTAACATGTCCATATAATGTTCTGGATGCTATCCGCGCTTTGACCTTATAACGAGACGTTCTTCGCAACGATTGGCGTCAACGGGAGACTAAGACCAAGGCTTAACAAAGTCGCTGACATTTCAAGTGCCATGTCCCGCTTGACGTTGACAGCTCATTTCCCTACGGTATCGTAACAGAGGGCATCAAAGTGAACCGGCGCAGGTGTGGGCTGCGACGACGGCGCACCTTCCTCTGTTTTGATCGATCACTCCTCATCTGTACTCGTAGACCCACACTACATGTGTAGCTTGTGAAGGGGGTAGATACGCTTATCCATGAGTCTTCGAAAACAAAAAAAAATTGGTAAGCCACTGGCTATCTTGTCAACGTAATTTTCACCCTTATTGAGCATTATCTATGTAAATACCTAGTAATTTTATATGATTTATAAAAAATAAATCTTGACTCATCTCTCATCTTACAATTCTTACGGCAAATATTAACCGAATTCCTTCGTACTGATTATGATGAAATGAAGCCGATCAGTATCTAAAGTAATAAAACAAAACTACATATTTAGCTACTTAAATTGACCCAAAACTGTTATATTAATTTATAATCCTGGCTCAAGCGCTCTTTAAGTTACATTGTGATGATACGAAAAATCTTAATATGCGATGAAGAGAGTTAGTTACCTTTTGATATAACGGAACCACGTCATAAAGTATTCCACTATCGGAAGAGCGGTAGTGCCCTTACACTTCATACATCAAAGAGGAGCCCGAATTGGAACACTGGTAAACCACAAACATTCTATAAGTAATGTTTTGTTATTGCAAGAAGAACAAGGGACCTTATTGGGTTGAAATAGGATCAACTTGAATGTACTAATTACACATTTAATTCTGGTAATGTGGTTAGGAAATTGTTTTTTTTTTAGTGTCAGAGGAGTGATAAGGCGAGGTCAAAGCATCAAGTTTCGTGTTACTTAACTGATCGCGTCGTGGTGATAATAGTGCGTTACCGCCTGTTAACTGAAGAGTGTTTGTATTCGTTGTTATTATTATAGATAGAGTTATGCAACAATTCTAGTAATTTAAAAGACAGGATCGACAAACCATTTTTATAATAAATTAGATGTGTTTTCTAAAAGTAGAATCTCGGACGCTACAGCCTTTTTCCATTTTTTCTTTAGTGTATGACATTTATTACTTGATAATATTATAATATCCAATTATTACAGAAACTCCAATTTTACCCAACTAAGTACAACTATAACACGTAGAATCTTATCAACATGAAGTAGGTATAGAAACACTCGTCAAAATGCTAAATTACATTTGTGTAACTTCAGACGCCATGTTGTCACAAACTCAATTTAAGCCCATGACGTCACGAGCATAAAACGTCACCACGAATAAATCAACTCGCATTCACCAATTTGTCTCAAATTTACCGGCAAAGTGACATTACACGGTGTACACGTAAAGGTCGTGTATTAGTGTATGAATAGGCTTACGCCCTTTTCACGTGAGAGCATATATTATTTGTAATGAATATTGTACATGTACACATATGTATTTACATGAATATGCTCGTAATTTATATGAGAGCTTTTTACCTTTGGAATGAAAAGGGTGCTAAAAAATTTTGGTGATGCGGGTTGCGTAATGAATTGTAACCTTTTCTGTACGCAGTACGCATGACTCGCCTACGTGTTGTGTTGAAATGTTATATGTATTTTCTGCTACTTTGAAGTAAGTAAGCATATATTTTAGGGTAGGTACCCTCAATTGTGATATTTTCGGTACTTATATGTGTAAAGTGTAATCTCAGCCCAAGGGTAAGATTAACAGGATTGTATGTACCTAATTAAAACAATCCTAATCCTAGATGATTATATGCATTTGTGAATAAAGCTACACATAATTTAAACAGAGAATAGTAAATAAAGAGAAACATATATTTTAGGAAATAGGTATATCAAAAAAGTATACGTCGGTTTCACCGTAATAGGTATTTGTATATTTATTAAAATTCCAATCCTCTTACCAAATAGTACAATAAAATATAAATATCAAATATCGAAAATAATTTCCTGGAAAAATGTAATTTTACCGCTATAATTTAATCAACGCTTTAATTAAACACTTGCTTTAAAATATCGCCTGTTAATTCAATTCGGATTCAATGAGGCATAATAATCCAGTGTACAATATACAAAATGTTATAAGAACCTGTATCGTGAGAACTCGGTCCCAATTCCCAATGCGCACTGGACAATAATTATTGAGTATCGAATACGTTTTATAATTGACACCTTCCGATGTGACGCGAGCGACGAGAGTCTAGCGATTATGACAACGACCGTCTGCCTAGACTTGAGTTTCTTTGGTCTTTTAACGCTGCCAGGGGGCGTGGCCTAGGAACAAACTTGTATGACGGTGAACGCACATGTGCGTTGGGGGCAGTGCATGTGTTAACATGTATGTCTTAATTTAAGGTATATTATAATGTGACAAATGACTCGTTAGATAATTTTCACAAAAGCATTTTTTCTGAGTAGCGAATTTTCAATTCACGGTTTTTCACGATCGCAAATTTATTTATTCGTCTTTTTTCATGTAGCGATTTTTCATGAAGCGTTTTATAATGTTCACGTTTATTTTTTTCGCTTATTTTACCAGTAGATTATTTTATTATTCGCAACTATTATCAGTATAATATGGTGCAGTTTGTTAGATATTTTACTCGAAATAATTATTTTTACAAATCTACCCCTTAGTGTCCACGTTATTACACATTAATAGGTAGGTAGGTTAGGTTCGTTAGACCTAGAAATAGGTGCCCCGCGAAGCGAGGCTCCGCCGACATAAGGCGTGGGTTGCCTAATGCTGCTGAAAATATATGCGACTGATAAAATAATCTACTGGTAAAATAAGCGACAAAAATAAACGCGAACATTAAAAAAAATAAAGAAATTTGCGATCGTGATAAACCGCAATGTGAAAATTCGCTACTCAGAAAAAATGCGTTTGTGAAAATTATCTAACAAATCACATGGATTAGTGTATCTCGCTTTAACCAATCCCTAAGACTAATAATATCAAATTACAGATGTAGTGCATAATTATTAACCGCCTTCAAAAAACAAGAAGGTTTTCAGTTAGACCCGTATGTTTGTATACCGATTTTGATGCGGTTTTCAGAAAAGTGTTTGTTACATTTCTGGAGAAGGTTATAGTATAACATGGATGGTACCAATTGGCACCGCCTTCAAAAACTAAGTAATTACCCGGATGGTTATTAATTTGCTTATTATTAGGTATTAATTACTTTTTGGCAGAAATTTGCTTTACGAAGGGAAAGGGACTGGACAAGGATAGGTGTGGGGTATACTCGTACATATAAAAATTATTTTGTGCTTTTCAGTAGGTTGGTTATTTGAAGGCGGTTTTTTTTAACAAAATTAAATTGAAGTTACCACCAAAACCAATACGATGTATGTACTTAATAATTAACTAGGAAATTACTTAATTAGCTAAGTCTACCCATCTATGTTTTAAGAGAGTTCCCTCTGCCAACAAACTGTCTTGCAGTTTGGCAGAAGAATAAATTGTAAAAAAAAATAGGGTTTATTTCTCCAAAATATTTTTTTTTCATCGTATTTTCACGGAAACGTACGAACCTGTCTTGCTATTTCAGTCAGTCTCGGTACAAAATGTACTGAGATTGACTGAAGTAGCATGACAAATACGAACGTTTCCGAGAAAATACGATAGAAAACAATTATGCACTACATCTGTATGATGCCTCGATATTATTTTTGTTTGTAAGTTATTTATTTGTTTCGGGTTACTGATAACTGCAGTTTTTCATACAGGTTTATGTTCCTACATAAAAGAACTTGTATACCCTGATCATCAATTTTAGTTTTCTAAAACCCGCTTCTTTTTATAACTTAGCCTCAATAAAAACGTGAGAAGGTAACTGATTCTCGTATAGAAAAGATATAAATATGCAGTTCAAAGAAACTATGTAAAGATAAGCTTATAAAGTTTAATTTAGAACTAATTAGGACTCGTTAGTTCAGTGCTACTTGACGGTGGAACATTTTTTATCATTATGATAATTAATCAAAAAGCTACCGTAAAAAAATGAACCCAACTGAACCTCTAATGATAATTATATGTATGCTCCTGGAGAATATGTATTTTATGGGCCCAAAAATTTCCAAGTCATGTTACATTGGCAGAAATAGGACTAAGGGGGGCATCAAGAAACATGATTTAAAACAAAATACCAAAGACTAGAAAGTGAATACTGGCAACCGTACTGAAGCCATTTTTATTTTGATATATGTAGTAGCAATTACATTGTAGTATCACTCATTTACCTACTCGTTTATTGTATTTATGAGCGACATATATAGAGGTTCCTATTGGTATTTTGGTTTTTCTTTTTAACATGTCGGTTTTATGGAACTAGGCTAGAACCCTAGATCTCAAAATTTTCAATTCTAAAAGTGGTTTGTCACCATAAAATTATAATAACTGCTAAAGTAAGGTATGTAAGGCTTAGAACGCACGGTTTCAGAACCGCAAAATGTGTAACGTATATATGGCATGCTTCATAAGCGCACGCACTTGCAAGATTGAAAGTACTGAAACCGCAAGAAATTAGACTGAAATCGAAAGAAATTATGTCAATGCGTGCTTATCTATCTGATAGATCTCATATTCAATTCAATGTATTTGTATCAGACATAACGACATAATTAGTCCATAGAAATGTTAGTAACTAACAAAACTTATTTTCTACGTTAGCAACTTACAGACTACTTAAAATATGTTATATACAGTACCTCTTGACTCCATATGAATGGAATTCTAGTACCGCCAGACTGCACTAGTCGGGCACTGTGACAACAGATTCAGGAGACTGTTGGTACTCTCCTGCACGCGGCGCATCAGGGAAGCGATTCTCTTGCGTATTATTGATATAAAGCTGTCCACGCGTTACACCTAAAGGAAGAAAACCAGTAACATAAGAAAGATCTTATCTTATCATCTTCAACCATCAAGTCTCTTCCCCTTCCCTTCAACATAGATAAATAGTTGCGCTACTTGGCTGCATAAAAGCAATCCAGATCCGACATGACAAAAAGGTTTGCAACTGATGAGAAAAGACGAACGAGGCACATAGTATATATACCTTTATGTCTTGTATTATCATGTATAGATATAAAAACTGCTCATTAATAAATATAGTTTTCCAAAGAGCATATTTAAGGTCTAGTGCAACTAATTGAATTAAAAATTTTACTTATGATAATCATTTCGGAATGTTTTCGGACTCCCTTCGGATAGTTCGGATACAGCACATAAGGTATTAACCTTACGTGTTGTATTGTAAGTATTTATGGCAATAGTTAATAGGCATCGGTATTAGGTATAAGTATGTCCAGATTGTTTAGAATTTTGCGAATATATTATATGTACACTGATTTAAACTTTCACGATTTTTACTCATTATAATCACAACGATTCGGACGATTCGGTCACTTTCCAATGTTCCGCTCAAGAACAATCAAAACTGTGTCTGTGACTGTGTCTAAAGCATACTGTCAAGTATTACACCAAGAGTAAGACCCCGGTGATTGCATGTTTCCTGGACCTTTCTAGGGCATTTGACCTGGTTTCCTATGACATACTATGGGAAAAATTAAGGAAAACCAGTATACCACCGGAAACGGTACGTATATTTAGGTACTGGTATGGAAACCAGCTCAACTGCGTTAGATGGGCAAATGCGTTGTCGGACGAGTACAGGTTAGAGTGTGGGGTGAGGCAGGGGGTTTGAGCTCACCAACGCTATTCAACCTGTATGTGAACAAACTCATCGAGGAGCTCAGCAGCATCCATATCGGATGCCATATAGACGGAGTCTGTGTAAATAACATCAGTTACGCAGACGACATGGTGCTTCTGAGCGCCTCGGTCTGTGGCATGCGTAGGTTGCTGAAGGTATGTGAGGATTATGCGATGTGTCACGGGCTCAAATATAATGAGAAGAAGAGCAGCCGCGACAGGTCTTCGGGGTTTCCCGCAATCTATCTCAATGGTAGCCGGATGGACCGAGTAACCCAATTTAAATATCTAGGTCATGTTGTTGCGGCCGACCTCAAGGACGATATGGATATTGAACGGGAACGGAGGGCCCTGTCGGTGCGGGCGAATATGATAGCTCGAAGGTTTGCGGGCTGCTCCGGGGGGGTAAAGATCACTCTCTTTATAGCGTTCTGTACTTCCCTGTATACATGCAGCCTTTGGGTTCAGTATTCGCAGCGGGCCTATGGGGCTCTCCGTATCCAATATAATAACGCGTTCCGGGTGATTGTGGGACTGCCTCGCTTCTGTAGCGCATCAGGAATGTTTGCGGAGGCGCGCGTTGATTGTTTTCAGACGACCTTGCGCAGGCGCGCCGCATCCCTGGTGCGCCGGGTGCGGGACAGTCCCAACATCATCTTAAGAATGATAGCGGATAAGCCGGATTGTCCGCTAATGCTGTGCGGGGCTACATTCCCCAATGGGCTCCATACAGTGGTAACGTGTAGGTTAAGTGTGTAGGTTTAGGTATAGGTATAATTGTTATTAGGCTTAGGTACTAACCCTTTTGAAACTGTTTTTTACTAACAAAATGTATGTGTCACAGTTACATGAGAATAAATGATTTAATTTAATTTAATTTAAAACGGGTCACTTTATACACGTACTCATATAATATGTGAATGTCAACAAAAAGTGGCCCGCTTTCATTGATCTTGATCTAGAGTGTATAATGAGCGAAGTTCCGTACTGATTGGAAGATCCTTTTCTAAATACTGGAATGTTTTCTGTAGTTTCTGCATTTCTAAACTAAACTCCTAGTTCTTAAAACAATCTAAGCAAACAAACATTGTACATATTGGCCTTTATTACTAATCTGACAAACGTAAGCTCAAATAAAAAAGTATTTATCTTAATGTGCAAGTATTTTATTTCACATATTTTCCCATAACACAATCTCTCGTTTAAACGTTTCGTTGCGCCAATGAAGATTAATCTTTAATTTATATACTTTGATAAGCTGCTGGCCCGAATAGCCGTAATGTACATCAATAAACAGTATCTCTGAAGAATACATTAAATGAAAGATGCTAGATAATGCAATTTAACAGTATGTGTACACTGCAGGGCACGGGATACGATGATTCTTAATGCAACAACAATTTATAATATTAAGGATGTGCATAAACGGGGTTTTAATATAAGTACTGTCGTAAAAACTTAAGTTTGTCAAAATAATGTAAAAAAAATACGTCTTGTCTTGTTGTCTGTGTGTCCGCTTATGCTATATATATATAGGCATTTTCTTTCCTCCTAGTCGTAGGCACGTCTTCCGATTTCTGCTACAGAACTGCTGGCTGGAGTTGTCACAAATATCCTTACGGTTACTATTGCAAAAAGCTTCTGTAGCTACATACCTAAGCCTATTACTATTAATTACGATATGCATGAGTACGTATAATAACTTTTTTTTTTTAATACATATGTTAAGCGAGGTTTAGACTAGCAAGAACTTGCATGCAATTTTCATTACATTGCGGTATCTGATAAACATTTTGAATGCAGTTTACCTTAGTAGTCGGCAATGTAACGTAAATTGCATGCAAGTGCTTCTTGCTAGTAAACCTCGCTTTATATTTGTCGTAAGTATTTCATTATGTCATTTGACACTGACAAATACATTTATTTCTTGAGTTTTAGCAAAAGTCAAGAACAGTTTAATAAAATAAATCAGTATGTAAAAATCAAGAATGCAGTAGAAACTACAGCATTTGTGCAGTGCACGCACATCACAGCAATTACGTACACAACACATCCCAGGAAATTAAAATAATTTGTCGGCACGTTGTACTCATATCGCGATCAGCCCAAATAAACGCATTCTCGGCAGGCCGACACTTGACTGATGACATCCGATCGTTAGATGGGAAGCACCGCGCGTTGCTAAGACCTGTATGGGGACGGTAGACAGTATATTTTAACACAGAATTCGTTATTTTCTCCTCATAATTACCGTTAATAAAACTTTCACCGCGCAGCTGTGCTACGAAATAATTTGCTACGATATGTAGCAAAACTCGGGATAGTTAGCACGTAATGCGTCCGTGACATTTATTTAGCTTAATATACCTACAATGGCTGGAGAAATATGTAAGTACATGTTATAAATGATTATAAGAAAGTCAATTTAAAGAAGACATAAAAGGAAACATTTCATTATACCTAACTATTATAAGGTATTTTTTGTCTGTTTGCATAATTTGTACATTGTTTTGTAAAATGATGTATTTTTATTGCTCCTACCTAAGTTCAACACCTATAGTTTTACATTAAATCGGCTACATATTTAAAATATCCTGTCACATAACTCACATAGTTACCTTTGTATTTATATATTTTTGTACTTTAATTTCTTTGTATTACAATTTCTAGCAACGAAATCTAGTAAGTTGATTACACAAAAATTAAAACTAAATCTAAATACGAACTAAATATAAAATACCTCTCCTAAACTACCCGCCTCTGGAATGGAACCTAGAATGCTGTGTGTTTATTAAATAAATACAAGGCTTTAATCACGTTTATAATCAACTTCAAAAAAAAAGTAGGTTCTCAATTCGACGAAATCTTTGTTTTTTTAAACAATAATTTTAATTTGAAAAATATTTGTTTGGCTTTAATATGTAACGACAAAGCTGTGATAATACCCATTCAGTCAAATAACAAACAGAAACGCGAGACTCCTTACTAACAAAAAGTTAATAAAAAGCAGGAAATTAAATAAGGGTTGGAAATTAAATAAACCCTGCCATACCACAGCCAAACTTGACAATGGGCTGGGCTATACTGGTTCCATGACTTCCATGACAATAATAATATGCTGTTGTTAAGCTAAGGTTTTCATTTCTGCCTTTTAGTCGTGAAGGTATGGAACTAAACACCATGCATTTATAATATTCTATTTATCTGTTAAGGTTTTTAAAGGATTTGATAAAAACCAGCTTATTACTTACATATCACTTACTTACTATTTAACCTTTTCGCCGTCACGTAAAACCGTAAGACTCGATTTTTTTAAACTATTTTAGTCGAGCGACATTTAATTTTAGTCGAATAATCGGTCGAATTAAAAATTAACCTGCGTGAGTAACCCTATTCAAATAACCTAAATAACCTTAACTTGTTTTTCAAACTTATTTAAATTATAATATCTTAGCAACAAAAATCATGCTGGACAAACCCGTGTATACATAGTAGTGACAGCTTTATTATTTACTTAACTGGCTACCTCTATCTCACTACATGAGTAAATAAAGTCACCTGGTTTTCATGTTCCACGGCAAATTACAAATTGGATCTGTAAAAACTTACACTCCTTTAAATGTAATAGCCCTTTTAAGAACCGAGGGTTGTTAAGGCTAAAAGATAATATCTCAATAAAAGGATAGGAATTGTAAAGAAACATAACATTAATTAAAGGGTCCGCGATAAAAAAGATAAAATTACGTTTTTTATGTTTGGAGAATGGTGCATTTTCAAATAACAATAGGCACAATAAAAAAGATTAATGATGTTAGAAAATATCTTCTCAAAAATCACTAATGATGTAAGTACCTCATTAGGTAGTTAGTTTACTATGTCACACTAGAATAGCAGTACGAGCAGTTTGCATAATAACAATCAACAAATACCTACAATACACAATTTTGAGGTGAGATGAAATAATTACCACTCTCATTAATTCTTTTGTTAAACATAGAATTTAGAATTAGTAGCGAAATAGCGTAGTTACACTTTGAAATTACCTTACATAGGCAAATTGTACTTCAATAACGTTTGAATCTCTAGTATAATAAATATGTCTGTATCTAAGTTATTACACTCAAAATGTATCGTCATTCATCATTTAGCTCAAGACTAAGTCATAAAACGCTCAGCCGATTCTCAATAAAAACTAACTATAAGAGCCAACCTTGACTCGAATAAATAACGTAAATCCCACCCTTACAATCGTTGCGTATGAGATTAAAAACATAATACCCCCATAAAAAAGTTACTGGCCCAGGAGACAATCCAAACTCGATTCTCAAATTCCAGCTTTATTACCTTATAAACAAAGTTTTTATTTGTCTGACTTGGGTTGAAGCAAAAGCGGCTTACGCGACGACAAATACTATCATACAGCTACTGACATATTTTTATTTCATCATAGAGCATCATTTATTCATTTGAATACAGGACGTTCTATAACAGAATTCTCGGAACTAATTAAGAATAAAAATATCGGCCATGGCTTATTTTACTTTCTGTTACCTCCTATTTGCTACTTTTATAATATTTTGTATCACTCAAAACTAGTCAAAAGCTTATATAAATAAGTATATTTCTTTCTTCTTTTTCAGTAAACCCATGATGTTTACAGCTTTTATTTGGAGTTTTAGTAGACATAAAAATATTTATGCATAAAAACTTAAATAGATCTGTTGTTGTCGACACCATGTATATTATCGAATTAAAAAAAAGAAAACCATTAATCTGTGTATAAAAAAGTGATTTATCGTCGTAACAATATAAAACAGTATAAGACAAAGCAAAATAATTTTAAACACAATCGTCTTTCTTCAAGGACCTTCCGCTAGACAAAACAAATTTAATTATGTTAAATCTTGAAAGCTTTCTAACGAGGTTTTGGTGAAAATCTAATTATTGCGATACGAACCGAGGACATTCGTTTATTTCAATAAAACATTTCAATTACATTTGGGTAACGTAAGAAAGCGACAAATACATGCTACACCTATTTATTCTATTACAGTTTCTTTATGCTGCTCCTTTATTTTGTGGCTTAAGAGTCACACGAACCTAGCCGTCGCCATACAATCGAAGCTACGCTCTCATTTTAAAACGACATGGCATGTATGTTTACGTGACATTTGCCTCTAAAAAAGACTGGGCTAGAGTGACTACAAAGAAAACTGTTTTACCAGGTCAACTAGGTCAAGTCACGTTCAAGGCACTTTGATTCACTTGAATATTTTCCTACATAACATCAATATAAATATGTGCATGGAACCGGCTTCTTGGCGGCGGGTTCGTATGACTTTTAAGATGCTTTTAAACATAATTATACTTATTTAGATACTTCGTTTAAAATGGTATAGAAGTTTAATTTCAAGAAGTAAGGCTTTGGTATTTTGATAAACAGAAGTGGTAAAAAATACCTACTTAATTCAATTTTATCTTAGATAGGTACTCGTTGCAATACATATTTTTTTAGATCATGGAAACCGATAATAATAATAACATTGGTAAAGTAAATTGCCGTTCAAAATTAAAGTACACCGTACAGAATATTTTAAACATACAAAACACCCTGGACAAACACAAATCATAAAGATCGACTCAGACGATGTCCTAGTGCAACTAAGAGGATTAAATCAATAAATACTGGAGCTGCCAAACCCTTTTCGTAGTGCATGAGTATCCATATTATCGATATCGATAACCGCTGTTTCACTTACTACGTAAATTCGCATAAATATAATGTGAGACTAAGATCTAGTTTTGATAAGATGTAGCTTATATCTGAGACGCTCACAAATCAAAATTGATTTGATTTCATGATGAACATGATTTGTCAAAATAAAGATTCAAAATACAATGAAAAGCATTTTTATATGCTACAGGTTGGCTAGAGGTTAATGCTAAAACTATAGGTAAGATCATTTTCGACTGTGGGATCAACAGTGACATATTAAAAATCATCACATTTATAAGTTTTTATGTGGGTCTTAACAAATTCACTGCCAACGTTTTCGTAGCGCTACACGCGTAGCCGATTCGAGCGTTTTCCCGATTTGTAGAGGAAAGCGACTACGAAAAGAGCGCCCGCCGAGCGGGTTCCTGGCACTCAATGTGTTTTCGTCTTATCTTGTGATTTTTATTATTTTGATCTAGAATCAGTCAGAATCCGAGTTTCCTTCTATATATATATATATATGTGACTCCAACCTACACAAACCATGAAAAAGATACCTGAGTACGCATTTAAAAATACTTAAGTATTTTAAAATTAATTAAAAACCTTCTGGAAAAAATACCAATGTAAGAGCAATATGAATAAAATATACATGTACATGATTCTGTTTTTTTTCACATTAATTAAAAAAAAAATTATTACTCATAAAAACACAATACAGAAAACGACGTACAGCTAAACCTGACTATAAATAAAACTAAGCCTAAACTAAACTATAAAAACCTATGATTCTGTTTATGCGAATTTAAATAAACATTGCTCCGCAACATTAACATTTTTAAAAAAGTCAGTTTTTTTGTTGAACGTTGAACTTAACTATCGATATTGACTTGTACAACCCTAATTCCTAGAACACCTCGACCGCTGATCCACAAATATTTTAATAGCTATTCATATGAAACAAATCTTTTTAACATAAATTAAGTGATGTATGCGCGGTTAGAATGACAAAAGGATGTCAGTTTTTCTAAAACGTGGTTCCGAAAGTAATAAGAAGTCGCATCACATAGATAGTGTCGGCCACAGTGGCCGAAATATCGTAACACACCTTTATTTTCATGGTAACAAATGAATCGATATGTTTGGCCATTTTGGCCATCACTATCTATTTAATGCTTACTGTACCTGTGTGTATACAAATTTTTATGAAGTTTATACATTAGGCAACGTCGTGACATACCTGTTGCATCATTTATTAAGTGACATTATGAATAAAAAATCGCATTGTTTCATAGTCAATGTCAACGTCAAAAAAGCTTGGAATTAACATGGCTAATGATATTCGGTTTCGGTATCCACGATAACTGAATAAGCAATAAAAGTAAATGAAATCGTTATCATTATCATGTATGAGCTTCACTGAAGCGACTGCTCAGATTGATGCGCAAGATTCACTCGTAATCAATTTTCCTTAAAGGAACAATTAATATTAATCAATTGAGCAAAAAAAGATCGATACCGGTGATATTTGAGAGGACTGGTCAGTATTAAATGGCAGCGTTCATATTGATTATTGACATGTGGTAGTTTTTCTGTGCCCTTCATCAAACTTATTGAAACTAATTAAAATTTATTCACAGAAAGTACAATTTAAAATACTATAATTTCTGTACTTGTTGCCAATAAATATAATAAAAGATTTCGAACTTAATGTAAAATAGTTTTGTGACAGTATTTACTGATCGACAAATAAATCTATCTTGTAGTAAAGTACAAGTAGAGCAAGCCTAGGTTTAGGCTAAATTGCCTTAAACTAATGAATAATATGTAATAATAATAATAATAATATTCTTTATTGTGCACAATGAAACATGATTAAATACAGCAAATTAACATAAAAAACTAAGCAGCAACAGGCGGTCTTATCGCTTAAAAGCGATCTCTTCCAGACAACCTTCAGGTAGTAGAAATTAGCGCAAGGAAGAAATATGTATAAGGGTAGCAAAAATAAATGGAGAACGAGTACAGGAAAAAAAAAATATATCAGCACAATTAAATATATAACAATATCAATACATGCATAAATGTAATATATACAATAAATAAATATATATATATATAAACATATCACACAATACAGACAGACAGACAGAATCTAATAATTAACGAGTTTGAGGAAGGGACAGATAGTGGATTTTGAGCTGAGCCTTAAAAATGGGGAGTGATTTAGCTCGTCTTAGCTCCGACGGCAGAGCATTCCACAACCGAATCGCTTGGAAGGTAAAAGAATATGTAATATGTATGTATGTATGTAATATGTTATGTATTCAGTTTTATTGGAAAAGATTATGAAACGCATTTAAAACTCCACTCGTTTTCACGATACAAATCTTAATGTCGCAATAATGCACCATTGTCTTAGGGCAATGACCAAAGAAATATATTTATATATTTTCATTCAGTTAATGTCTGAAGGGACTTTACTTTTTTGTCCACCATTCAGAAGCCTCGATGTCATTTTCTTTTTTCGTGACAATCACTTGAACATTGCATTCAGGGTTGCCCCCTACCGTAAACGTTATTTATTGTAAATTTCAATATTAAATCATAATTTAGAGTTTTTTGTGATGTTCCATATTGAGCAAGTAGATATAGGTATTAATGAAACGTATTTAATTTAAACTTAAACAGCATGTTAGATACACGCTGTTTAAGTTTAATGTCCTTATTTACATAGATACTTTTCTGTAAACATTGGTACCTACATAAAAAAAACATTGAAGACTTTGTTGTTAACCCTTAGCATAGTTTAAGCGTTTTTCGTTCTATTTTATTTTCTATTCTCCACAAGTCCACAATCCTCTGTTAATCATTTATTTTGACTAACGTACCTACCGAAGCCAACATGATTCACAACATTCCTTTTAGTAAACTGGGCCAAATGACTTATCCAGTTTACATATCGGCCTATCAATTTAGTAGTTTTATCGGAAATAGAAACGTAAATTATAAAATCAGCTACTAGTCGCTTAGGGCTATTATTTCGTTCGCCGACTGCATTTTTATAGGTTAGGTTATTATATTATAATACAATAATTAGAACCCAAATAAAAACAGACTAGTGCCAACCCTAAAACGACACGCGGGCCGGTTAAGAAATCGCAACCGCATTGACTTGAATGCGTTTGCGCCGAAATCCGGCACACCGGGAATACTGATGAGTAAAGTATCCCGCCGCTTGTGGAAATCACACCGTTATATCAAAAAAATACTTCTTTATTGAATATACCTACCTTCAAGCGAATATTGTTTTTCAAAAACAATTTTGTTCTCCCGGACGGTTTACTAACAGTACCGTATAATGACAATACGTTAATTATTTACTTTTTCCATGGTAGTACGGGAAGTAGTGTCAAGGTACAAATTTTGGCATCGGATAAATTCACTTGGCACAGATGTAATATACGTAAAGCTAAGCTAATTTAGCCCGGTAGCCATCCGGCACCCCCTGGTGGGTAACCAGGAGGGGCATCCTAAGTTACCCGCCGCCTTCAGAAAAAAAAACATATCAGCTTCTATTTAACACCTTGAGTGTGGTGTCATTTTCTGATAAATCGGGCACGAGGAATCCATTTTTGAGACATTTAATGTATAGTTAAATAGAAAAAAAAAGGAAAATATTGAAGAACATATCAAAATCATTTGCAATTGTTTTTTATTTAACTATCAGTGTCTTTGAAAATCCTGTATTTTATGCAAAAATAAAAATACTATCTAAAAGACTATTCATCTAGCTTTTAAAAATATGTACTTTTTTATATATAGTTATCATAATACATCTATCTTAAAAAAATCGGACATGGTACGCGGTGGTGCCTAGGAACTTTTCCAATCTAGTCTTACATAAGTTGTTGCAAGTATTAAGTTGTTTTTTATGCAAAATATATAGAATATATACTTAACTTAGTTATTGACTGTCGCTTAAGGTCTGATGCTAAAGCTTAAAAAAATTAAGTGAAAAAATTACTGTTTTCGGTGAGACTTGAACTCCGCCAGAGGCCGTGAGTTCAAGTCTCACCTAAGACTGTAATTTTTCCACTTTTAAATGAATTTATCCGATACCTACTAAAATTTGCACCTCCCAAACATTGGGTGTCTACTTCCCTCACTATGGTAACCCAAGGCATTCTCAATAAATAATAGACTTTTATTGTAGACAACAAAATTAAGTATGTTATATTTTCATTTATCTAAACGTGGTTATACAACCTTGTTTTGCAGAAAATTGTTTCATAGAATGTATTGTTTTGCAGAATTTTCATTTCATAGAAATCATATTTTTTCACAAAGTGTCGCAGTTCCAAACTAACCTTACCTACTTTTCTGTTAGACCTAATATGGGTTCTACACAATGACCTTTTAGCTGTACTTAAAAAGTTAACGGTTTTTGAAAAAAAAGTTTATATTTAATGAAAATTCTGCGAAACATTACATTCTATGAAACAATTTTCTGTGAAAGAAGCGGACAACATCTAAAAGTACTATAGGTAAGTAGGTACATAACATTATCAATGAATGTTCCTTTCATACCACATTTCATCCACTAAAATAAGACCCGTTTACCGAACACCACCATAAAAATGCACCCGAAAAACATCTCATTCATACATCGCGAAGGAACCTGAGAAGATGCTTTTATTGTATTTTATTGGCCTTTAAAAAGATGTTTTTGCGGACGATAATAAGGGATACTATTGCAACGGGACTCTACCTCAATGAAACATTCACGACGTTCGTTCAATGTTTACGACGAGATCTGTTCATTGTTTTAAAAAGTTTATTACAATGGGTCTTATTGTAATAAAGCGACCTTTCTCCCTCATCTCAGATCTGAGCGTTTATCCCGGTTAGAAAACGGTATTCAATCATACTTTAACTCTTTCATACTGCAAGCACATAAGTGTAGAGGACTCGTCACAAGTTGCGAAAGTAGCGCACACGCAGCAATCACATAAATTAACGGATCAATTATAAATCTCTTTCATCAGGCCGACGCGACATTATATATTTACGCGGACATTCGGACTATGCTTTGGTCGGATATGGGCTGATGAGACGGCCAGTAATGTCAATAAGTGCTCAATCTGCTAAAGCTTGTTTTGTAATGAACTATGGGTTTGTAGGTCACATTATTACAGTTCCGCATATTTATTTGATATTTTCTTATTCTTAGTCAGCGTATTTTTACAACCTTTCCATTAAAATGGTAACATACCTATTCCATAGAGTAACTTATACTAGAGCAGTACTGTCATTGTAAATTTTGTAACCACAGTAAATTCACTGCCATCTATCGACACACTTTAAAACTAAAAATGAAGATTTATAAAAATACGATAAATGTATTTAAATATGGATAAATGATTTTTTTTTATTTGCATTAATTATTTTTATGATTATGACCCATGTTCTTTCACTGATATGCGTAAAAATTGTTAAATAACAAACGAAACCGTCAACGCCATCTATACGACAGTAGGCCAAAGCTAGTAGCGCCCTCTGATCGAGAGTCAAATTTTCTTGATTTTCGAGGCACGTTTTTTCCTTAGACTGTATCCATCTATTACGGAGTTATATCTATCTTTGCCTATTCGCAACTTGGACTAAGTATTTATAACTTTAATTCAGATTCCTACAGCTAGTAAAAAAGTCTAAAAAAGTCTTTCTGGCGTTGACTTGTTTTATTTCACCTGGTGTGTAGGAAAGGGTTTTCTCAATAAATTTCCTTTGAAAAATTAATGTTGTGAAACATCACCTACGATTGATGGTCAGTGATTTCTGACATTCGACAGGCGTGCTTTATGGTAATCAATGTAAAGGCATTTCTCGAAATAACATACGAATAACATACGGCTTTTTGTCGTCAAATAAATTTCATGTGCCCAAAACTCACACCGCAGAATCTTATGACTTGCAGCAATTGATCAAGGGCCTCTAGTACCTACTCTAATTTTCTGCGCACACACGCTTTCGCTGCACATACCTACCTCAGTAGCCACTTATTCATGTGTATTGCCTAATGATCCCGAACCCGGTCAACGCATTAACCAGTAAGCTGGACATGTCAATTAGATACACTTTGAGGCCCCTAGTTCCGTATAAGGACGGCAATCCATCGAGGATTTAGCACTATCTATCGTTAATTTTAATGATAAGTTATTAGTGTAATTTATGGTTTTTAACTTAATTGAATCTTTTCGTTAATTTTTATCTCGAAATTAATAAGAGCTTGTGGGTGTTGTAATCGACGTTTAAAATCCTTAAAATCGTTCTTAAGAGTCCCCGGCAAGCTCGGTTCTCCGTACAAACGTAGTTACGCTCTCATTTTAAAACGACTAGCTAGATTGCTCTGAAACTTCGTACTTACAATAGGATAAGGTTATGCCTGTAAATAGTTTATGTAGCTTCAGATACCTTAGTAAAAAAAATACAGCGAGTTTGAGTTTTTCCTCTTTTTCGTTTGTTTTATAAACTGGAGCTATATAAACTAATTACAGGCATAGATTTACCTTATGTCATTGTAAGTGCAAAGTTTCATTAGAATCTAAGACGTAGTTTTAAAATGTATGTGTTTGTATGGGAAAGTGAAATTCAGATCAAATTACAGATTGTTACTTTTGGAATTTGGGTTTTATTTTTAGTTCTACGTGTAAAAGCAACACCATCAGTAATTTATGTAGGTGACATATCTTGATAAAAACACATTCATACTTCAACTATGCCACTAGACACTAAATGGCCCCGATAACCTTTAGGTACAATACATATATACATAGGTAAATGTTTTTGCCTTATTCCTCTAGTAGACGCAAGTAATGGGCACAGCAAGTCAAATGCATTCCGCACAATATGTGTACTATTGAGAACTACGACAAAGGCTATTTTCTTTTAGTACCCTCCTTACATGGAATTGAGGTCGACGTCACATAACCTGCGCTCACTGGTCCCAGTGTTTCTAATCTGACATTACCGCGATGTATTTTGTTGTTCCAAATTCCAAGTGCCATGAGAACTACGAGTAATATTAGGAAATTATGCAATAATAAATATAATAATATTCAGTTAGAAAAGTTACATATACGTTATTTTGTTAAGGCGCCCACCCATTATCAGTCCGCCGTACGATATCGGCCTGTCAGTTCGGAACTGTCAAATTTTTGTTCTGACAGGCTGATATCGTCCGATGGACTGATAATGGGTGGGCCCCTTTACGTCTGAAAACTTGCAGTTAGAATATTAACAGAATGAAAACCGGTCCTCTTGAGTGTTTTAGCTTAACGTGTTTCCCACTTTGCTATAACACAGAACTTGGTCTGTGTAGACTTATATTGACCGGAATATAGACCGTGATTATCACGGTCTATATCCCGGTCAATATAAGTCTAGTGAAACTAACCGTGAATCATTCAAAACTCTTATTGGTCTGTGTACTATAAAAAACTACTATGACATAAGAAAATTACGAAATTACAAGTGTATTTTTTCAATATTGTTATCTTTTTTCAGAGCTGTCTTTGATGTCTGCTGGATTCGAGTTATAAATGTATTTACACTAGAATTTACGAGGGTTAGTTGTAGGTGCTGACAGTTTGAATAACATCTACTTACCAGAATATTTTTTGCTCTCAAAGTAATTCACGTGTAAACTGATTATTTAACATAATATATTATACCTATTTCATATATTCAGTATAACTATTGGCCCAACATAACGTTCTTCAAATTGAAAACCAGTCCTGAAACAAATATACTTGAAACATTTTCCTGACGAAACCAGCAGCAAACTCCGTAAAAAGGGTAATTAATTATTTCCTTTGAACACTTTAAATTCCCCTATTGTTCAAAGAAATTTAAACACAGCACAGTGGGTCTCCGCTTCGCAATTCGCGACAAAAAAGTTAATAATGCAGCATTTTGATCAAGACCTGTTTGCACCATTGGCTTTTTTCTATACAATTAAAGATAATAAGGGAATTATACTTTAAATCAGCTTTTCTTGTTTTAG
The DNA here is from genome assembly GCF_947568885.1 of Cydia strobilella. Classification (NCBI taxonomy): domain Eukaryota; kingdom Metazoa; phylum Arthropoda; class Insecta; order Lepidoptera; family Tortricidae; genus Cydia; species Cydia strobilella. The sequence continues at coordinate 11,350,681 of NC_086041.1, forward strand.
GGTCCAGTTCATGGCTGTCTTCAAGGGTCTTTTTGTTGGTGTTGTGCAGTTAACTTGTAGAAATTCGTTCTTAGTTCTGTTTGTTCATTTTTAATTATTTACTATAGAAATATTTACTCATTTTACAGTTTTAGCTTACATAATCGTGTGTGAACGCGGTCTTAAACGCGGTGACAAAGTTAATATTTTGAAAATTATTTATATAATGTCTAATGTCATTTATTTCGAAAGCTCATCCACTAGCGGTCTACCCAGGTTTTGCCTGCGAAAGCACTAACTGCATCATTGTAATTGGGGAAAGTTTGCTACATTTGAATACAATGAGACACGTATATTATACGCTTTATCACACCCATAAAGTCCTACGATCTTATAAAATGATGCCAACATATGACGTTTTCCTTTGATAGCCAGAGTATTTGCCATGAATAAAACATAGCCTAACCTATTGGTTTCACTGTTTTTATGCAACATTGTTATACAAGGTTTATAATGATATAGTTTAGTATATGCGTGGGTGATGGATTGCATTCTGCCTACACGTAATCTTACGTGATATTAAAGTTATGTATGACTATTGAGAAGGGATTATATTATGTAGGTAAATAACATGTGCTGTAATATTTATGGAGTCACAATTTTTATTCACAACTAATATGTAATGGCAAAAATATTCGCCCTATTCAGCTTTTTTACCCTAAATACACGCTGAGATCTAAAGCTTTTTTATCAAGAATAAAAATATCTTCAATACGTAATAAGTACTCACTTCTGAAATAAAGGTTCGGTTATAATGTTGTTTTAGGTTTGATTGGCAGTTTAAAAATTTAGGTACGGAACTAATTTAAATATTCGCTTTGTATTAATCAAACGGGTCCTAAATTTAGATAGGTTAAAAGGGCAGACGCAAGTTTTAAAATGAGAACGAAACTCCGTTTGTATGGGAAGGTGAAACTCGGCCGAGCTTGCCTTGGACTCTTAAATGTAAGGAACAAGCACAAAACATGTGTGAGATATGACCCTTAAAAAAGTACTTCTTCACTGTATGTTTGCCGCTTGTCAAACACGACTCGACCTTCTTTTAGATTTATTTGCGGTCTCCGTACAAACACTAATTCGTAAACAAATCGATCAACCACTCACAAGCATCCTTTGTTAGTTTTTCTCATTGTTGGAACTACTCTTTTGACTCGTCTGGTTTTATCAACCTACTATTAATATTGAAATAAATGTTGCCCGTATGGGCACTTAAATTAACTCAGTGAACGTTTAAATTCATAACAAATTTTTGTATGGTTTTGTATTATGAAATTAACTTGTTACTTTTCTTAAAAACACACCATTTATAAAAACAGGAATAAATAAATTCTATTTCAAAATTTATGCACATTTAGTGTACAACTACGCAAATCGAAATCGAAATACTTTGATGACCGGTCTGGCGTAGTGGGTAGTGCCTGTGAAGCCGATGGTCCTGGGTTCGAATCCCGGTAAGGGCATTTATTTGTGTGATGAGCACAGATATTTGTTCCTGAGTCATGGGTGTTTCCTATGTATTTAAGTATATATATATTATATATATCGTTATCTGAGTACCCATAACACAAACCTTTTTGGGCTTACCGTGGGACTTAGTCGATTCGTGTAAGAATGTCCCTATAATATTTATTTATTTATTTAAATACTAAACAGTTTCAAAACGATCAATAAACGCCACGACATGTACCTATTCATACATATGATAAGTCCGTCTTGCCCGGTGGGCTTGTCAACGGACTGATGGGATTACGGACAAAATTTGACAAATCTCTCACCAAGATGTATTGAGCCCACTATGCATTTGTCATAGCTCCATTGTTTTGGGGACGATGCAAGAACCACTGTTTGGCTACAGCTTATTCTCGAAAACAATTCGGTTTTAATTTTTTTATCACTGAAAAAATAATAATTTAGTATTTGTCAATGTCAAGATTATGTCATCATAAATATATTTTATTCATATATTGGTTGTTTTGTTTCAGGTACGTCAATCCTAAATAAGGCGAAAAAAGCATATTAATAATGGACGGTGTAATAATTAAACTCTAATTAAAAAACTTATGCTAAATTTAAAACTTAGTGCACTTTTTACGGGAAATATATAAACCTATAACTTCATCACTCTTGACTGTGTAAAACATAATAAGTATGATTTTTTTTTTATTTACGATTATAGGTAGAGTTAGACCAAGATAAATCTGCAACGATTTTTATAACACACGCAGTGCAAGTGTTATTTTAAACGTCAAACTTCTATGAAATTATGATGTATTATTTTTACTCTGAATTATTGCTCTAAAAGTCATGATCAAAGGCACGCTGATAGCGCCTACTACAAGTTGTATACATCATTGAAGAAGTTTGTGCGGCGAAATATAATTAGAATCGAACTTCACTTACAGGTAAGTTCGTTTAATTCCTAATTATCCATGAGCTGATTAAGGTAACGCAATCCCGTTTGCTATGGAATATGTATGTATCTATACTAGGGGCATTTCACGTGAGGCGGACATGGTAAATTGGTTGAGGTTTCCGATTTCGGTTAAGTATAGGTATTCGAGTGGTACACATGTACGAGTTCTCGACTGTCCTGTCCGCTTCACGTGAAATGCCCCTAATAATAAAATTGAAGCGGACACTTATGAGTCCTTAATACCAGAGCTCGTTTTAAATTATTTTCAAAATAAATTTAGTGTTATAGAAATCCGTTCGAGTTAAAGTAGTACCGTTTATCTCTAACGTATCAAACTAAGGCGCCGTCCACTAATGCACTTCCGTGAGAAGAGACACAATGGTGAGAATCATAATTGCGCCTCATATCATTATTGTACTTTCAACGAAGATTAAAGTGATAACTTTGGGAATATATTGTTCCTCATTTCGTTTCATATGATATAAAACATTAAACTATCCATATTATAAATTATTTAATAAATATTTAAATAATAACATATAATAAGAGAGGCATCCGGTTTTATATCCCATAGCCCAGTTTTAATATTTTTATAAGAGTAATAAATTTATTTCCAATAAAATCCTGTCAATAACAACAAAATTATAACAAGACTATATAGCTTAAGCCTAGAAACAGTCCCCCTCAAACCATCCCTGGCGAAAAGGTACCACACTAGCCGCATTACCACGTTGAATGGCGATGTGTGCAATGCACCTTTGCATCGCCTAAGTGGACTAAATACTGGGTATTTAGTCCATCGTTTTCACCCAGTAGCCTAGTTCATTTTAGATCACCTCAACTCTCAATAGTCCTTACACCATATTAGCGGGTGCTGTATCTGCGTGAGTCCCATGATAAGGGCAGCATCCGCTCGGTGTACCCCTTACATCTCATTAAATATCAAAAGTCTGTATTTTATCTACCGCCAAATTCAGTTTATTTTATTTTGTTTATCGTGTCGGTATACTGTAATCTGTTTTGAAGTGTGTGTTGTCACTCGTTTAGATTTTGTTTAGTTCTAGCTTAGTTTTAGTCAGGTAACTACTGAAAATCAGCGCCGTGGCTTGCCGTGGGAATACGCTGAGTGGGGATCCTGTTTAGCATTTATTTTGGGTTGTATTTTTATTTTATAGTATTGTAGTCAAATTATGTTGTAAATAAATGTATTTTCTTTCTTTCTTTCTCTCTATGTGTCGCCTAAATGGACTAAATACTGGGTATTTAGTCCATCGTTTTCACCCAGTAGCCTAGTTCATTTTAGATCACCTCAACTCTCAATAGTCCTTACACCCTATTAGCGGGTGCTGTATCCAGGGACCGGCCCGCTATCCCTTATCGGGGTTTTATAAGGGTATTTCATAAGGCTTAACTCACCATACCCTTTGCCAGACGAAACCCTTTGTTTTGGTTTTAAAAACCCTTATATAAAGCTACCACATTTGAGTAATCGGTAGCCCAAATACCCTTACAAAACCCTTATCATCCGCTCACCAACACCTTGCATATTGCTTATAAGGGTTAGCCTTATAAAGGGCTTCCCTTTTAGCATATAAGCGTGCTAATTTAAGTCGTCTACCTTGTTCATAAAGCACACATTACTTCGAATCCAAGCGATCGTCGGCGGCGACGGCGGCGTTCTTTGACTAGGCACGTATTTTCTTTCCTTTTCATACACTACCGTAGATATATACTAATCCTGTCTCTTTCACGCAAAGGGAAACCTTTATAAAAAGCGCTTAAAGATAAGGGTAACCCTTATTAAGAGCTAGCCTTATTTTTGGTTAGCTTTTCGGTAAGGGTTAGTCAAAGGTAAGGGTATGAATAGGCTTGCAGTTCAAAAGGGAAAGTCTTTCAATGTGTTAGCCGTGTTTAAGTGTCACCCATTGAAAGGGTTTTATCGCGGAAAGGGTTGTCCGGTTGTAACTAGACGCACTAGCTGAACTAGTTAATTTATAAAACTAGCGTCCCGCCCCGTCGTCGCACGGGTGGTTCAACTGATTTAAACAAAATCTTTACAAGTTATACATATGAGCCTTCCTCTTAAATCGCTCTATCTATTGGGGAAAATCGCATCAAGGTCCGTTGCGTGGTTTTGAGGATCTGGGCATACATAGGGACAGACATACAGACAGCGGAAAGCGACTTTGGTTTATACTAGGATGATCGACACAGCTGATCAGTCTATAATATTTTCATAAACTTAAAATCTTGATTACTAAGTATCAATGTTACATATAGAATACATGAAAGTAAATACGTATGCATTCAGTAAATCAATATGTAAATAAAAGCAAAAGTGTTCTCACGCCAAATCCCAAACAACAAACAAAAACTCTAACCAAATCATGTGTCCAAGTGGGCCGTTAACCAGAAAAAATGATTGCAGACACCAAAGAGAATAGTTTGTTAAGAGGGTTGTTGTTATGGTAAATTCTAGGTTTATGGTCTTATAAAATCAGATACGTAATGCTACGTACAGTATTTTGTATATATTAAAAGTGTTTGATATTTGCCTATTAGATATAGACAATAACTATGATTTGTAATTTTTATTATTAACAATTTGATTATGATTATAATTCGTTTTCTACCATCTGTCGACTCAGCATAGAAACTAAGAATGAAAATGTATAAAAATAACGAAAAGATTTATATATATATATATATATATATATATATATATATATATATATGTAAATTATTATTATTGGATCATCATATGATTTTGACCCATGTTATTTCGTTAATATGTGTTAAAATAGGATTTTTATTGTAGTTAAAATAAATGAAATGCATGGAATAAAGCATCGGATATTTATTGGAAAAACATAGATAGCAGTTGTTATGAAATACAAGTTATATTTAATAAATCAGATAGAATTATAAAAGGAGGATGAGATGACCGTGACGTCATTATGTGGTGTTTCATATGAATTCCATATTAGCGAGGCGATTTGACCGTTCTAAAAGGAGAAACTGGCTCGATTGGAGGGATAATACTCTATTGTTAAGTATCAGAGGTGTGGCACCATCTGTTTGAGAGTGATTGTTCCTTGGTTTCCGATGAGCGTTTTTTGCTTAAACTTTGCTTCTCTTATACGAGTCACATAATATCTTTGCAGAAACTATTCAAGTATGGTGCTCGAGTTATTAAAAAAGCACGTCGAGGAATGCGTTTTCTTAATGTGTTGTTTGGTTATAAATACCCCTAAACCAAGCGGGGAAGGGATTATTCAATTTTTGTTCGTCGGATTGTCACAATCTCTGGCTAATTCGTAGACGTTAAAACAAAGGTGGTTATTTTGACGGTTGAAAGTATGACATGACGTAGCTATTATGCTGCTTTTTGTCAAACTGTTCAATTGTTATTTTTAGTGTCAGTGTTTACCTATTTTTGTGATTTTTATTGTGTTTTAGAGCCAGATTTGTGTCAGATCGCATGGTCGATCTACCGGAAACGCCTAACCTTGCGGCTGTTAAACAGGCATTTCCGGGAATCCAGTAGAGTGTTAGGTCCAGGTCGCGAGAGGGGCCTGGCGTCAACCTTTTTACCAACACAGGTGACGAATATACCTCTTACGTTCTCTTCAAGGTCTGACAGAGGGATGTGAGGGTCTCACGTGTGGACCATTTGGAGTAATCCAGGCTCATTGAAATCTGTTAGTAATTGAAGAAGCGTGGTCTTGTTATGTATATTTATATATATTCACATTATATATCTGGATAGGGCGCCTTACTCGTTTGTACCCTTAGCTTCGGCTTACACAGACGGGGGGAGGCAAGAACACAGACACTAGGGTTTGCATACCTCGGTTTTGTCGGCCGAACGTTTACAGCTTAGATTAGGGTCCCTCTTACACATTCCTCCCTGTAAAACTAGTGGTTCGCTTCTAGTTTTACTTATTAGAATAGGTGAAATTGGGGTAGAGTTAGGGTAGAGTCATTATTTGGGTGTTAAGTTTATTTATTTTCTTTCACACATAGTTCGATTGCGTACAGTATAAAAAAAACTTTATAGTGCTAATTGGTTCAAAATACAAAATAAATATCTAGATTCAGTAGCATATGGATGGGTTACTGTGGCTCGTACATTAAATATGATATAAAGGTTTACACATTTTTTATATTGGGTGAGATAGGGGAACAAAGTTATTTGAGGACATACTAAATAATTTTGTTATAGGGAGCTAGTGACAGGCAGAGCAGTTCACTAGTGACAATTGAGCTTTTCTATAACTGGGTAAATAAGGGTATAAATCATATTTAATAGACGATTGTTTCAGTATTTCATTCATTTAAAGTATATTCAGATGAGTTTCTTGGCGTTTCTTCTCGTCTGAAATTAGGTTACGAAACGCTGGTAAAATAAATATTACATAGTGCATAGGATACCTATTAAAAATAAAAATAAAATAAAATGGGTATTATCTAGATTAGGGACCCGTCTTCATCCGGGCGTGGCAGTAGATAAAGTAAGTTTGTACGTACTATTTTTACATTACATTAATATAATTATTTTCCTTTAGCTAGCTAGGTTAGCGGATGGATATATATAAAAGGAAAATATAAGGTTTAAATTACAAACTAAAAGGACTTACTACTGTCCACGGTAACTGGTCACGGTAGGGCCCGGTAGGAGATAAATTCAAAAAAATATATATTTTACTCTTTATTTATCATACAATAGAGTCATAAAAGAAACATAGTAGCAATATTTACAAATTTATTAGAATATTTAGGGATAGTATTTGAAATCCAAATCTAATCAATCTGCACATAAAAGACGATGGGTACTAAGGTTCACAACGTATTTTTAACATTAGACGATCACATGGCCAAATTTATATATTTTATTTAATTTTTTTCAAACAATTCTGGTAGTTATATTAAGTAGTAGTAGTAGTAGAGAGATTAGAGAGGTACATTTTTGGTACCAGAATGACCAGGATTAAATATATAAATAGTTTATTATAGAAAGTAGCCTCTTTGGCTACATTTTTGCTGCCGTAAGAAAACTGGAATGTGAGTTGATTTGATTTGGATTTTTCTAAAAATTATACATTATTTCTATATATTATTTTAACATCAATATTAAATTCTCCTCCTCTTGACTTCACTGTACCGATGTGTGTGTAGCGACGTAGCGTGGCTTAGCGTAATATCACCTGTAACAAACACAAAAATACATTAGTATAAACAAGTTAGTATAAATTAGCTAAAAATACAATGCGTTATGCGAGTTCAAAAAGATAGGGGGCGATAGTTTTGTTTTTAACAAACAAATATGTTCATATATGTATATGTGCGGGCGTATACATATATGTATTGTTACTATCAACTCAGCACAGAAAACCAGTGAAAGTTGTGTTACATAAGTGTATTTAATGGGTGTTTTAAATAAGTGAAAAATATGTGTTAATTATAATAATTCTTTAAGCATGAAAAATAAAGTGTTGGGCTACTTTATGTTACCCGAAGGCACAAATAGGGGTAGTGGATTTTCACAAAAAAAAATAAAAAATATTTTTATATACATAAAAAAATAAAAAAATAAAAATAAAGTATATACAGAAAATATCTTTAAATCAACAAGAGACTAGTAGTAATTATTATGAATTCAGTAAATCATTTTGAAAAGTATATTTAAATGGTATCATATTATAATCTGATAGAAAAAGTGAATGGTATGTTAGTAACAAGTAAGCAATTTAATTACCTCTAATAAAATGAAGAGCCAGCTTTCAGCCACACTCGGTCTCTAGTTAGGTGGAACATCTGAAAAACGGGAAGAATTCAATTTAGACAAAGAACAAAGATCGATTTGTATTTATTTTGGCAGTCGTAGATTTCAATATGTCATACAGAACAAAAAAAAACTTGGGCATATTAATAAGACATATTCAAATATCATTTTTGTTTAAAAACATTTTTGGTTAAAAATAATTAATCTGAATAAGAAAATAGAGTAAATGTTTGATTACTGCAATATAATTTATTAATTTGTTATAATGAAGATGTTTGATAGTTCATTAAAATTATTTTAGTTAATTTATAAATAAAAATGAAATATTATAAGGTTAGGAAAAGCATACTTACTTAGAAACTGTTGTCACATAATTAGGAGGTCTAATTACATATAATCAGCTTGCCCGATCGCCTTACGTGTCTGAAATCATTTTTAAGTAAAAATTTACAAACTGTAAAACAAATACATATAAATGTTCCAAAATTAGCTGATGAACATCGAGAGACGCATTCAGCCACTTAAAAGGGATCGGAAAAAAAAGGTTAGCTGTAAAGTTAGTGTAAACAAAGATTTTAGACGAGAAAAATTGGTATAGATCAATGAGTTGAATTTATATAATATACCTATACTTATACGTAATGAGTTAATAAAATGGCACTAGGATAGTACAACATAAATAGATATTCATTAAATGTTAAGTATAAATTAGCATTACGTAATGCATTATATACTTAAAGAATTGATCGTGTTCTACCAAATTGGCATTCCTAGAAAAACATTGCATAAAAGAGAAAGAGAAATGTATGATAGTAGAAAGAACAGTGTATTACTTACATAAAGGGTAGGATCAAGTATGATCATCCGTCCTTCAGCAATCCGGATTCATTGATTAGGGCCTAAAATTTCTTTAGATAAGCATTATTATAAGTTTTGATAATGGAATAAGAAAGTAAAATATATGTAATAAAAAAAAAAACAACGTACGTTGATGTCAAAAGGAGGTTCTTCGTTTTCAACCACTTTCTCCGGGATGTCGAATAGTAAATTTTCTAACTGTGATGGAATCTAAAAATAAATAAACACAATAAAATTAACAAAAAGCTAAACAATGAATAAATAAAATAGGTTATCAATATGTTGATTATACTTACTTGATTTTGATCTTGAATTTCTTCAACGGTGATAGTAGCGTAGTGTGGGAATCCCGGAGACGATTGGATTATTCGGATTTTATACCGGAAATGTTGTCTGTTGTCGATTAGTTTTTTCTGTAATAAGAAATGTTTTGGTATTAGAATTAAACATTTTTATGATAATAGTTAAGAGATCATTATGATAAAATGTTTTGTCAAAACAAGTATATAAATAAATAAATATATAAACATGAAAATATATACCGTTAATCTACGGAGACGGTCCTTGAAATTTCTAATTTTTTGGTTTACCATGTTTATGTTATAATGAGGATTTTCATTTTTGATTACTTTCAAAAGTTCTTTACGAGCCAATTCAGTTAAAAATTGGTCTCCATAGAATAAATTATTTCTATCCCAAATTATTGGAAAGTCGCAGATCAAAAGGTCAATATTTTCAAGTTTCATGATTAACACGTTTCAAGCACAAGCTAGCACTTCAAATAAGAGTTTGACGTTGGATATACCGAAGTGCCAATTTGTAACTTATAGTTTATGCCAGGGGGCGCCACAGAGGACGCCATAGTCATAGTTTTAACAGTAGCATCAATGTTGCTAACAATCAAATTATTTGCAATAGTATATTAATAACCATTCAAAAATATTTTTAACTTGGGTTTGAGTAATTATCATTATTCACTACCATAAAAACATGTTCAAGTCATAAAATTGATAAGTTGGAACCGGAGCCATTGGTCGTATAAACAAAAGACCGTTAAAGACAATAGATTTTCGAAGAAGAGTCAGCCTGGTTGCACATGTTGAAATTGTTGAAAAAAAAAGTTCGTCCAGCGCCTCGAAGATTCTATACCTGGGTTCGAAATGTGTGGGGTTTTTGAGTACAAAGATAGAGATAGAATGTTATTTAACTGATCTAGATACTAAAAATTAACACAAGTATTTAATAAATATGCCACGCATAGTGATTTTAGTTGAATATTGAATATTTAGCAAGAGTGATCGAATAGATCGAATGCCGGTTACTTGCAATTATTTGTGGTCTTTAGTATGTATAGTATAAATGTAGAGATATTAACATGTCTATAAATATGTTTAACAAAATATTAATACAATGATACTTTTGATTATTAAACTATTAAATAAATAGTTTAATATAATATTTGTTATAGTATCATAAAATATGATATCTTTGGATTAAAACGATGGAAATTAAATATTTGTTTTAAAATACATATCAAGAAGAATTAAAAATATATTTGAAGGTAATACTTTAAAATTAATTTTACATAATACATATTTTACATGAGATGGTAATAAAATAATACACGTGATATACATAATGCAGAAACAATGGCATTAATGTACAAAATTAACGATTTAAGTTGTATAAATAAAAAACTAGATAGGATGTAAAAAGTAAGAAATATATCCAAACTTACCGATTTTTATTCAGCAGCAAAATTTCACTAGTCACAATTCACAATAACATTAAACTGATCTACACAGCACTGAGTAAAATTTAAAACTGTTCATTCAAACTGACAACGGTCAGATAGGCGCGAATCATCTTCCCCCTTTTACTGTCACTTTGCGACGCATCCTTGCGGGGTTGCCGTGATAAAATAATGAGTTATTGTGTTGCCATAGTAAGATATAATAACGTAACGTTAACTTAATCGGTAATAACGTTATCTCAACTGAAATTTTTAACTTAATAATAAATAGGTTTGCAAAATTAAAATTACGTTTGTTATTGATTTACAATTAATAGGAGGGAACTTGGGGTTATGTTAGAATTATTGATTTGTCTTTAAAAAAAAATTTAGTTTCATTTGTTTCATTTTATTTTGATTGCATATCGTTAACGTTGGCTATCTGTAGAAATGGCCTGGTATGGATTGTGTGAACTGGCAAATGAAAGGCAATGAAAGTTTAATGATTAATTTAATTTTAAAAGGTTGATGGATATTTGTTATTGTTGCAAGAAAAGTGTGAAACTTTTGTATTTTTGTAAGAATGATTTTTACGGTTAGACAACTGTTAGATTGCAGTCAACCTGGATTTGTTGGTATTTTGTTGCGAATAATACACAAAATAGTCAACAAATTCTTATCAGTAGGCTAAAATCGTATGACGATTCGACCCATTTCAAAGGGTAGTTTTTGTTGACTATACACTACACAAGAAGCTAAGACCATGACTAATTACACACCACATCGTGAATAAGATCTTTGATATCAAATCTGATAATGATATGTCAATGAACATGCATTATCATATTATTATATGCTAAAGAAAGTATTATTAATATATTTTTTATAAAATTTTAATGACATTTGAAATACGGCTTTGTGTAAAAAATGGTTTTATGAATTTATTTATTAAATAGAAAAATAAATAGTAGTATTACATATCTACAAGTAAGACTTATTTTCATACGTTATAATGGTGAAGTATTTATATTATTGTAGGAAATTATAAATTTAGAAAACTTTTCGATTGAATAAATAAAAATATTTTTAATATCTATTTGCAGACATTGCATAGTATCTTTTTGCTTATATCTATGTTATGTTTGTAAAGGTAATATTTTGATACAAGTATCAGGATATTATCATGGTATTTTAGGTTTTTTTTTAAATACTTTATTGTTAATATGGGAATAAGTCTGGACAAATATCTTGTTCATGTATGTGACATGCTCCAAGAAAATTTGATTGGGAGGGATGCTTTGGTATTGGAATTCGGATTGATTTTTAATTAATGGGGAATGAGTATCCCAGTACTTATACCAAATGTTTTTCCTATTTCGTGAAGGGAGGTTTTGCTGGTTCATCTATTAACCGGACAATGTGGTTAAGTCGCCGGATAGAAAGATCCATAGACTAGGATGCGACCATAAAATCGAACTACTAGAGTTTATTGGATTCACAACCCAATACCCTGTGCTGGTAGGAAAATCGTGACGAAAAGATAATCATGATTCATTAATAGAATTCAATGATCTGAGTTTTATACCGAATCAATCGCAATCAATGAGTATTGGTTTAAACACACATCATACACCACACGATTACGTTTATAGAGGGGGGAAAGGGGATAATACCAACAAATTTAGGAGATAGTTTTCAGTTTTATTGGAATAGGGTCCGAGAATACTACATGTATGTGTATGACAATACATTGCGAATTCTCGAGGGGGCGATTGTAACTAGACGCACTAGCTGAACTAGTTAATTTATAAAACTAGCGTCCCGCCCCGTCGTCGCACGGGTGGTTCAACTGATTTAAACAAAATCTTTACAAGTTATACATATGAGCCTTCCTCTTAAATCGCTCTATCTATTGGGGAAAATCGCATCAAGGTCCGTTGCGTGGTTTTGAGGATCTGGGCATACATAGGGACAGACATACAGACAGCGGAAAGCGACTTTGGTTTATACTAGGATGATCGACACAGCTGATCAGTCTATAATATTTTCATAAACTTAAAATCTTGATTACTAAGTATCAATGTTACATATAGAATACATGAAAGTAAATACGTATGCATTCAGTAAATCAATATGTAAATAAAAGCAAAAGTGTTCTCACGCCAAATCCCAAACAACAAACAAAAACTCTAACCAAATCATGTGTCCAAGTGGGCCGTTAACCAGAAAAAATGATTGCAGACACCAAAGAGAATAGTTTGTTAAGAGGGTTGTTGTTATGGTAAATTCTAGGTTTATGGTCTTATAAAATCAGATACGTAATGCTACGTACAGTATTTTGTATGTATTAAAAGTGTTTGATATTTGCCTATTAGATATAGACAATAACTATGATTTGTAATTTTTATTATTAACAATTTGATTATGATTATAATTCGTTTTCTACCATCTGTCGACTCAGCATAGAAACTAAGAATGAAAATGTATAAAAATAACGAAAAGATTTATATATATATATATATATATATATATATATATATATATATATATATATGTAAATTATTATTATTGGATCATCATATGATTTTGACCCATGTTATTTCGTTAATATGTGTTAAAATAGGATTTTTATTGTAGTTAAAATAAATGAAATGCATGGAATAAAGCATCGGATATTTATTGGAAAAACATAGATAGCAGTTGTTATGAAATACAAGTTATATTTAATAAATCAGATAGAATTATAAAAGGAGGATGAGATGACCGTGACGTCATTATGTGGTGTTTCATATGAATTCCATATTAGCGAGGCGATTTGACCGTTCTAAAAGGAGAAACTGGCTCGATTGGAGGGATAATACTCTATTGTTAAGTATCAGAGGTGTGGCACCATCTGTTTGAGAGTGATTGTTCCTTGGTTTCCGATGAGCGTTTTTTGCTTAAACTTTGCTTCTCTTATACGAGTCACATAATATCTTTGCAGAAACTATTCAAGTATGGTGCTCGAGTTATTAAAAAAGCACGTCGAGGAATGCGTTTTCTTAATGTGTTGTTTGGTTATAAATACCCCTAAACCAAGCGGGGAAGGGATTATTCAATTTTTGTTCGTCGGATTGTCACAATCTCTGGCTAATTCGTAGACGTTAAAACAAAGGTGGTTATTTTGACGGTTGAAAGTATGACATGACGTAGCTATTATGCTGCTTTTTGTCAAACTGTTCAATTGTTATTTTTAGTGTCAGTGTTTACCTATTTTTGTGATTTTTATTGTGTTTTAGAGCCAGATTTGTGTCAGATCGCATGGTCGATCTACCGGAAACGCCTAACCTTGCGGCTGTTAAACAGGCATTTCCGGGAATCCAGTAGAGTGTTAGGTCCAGGTCGCGAGAGGGGCCTGGCGTCAACCTTTTTACCAACACAGGTGACGAATATACCTCTTACGTTCTCTTCAAGGTCTGACAGAGGGATGTGAGGGTCTCACGTGTGGACCATTTGGAGTAATCCAGGCTCATTGAAATCTGTTAGTAATTGAAGAAGCGTGGTCTTGTTATGTATATTTATATATATTCACATTATATATCTGGATAGGGCGCCTTACTCGTTTGTACCCTTAGCTTCGGCTTACACAGACGGGGGGAGGCAAGAACACAGACACTAGGGTTTGCATACCTCGGTTTTGTCGGCCGAACGTTTACAGCTTAGATTAGGGTCCCTCTTACACATTCCTCCCTGTAAAACTAGTGGTTCGCTTCTAGTTTTACTTATTAGAATAGGTGAAATTGGGGTAGAGTTAGGGTAGAGTCATTATTTGGGTGTTAAGTTTATTTATTTTCTTTCACACATAGTTCGATTGCGTACAGTATAAAAAAAACTTTATAGTGCTAATTGGTTCAAAATACAAAATAAATATCTAGATTCAGTAGCATATGGATGGGTTACTGTGGCTCGTACATTAAATATGATATAAAGGTTTACACATTTTTTATATTGGGTGAGATAGGGGAACAAAGTTATTTGAGGACATACTAAATAATTTTGTTATAGGGAGCTAGTGACAGGCAGAGCAGTTCACTAGTGACAATTGAGCTTTTCTATAACTGGGTAAATAAGGGTATAAATCATATTTAATAGACGATTGTTTCAGTATTTCATTCATTTAAAGTATATTCAGATGAGTTTCTTGGCGTTTCTTCTCGTCTGAAATTAGGTTACGAAACGCTGGTAAAATAAATATTACATAGTGCATAGGATACCTATTAAAAATAAAAATAAAATAAAATGGGTATTATCTAGATTAGGGACCCGTCTTCATCCGGGCGTGGCAGTAGATAAAGTAAGTTTGTACGTACTATTTTTACATTACATTAATATAATTATTTTCCTTTAGCTAGCTAGGTTAGCGGATGGATATATATAAAAGGAAAATATAAGGTTTAAATTACAAACTAAAAGGACTTACTACTGTCCACGGTAACTGGTCACGGTAGGGCCCGGTAGGAGATAAATTCAAAAAAATATATATTTTACTCTTTATTTATCATACAATAGAGTCATAAAAGAAACATAGTAGCAATATTTACAAATTTATTAGAATATTTAGGGATAGTATTTGAAATCCAAATCTAATCAATCTGCACATAAAAGACGATGGGTACTAAGGTTCACAACGTATTTTTAACATTAGACGATCACATGGCCAAATTTATATATTTTATTTAATTTTTTTCAAACAATTCTGGTAGTTATATTAAGTAGTAGTAGTAGTAGAGAGATTAGAGAGGTACACGGTCCCTGGCTGTATCTGCGTGATTCCCATGATAAGGGCAGCATCCGCTCGGTGTACCCCTTACATCTCATTAAATATCAAAAGGGCCTGTATTTTATCTACCGCCAAATTCAGTTTATTTTATTTTGTTTATCGTGTCGGTATACTGTAATCTGTTTTGAACTGTGTGTTGTCACTCGTTTAGATTTTGTTTAGTTCTAGCTTAGTTTTAGTCAGGTAACTACTGAAAATCAGCGCCGTGGCTTGCCGTGGGAATACGCTGAGTGGGGATCCTGTTTAGCATTTATTTTGGGTTGTATTTTTTTTATAGTATTGTAGTCAAATTATGTTGTAAATAAATGTATTTTCTTTCTTACTTTCTTTCTTTCTATGTGTTGGCTTCGGCTCAGCGCACGTCCAAATGTCAGGAACACCAATGTTCCGTGATGAGTAAAGACATTCTCGGCCTATATAGGCCCACTGTTTGAGCACAGGCCTTCTCTCACGCGCGGGGCTTGGGATATGTCCCCACACTGGCCCAACGCGGGCTGCATGGGAACTTAACATAAGCTTTAAATTTCTTGTAGTTTATTTTCAATTCAAATTACTGTAAATGTCACCCCAAAAGTAAATTTGTTTCATTTTATTATAACATACAGAAAAAATCCAACTTAACTTGTATACTCGTACCATTAGGGATTTACGGGATTGTAAACTAAAATGCCTTTTTGAATGTGTCATCTTTACTGGGAATCAAATTGGAATATGATTTACCTACGCAAATTCGTAAACACTGCTCGACGGGGCCTTTTTCAGAAATATCTGTTAGAAAATATCAAAACAAATTCACTTATTCATATAACGGAGCTCAATAAGCGCAATAACCGTTTAGTTCGGATAAAGGAAGCTAAAGAGGTTTAGACTAGAGCTCCCGATATCCGTGTTACACGCCGACACGTGTATTCTGTCTACCCGTCACCACTATACGTCAACGCGGGTTAGGCCCGCGTATAATTGTGTTTAATAACACGGGGCCTAATTACCGTGTTACACGGAAATGAGGACCCGCCGATGGGTATACGAAACCCGGACACGACCGCGAACACTATAGGCAGAACTTTTTCTGATATCATTACAATACTAAACTTATTTATCACTGATTTAAACTTCCACGATATTTACTCATTATTAGAACAACGACGGGACCTAATCGCGTAAAATTAAGTATTAAATGTATAATTATTTTTATCTTATTTATGCCTAATTACAAGTTAGCATTTTTTACATAACTGCGAAGGATCGTGACTCCACGTCAGCGTCTAAGTAGGCTACTAGATACTACTTATTCTATTCTTCAGCTCGGTCAAATGCCAAACTAATAGGCATTTGTCGATATTCAAATTTCTAGTCCATATTTCCACTCTTTTCTCAGCTCGGATCTTTTTACTTTTAATTTCATTAGTGTTGTTATGATAGGTTCCAAAATTAAAGCTAGTATTCTACTTTTTTAGCTTTTTTCTCTGCTTTTGATGTCTTGCCTTTTTTCCTTGATGATTTCATCTTAGTTTCTTAGTTTTCAGAGCCTTAATTATCAATCTCTAGCGCGTTATTGCAAAATATTTGTTTATACCATGAGCAGTTCATGATATAATTCTTAAATCTTTACTTCATGATAATAATTAATCTCCATAAATACCTTTGACAGTAATCTCGTGGCGAACGATACTTTGTTCTCCACATGACAAAGCTGGGAGCAAGCGTACCTCTTGTCCACTTTTGAACAAATAAGGGAATAAGACAAAGGCGTCCGCTTCGGTAAACATTTTGTTTGCCGAGAGAGGCTACTACCCTCGGGGCTCGAGCCTTTACATTATGCGACGCTATTTTGTTCACTTGCTTATATTTCATGCTCGTAGAAGAACTCAAAATATTTGGCAATTAATGTAGTTCTTATTTTGTTATGTACCCGAAGAGGACAGCCGATATAAGTCTTCGCTTTCCTTCTGTACGCCTATTCGTCAGTCAAAAGGCTGTTTATTTTTTACAGAATGTGACTTACTCCTGTCGAAATAATTATAAAAATAAATTAAATTAAGAATATTGTGCCGTTTACAGGTTTCGCATCTGTCTTGACGAGTATCTTAAATGTGTCTAAACAAAAGCAAAGGCGATATTTGTTTACAAGGCCCAATGCAGACTTGAAAGTGTCCATAAGCTAAGGTGGTCCCATACTATCAGATGGTTGGGTTGTTTGGTTCAAGTTTTTAAATATTTTGTCGTACAGTGTAAAGAGCCCTCACGTTATTGACTGGGATAAGTTAAAAGGTAAGTGCCCACAAAGGGTAGACTTTTCTTAATTCAAAGGATGAGCCACGTACCACTACGCTATTCTTAATTAAGTTTATAATTCGCGATAAACTTTTTCCATTATTATTTGACACATGTATTCTTGCCTAGTATCCGTAATTATAGGTCAGAGATCACTCAACAGCGCAGAGTGCGAAATTTACGAATTACCTACCGCAACTACACCTTCCACGCCTTGCATAATTTAAATCAACAATTTCAGGTGTTTTTATATATTGCGTACGTTTTTAAACTAGGACTAAAAAATAAATATTAGAGAGAGAGAATTATTGCAATTCATAAGGATTCATCGTGGTATGTTCAAGTAAGTAAGACAAGATAAACAGACAAGTGTAAGTACTTATAACTATTTTTAGCATTAGCATAAGTAGGTCCCAGCACATTAAATAATGTTTGAAGATTGAACGAATCTATTCACTGTTTATAAAAGATCCGAATACACCACGTGTAAAAAATAACAATACCTACTTCTTGTTAAACGAAATTAAGAATCCGTTGAAAACACAACCTCACGTTTCGCACTAAGTGTGTGTCGTAAGTGTGATTGCGTTAATAAATACACAAAACTAAACGTAACATATTTGCCTATGAAGCTTGATAATGCTAAGTAATTAAGTCACAAGACAGAGCGGAAACAGCCTACTACTATCTATATATCTGGTAACCACAATCGACATTTATTATACATAGTACGATGTCACTACTCTTAAGATTGTAGTTGTTTTGTTAAAGGACGTATAAAGAAGAATTTCAGATTATAAAAGTATTATAACTTCATGTACCTACACTTTTTGTATTTGAAAAACAATAAGGGCCATGCCTAATTTTAATCGAAAGTACGTAATGTTAAACCTAAACCGATATTCTAGCTTCTAGCGCATTGCGAAAATATATAACCGCCCTTTTTTGCTGCCCTTGCCGTAACAAATGTAATCTTTACTTGATCACATCGCCAAGGCAAGATTATAATTTATAACAATTTCAATAATGAAAGTCCTGAGTGCGTTCTCTTGTTCCAAACTTGTAAAAACTCGTGGCTAAAGTAATTAAATTGATTAAAATTGCTCAATTCTCATTTTATCACAAGTAAAATAAAGAAAAGTTTTAAGACTAAAAAACAAACTTAATTAGCAATTGCCTTTCACGGGCGAATTACATTTTACGCGTCACACTCGTTTTACTGACTTCAGTAAAACACTGGACCAAAAAGCTTAATATACAGATAACTGGTACAGAAACGAAGGTAAAATGAAATTAATTTAAATATGTATTAGACTGAAACTATCTTTCTATTTTACTTTTTACTATATTTATAAACGACAATGTGTATAAATGCATTTTTAAAATACGAGTACACCCTCACTTTTTAAGAATTTAGCGTTATAATTACGATTTTATCTTGTGACGTTGTATGTGACAGTTTTTTTCTAGTCGGCAACAAATTTGACCGTATTTATGCAACTATTATTTACATATCATTCTTGTGACACTCTCTTGTAATATAATAAAGCTTTGAAGCTAATGTGTAAAAATGCATTTTTAAAATACGAGTAAACCCTCACTTTTTAAGAATTTAGCCCTTGTTACAGTTTTGACAGTGTTTTTCTAGTCGGCAACAAGTTTGACCGTATTTACGTAACTATTATTTACATATCATTCATGTGATACTCTCTTGTATAATAAAGTTTTATTATAATAAAGCTTTGAAGCTAGAGAGACGCTTCCTGACCTAATCCCAATATTTGCAGATCTAGATTTTGAAGTCAGACAATAATGAGCGTAGGCACATTGATCGGTAGAAGTTCTGAAACAGCATCCAATGGTCAGAAGTGCTCTTGTTCCAGCAATCACCCACTTCAGTCATCACTGTATAATGACTGTCCTGCATAACACTGATTTAAACTTTCACGATTTTTACTCATCATTATTCACAACGACGGGACTTAATCGCGTAAAAAAGTTTTAAATTCACCTCCGATGTTTCGAGGACGGCGTTGTCCCCGTGGTCTCGGAGAAGACTGGCTCAAGTTGACATCCACATCTTCTAGGCGCGCGAGTTTTTCGAACTACCCGCACTTGGTCTTGTTTATTAACTTGAACGTTTTGCGCACTAGGGATGTCACCGGGTCGACACACAACACTCACAATATTCGATTTTTCAACTTTCGATATTTGTTTTCGCTTACACTTACGTGACTGGGTTCCAAAATATTTATCAGTACAGTTTTTACTCACTATTTTTTTTTACTGGGTTCCATGTGGATGAGATCTTAAAACCTTAGTCTCGATTGTAATTTCTTTGTTTTTTGATTTCAATGGCTTCACGGATTTTTCTACTATAAAACCCACGATCTGTAGAAAGTATTCTAGGGTTGTGAAGCTCAATCCAGTGGTTTGGCCCTGACTCTAGTAGATGCTCAGCAACGGCAGACTTGTTTACCTGACGATTCTTGACAGCTGCGATATGCTCCTTAACTCGCTTCGCAATGGTACGTTTCGTTTCCCCGAACTTTTTTTACGGGATTAAGCCCCGTCGTTGTGAATAATAATGTCCTGCATAAGTTTACATTTCTGAAGCTGAGCAGCCGATGCGATGGTGCCAGCAACACGACACTCAATACTTATTGTCAAACTATTAGGGACTCCTTTCCAACTGTCCAACCTCCTGGTCCAACTGTCATGAGTAATGACACATGTAGTACATATTTTGCAACAGCAAACTGGCGTGGATCTAGTGGGATGAGTACGTGGGCAGATGCTAATTCAGCGTTACAACATTTGTAGCACAATGAATTATCGCTGCGTCATCGTCCATTAGCAATCATTAGCTTGATTTACTGATGACAGAAGGTGTGACTGGTGTGAGGTCTCCCCCAAGATACATTAGAGGCAAGATAGACTCACATACGTGAAGCGGATACGAGTGGCTTCGAAAACCTATCATTTTCACGCCTTGTCACTTTAACTATAGGTAATTTGGCAATCAGACTCCCACAGTATGAGAACACAAAATGAATTAGAATGGAATTTATTTCCTGCAAATATTTTCCTCGTAAGATTTAAGGATTTCTTCGATTCGAGTGTGAGATTTGATCGTCTTGTGCATCGGGTGAATTAAGGATTTAATTATCCTCTTCAAACAGTTTTAATGGCGTTTTGTGGTTCCTCTTTTCAGGGGGAGCATTGGGCTCATTCATTGCTTTTATGTCTTTAGTAATCGTTATTCACTGTATAGGTTAACATCCTATATGACGGCTATGATGATCCTTCCGGACGATTTCGGCCATGGTGACCACTTCAACTCCTAGTTTGCTCGGCGCTCGGGCGCCCGAAGATGGCTGACGTAGCCGATCTTCGAGGTTAACCCCCGCGCACATTGAGTGCACGTGAGGACACCAGCCACGTAGTGGTAGTGAATGGGAGCAGGCTGGCGTGTTTTCAGCTCGTCGCACGTAGCGCGTCGATGTCAACTTTACGTTGCTCCTCGAAATCACGCACTTTGTCCTGCACCAGCCTACGCCACTCAGGACGTTGTGCTGCCAAGCATTCCCACTGAGAGGGCTCGATGTTGCATCTTTTCATGTGTTGCTTCTGAACATCTTTGTATCGGAGGAGTTGTCCGCCAAGTTTCCGGTTACCCTCCTCAGAATAAAAGATGCGCTTCGCCACTCTCTCTTCCGCCATACGCGATACGTGACCACACCACCGAAAAGAAAAGCCTCTATTCCACTGACCTTGGCTCGTCGCAGAACTTCGGTATTTCGCACTAGGTCAGACCATCTGATGTTCATGATCTTACGCAAGCATTTGAGGTGGAACCAGTAGGTACGAATGTGATGACTGATGACGGTACACGCATCACGTCTCGGAAGAGTAGGTACGAGTATATAAGGTTTAGCAGCACGATAGCAATGTAAACAGAAATTTTGGGGGCCAGTTTTAGGTCGTGCGAGCAGTAGACCTTGGAACACAGTTTCCCAAATGCTGCAGCTGCAGCACCGATCCTACTGTTGATCTCAGCGTCATATGCAACTATATGTAAGTATATGCTTTCTTTACTTAGACTATTCAACCGAGTTTAAAATCACAATATTTTTTTATGATATAGTAGGCAAACGAGCAGTCGAATTGCCTAATAGCATTTGTTTTTTTCTTTAAATAGGTAAGTATCTATATACCTCTCTAGTTTTTTATCTATAAGTATTCATCTATAACTATTAACTATAAGTAAAAATATGCGAAAGTGTCATGTGTAAAGGTAGTGTAGTGCCAATAAAATGCTGCTTTAACTTGGCATAAGTTAGCCATAAACTCGCGCGGCCGTCACTTTCCTCTGTTTCAAGGCATCTTTATGGCGTTTAAATTATGTCTTAGCGCAGAAAGCTGAAAACGAAAGTTTTTAAAACTTTGATGACAGTAGGAAGTTGTTAGTTTTATGAGTTAGATAAGACTTGAGTAGATGGAGTTTGTATAAAATGCAGCTGGTTCTGACAACTTAACATAAATTACCCATTTTAAATGCCATAGCGTAGGTACATACATTAAATAAGTTCCATGTAATAGGTTAAGATACAATGTGATATACAACAAAGATTATGAGTATGAGTAAGTAGATTTGATAATGTATAAAAAAAGGTATTGGTGTAGCTTGTAAAGAATAACGTAAAATTGTTCATGAATACATATTTACAAAATAGACGAGGCATATTTTAAAATATGTAATTCTGTTAAAAAAATTGTATTTTGCGTCTACAACAAATAACTAAAATAAACAGGTGTTGAATCTACAAGTATACGGCCTTCATTATTTGTGGCTAAAATAATCGTGTCTCTAAATCTATTGCCACCACTAAACATTTCATCTCCTAAGTAGTAGAATTTTAAACAGAATATAAAATCAAGATCTCGAATAGAACTAGTCACGGGGTCTCGTAAAAATGTCCTAACGTCATGCTTTATGGGCTGAACCTCCTATGTCGAGGCCATGAATTTGTATGTGATTCGAGTAAGGCTATGGCTTAGCTTGATACTTACCTAAACAAGAACTTTCAAAGCGAAGTGCCTCATAATTATTTGTGCGTGTCATAGGTATGTCAGAAAACACAGCTGAAGCAGCATATACCTATGTACAACGTAATTCGCGAATATATTTGTTTAATCTGATTGACCTAAAAATCGACTAATTACAACTCTTTTTTTTTAATATGACATCGCCATCAACATCATCATCAATTTTCGTTATTTCCACAACTGACACGATTCTAACGACAATAAAAACCCGTTAAGCCGCTTAAACAGTAAGGCATAATAGTAGTTTATGCAACTGATACATAATGAGAGGCCTTAAAACACAAGTGTGGTTTTACGAAACGAGTGTCAGCGAGTTTCATAATAGAATCACACGAGTGTTTTAAGGCCTAATTATGTACAGTTGCATACACTACTTTATCTACACACATATCATAAGTACTCTAAGACGGGTTCAGAAGCCGTAGAGAAATGACCTGCATTGTTACTAGTGCAACCTGTAAAATATCTAAAGACTATAGATATTAAAATAATGCAATAAAAAATAAATTTGTACAAATACAGAAACAAACTACTCATATTTTAAACTAAAATGTAAATTACAAACAATTTTTCACAATTCTACTTTCGTAACAGTAAAAAGTCAAAAAACCAACAAACAATGATAACAGTAATGGCGGCAATTCGATCCTCCGTCAAGACGAATGTTTTTTTTTTTAAATTATAGACAAACGAATGAAGTCCCTATTCTCATGTCACTCGGGATCAAATGTCGTGCGGTTTATATTAAAAAACATACTGAATTGACGTTTCGTTTCGATAACTGTTTTAATATCTATGGATACTAGAATAGGGACCCACTTGAGTTCCGACAGCTGTTCCAAATTTAAACTTATAACCTTACAAAAATCTATAACGTAATAACATTAAAGTACAGATTTTACCTACTACCACAGATAAGAAAGTTCTCATAGTAAAATTGGTTGTAATAATGCTGGTCATTTCCTACGGTTTCTGAACGCATTTTAGAGCACTAACGATATGTGCATAGATAAAAATACATAGTAGTACAACGAAATCATCTTACCGTTTCCTCTTCGTCATAACGCTGCTGTAGCGTTTTTTAACAAAATGTGTGAGTGCTATACATGTAAACAGCAAGTGCTACAATACACGCTACCCGGCCCGCTTATCCCAAGGCGTGCCGCAGTCCACACCCCGTCCACTGCAACAAATGCCTTGTTTCACGTGAATATGTTTTTATGACGAGCTTTACGCACTCTCTCTCTGCGAAATTGAATTCTGAGTGCCACTTTGCACCTTTTAACTGTTCGTTACGGCCATACTCATAGTCAACTGGAAAAGCGAAATTAATGCGGGTGGGCGTTTAAAATCTGTTGACAAAATACTGCACTTTGCTCGTTCAACAAAATGTGGTATTTTCTCTAAAAAGGGACCTTATTGTCGATGGTGCTTACGCCATTATTACGATGCTCCGATTTCATAGAAAATTCCCCAAATGATGAAAATTATGGCCCGGTAAATTATGATAATTTGTTGGATTCCCATTATCAGGTTTGAGCACAGACTAAAACAATACTTCCAAGTAAATGTAGAATTACGTATGTAAGTAGATACACGTTTTTATTTTTGCTATGTGGATTAAAACACAATAATGCTATGCTATGCAGTTATCTTCAGAAATAATTTATTGTTTTAAATCCAATATTTAACAGCAATATAAAGTCTCATTGGTTAGCATTAAAAATATTGAAACGCTCAAATAAGACAATTATAGTCCTTAAACCTTAATTAAGTGTTTTCAATAATTTTTTTGGATAATACATACACGAAATTAGGTAGGTATTATTTGTTGTGGGTTCTTAAAAGCAAACCGATTTTTATTCATAATTAACTAACTTTAAAAATATAATGTCAACGACTGCATTCTTATAGTCGGTATATTTTTTTACCGCCGACCCAATTTTATTTTATATAAATATGTTTGTTAGCGTGGCATTATATCCTAAACCTTCCCATTATTTAGTGATCAGATATTTTTTGTACTTTTTCTTAAAGTAAATATATTAATGTCTAGTGACGATTAGACTTCTTTAAATATATATATAAAGCGATAACTGACTCCTGCGGAAATGTTTTGCTAATTTTAAGCTTGATTCTCCATACAAACGTAGTTATATACGCTCTCATTTTAAAACGAGTAGCTAATTTGAACTGAAACTTTGTACGTACTTACAATAGGATAAGGTATATCTACATATGTCTGTAATTAGTTTATGTAGCTTCAGATCAAAAAGAAATACAGCAAATTTAACTTTTTCATACAAAACTTGTTTTTGCTCTATTTCGTTTGTTTTATAAACTGGAGCTATATAAACTAATTACAAACCTAGATATAACCCATGTGACTCATGTCATTGTATGTGCAAAGTTTCATTACAAGCCAACACGTAGTTTAAAAAGAGAACCAAACTCCGTTTGTATGGGAAGGTAAAATTCGTTCGAGCTTGCCGAGGCTCTTAAATGAATTCAATTTCGTATAATTGGACTCCCTCTGAAACAAGCGCAGTCAATAAATAAATAAATATTTTTCTCTGTTACAGAACATAAGTCCGAAAAACTCAAAACGTTGCTTACCCATTTTTACGCATTTCTAAATATACATCTTCATACAAACAGGCTTTGCCAACATTACGAGTTACCTGAATGAGCCCTAATCAGCACGCGAATTTACTCTAAATCACCCTCCACCAAGTCGCAATAAAATACGGAATATACATATTAGCGTCCTATTTCAAACATACTCGCAGGAACATCTGGCAATTCGTAAAAGCCCAAATATACTTCTGTTCTGTGGCTGGTTTGTGCTACTTAGCACTGGCATAAGGCATGTGAATATAGAAACTCGCTATGAATATGCCACCGATATAAGTTATAAAGGATAATTTAGAAACGAAAGAATTATAGACCTACATAATTGCCTTACAAGATGCCGCATATATCATGTTAAATTGTCAAACTCATCTCACTATGATAAAATTGCTCCATTTTCGTCTTACTCTATACCTACTACAATTATTAATTTATTATAATTAAAATTAAATAATAATAATAATAATAAGCCCGCAGGGCAGCTTGTGGCGAGCTGTTGGGGAGTGACGACCCCACGGACCCGAGTGCTCCAGAGAGTCGGTCAGGGTCTCCGTCTCCGGTGTGTCTTCGTCGGTCGGAGTGGACCCCAAGGGGACCCGCAGGACTCTCAGCTCTGGCTTGCCTTCATTGGCCGTCCAGAGGGGAGTCGTAAGAGCTATATGGTCCAGGGGTGGAAGTGAAAGATGCATAAGACGCGAGTTGGCACAGTGGCTGTTAACAGTCACTGGGTAGAAAGCGGCGCACACCTCTCGACACCCCTGAGCCGCTCACACCGGTGTTGCTCCTGGTCGTCTTCACGACGGCAGTTTCAGGGGCCCATCTAGTCAGCGGCAAGTCACCACCTGCCGCGATAACGTGTATTAATATTGTTATGGCAGGTGTCCGGAGTTCTTTACAATAGCCCAGTCTCATTGCCCACCCAAACTTCAATCCATAGACCGGTATACTGTTCACTTTTTCTGCAATAGTCCCAATGCCTGCTGCGACCGGTTCATGGGTGTCTATTGTTGCGCCTGTGAACGGGTTCCAGCAGGCGTTCTACATGACATTAAAGCTCTCCAAGGGGCCTCTACGTGTTGGATCTATATCCCCACGCAAGCCTATCAAAAGACCGGGATTTATAGGCCCGTGATATCCAAGGAGATATAATAATAATAATAATATAATTTTAATTACATAAATTAAAATTTCTACATAAATACGCATTGTAAGTAAACAATTAATGCCTTTCGAAATGACAAGAATTTAAAGTGGACTTGATTTTCTCAGCTACCTATTATATTATAGTCATCTCTAATATAGGGACGTGCTTAACCCCACACATCGTAATATCTTTATAAGACCCAAGAGGAGCACTGTCTCGTATAACCACACTTCACGCAGAAATATGGGCTCTTGGCTGCATTAACACCGCGACCGCGAGTATCGGCGTAAAGATTTATGCGTAGGGTGCCCATTCAGCGCTAATAACAAGGACTTTTTAAAACGAAAGTAAAAGTGATTTTCAGTTTAAACACATCCACGTTTTATGATTATGAATCATTTGCCTCTTTCATTCTAAAAAAATCCACAAAATATAACATTTTATATGATTGCGCGCGATACATTACAAGTACTATCAAATCAAGTTTAGATTTTAAAGTTCGAATACCGCTTCAAATTATTTTATCAAGTCGCATTGTGTACTCAACAATGTACTTGGTAAGTGAGGTAACACGATAATGCTATTCAACATTTTCATACCTGCGATGACACATTCATTCACCGATCTCGCAAATCTAGAAACTGATAACAGCGTATATGACTCACACCATACATCGACGGCTCTTTAAAAAAAGTGTTATAAGTGCCATGAATTCTTTTGTATGATGTGACTTTTTATGTAAGAGTACCTACTATCGATAGTGATTGATGGCTATCGTGCAATGTTGTTTAGCGCTGATTTATTCCGCACGGTGTATGAGTAAGGTTCTGGTAATGGTCCGATTACCTAGTTTGCGTGGCCTCAGTGCATGCATTGTTTGTTATATTTTAGACTTCCTGACGTCTGTAATCGATCATTATTCAAAAATCGTACACAGGAAAAAATCAACTTTTAATTCCAATCCTTAGTTCCTATTTATTTTATTTTAATGACTGACCGCATCAATGCAAAACAAACTCTATGACAAAAGTATAAGATTAAACATGGTTCTGATGTTGATCTACGTCACCCAAATATGTGTACAAATAATAACATATTGAATGACAGTCACTGATAACAAGGGCTCTAAATATTTTACTTAATTTTTAAAGACGTTACGGATGTTAGGAAACGTGATGTTAGAAAACTTGGATAAGATATTGGATGTTTATTTAAAGTTTATAATAAATATTATGTACTTATTATTTTCTTATTTATTTTACATGCATACAACTTATTATCTAGACATAGATTAGAGACTTACAATTCAGTAAAAACAATATACCAAGTGCGTGTCTAGCCATGCATAATGGAGCGTTCCATATCTTCATCGTACCTGCGATATTCATATCAACCATATATACAGACGGACGGACGGGCATTACGAAATTATAAACATTCCGTTTTTGCCATTTTTACTACGAATCCTAACAATGGTTTATCTAAATGATGCAAAAAAAATACACGGTGTTTTTATTGAATTCTCGCGTTGTCCCGGCTTTTGCCACGGCTCATGGGAGCCTGGGGTCCGCTTGGCAACTAATGCCGAAAATTGGCGTAGGCACTAGTTTTTACGAAAGCGACTGCCATCTGACCTTCCAAACCAGAGGGTGAACTAGACCTTATTGGGATTAGTCCGGTTTCATCACGATGTTTTCCTTCACCGAATAGCGGCTAGTAAATATCAAATGATATTTCGTACATATGTTCCGAAGAACTCATTGGTACGAGCCGGGGTTCGAACCCGCGACATCTGGATTGAAAGTGGCACGCTCTTACCGCTAGGCCGCCGGCGCTTTTTTTATTTTTCATAAAAAGTAATTAAATGCTGCATAATACACAGGCACGGGCACGGGTGTTGTAAGACGGGCATTATATTTAACTCGACCAAACAATTGAAAACTATGACATATCAATGTCATTTCTTATATTGTTAGCCCGAGATTGTACTTGCGTTTAGTAGCAAATGCAAACTGCCATCAAAAACATTACATGTAATAAAAGATGCAAGTCTCGCAACACAATCTTCTACTACAAAAAAGTTTTGAAATGTAATGCGAAACCAAGTCGGTTATTTTAGTCAGTGCTAGGGGGTGTTATAATTAAAACCTTATCATTATTAGATATCTTAAATTTTTAATACGTATAATGAGTTGGCCATCGCACGGCTGCATAATGACATTATAAGGATCATGGTCAACTATTGAAAATAATTACTTATAATTGAACATAACGCTAATCACATGCAGTTTGAGCATTAAACAATTTACGAGTACGGTATACGAGTAAAGCATTATGTTTTTTTTTATTATATAGGAGGCAAACGAGCAGACGTATCACCTGATGGTAAGCGATTACCGCTGCCCATGGATACCCGAAACCCCGGAAGGGTTGTAAGTGCGTTGCCGGCCTTTAAGATGGAAGTACGATCTTTTCTTGAAGGTTTGAAGGTCGTATCCGTCCGGAAATACCGCAGGTTCATCCCACAGTTTAGCTGCGATTGCCAAGTCATTATATGTATTAAAAATTAAAGATATCTAATATTGATAAGGTTTTAATTTTAATACCGATACTATAAAATAACTGACTTGGTTTCGCATTACATCTCAAAACTTTTTTGTAGTAGAAGATTGCGTTGCGAGACTTGCATCTTTTTACATGTAATGTTTTTGATGGGATCTCATCTCTTTTTGTAGGTAGTCCTTCTTTTCGGGTACTACTTTTTGTACGTCAGCTAGCACTTTTCTCAAAGCTCATACTTATACCCATCCCACACTATACTCGTACTCATAACTATACAATAGTCATGGCCATACCAAACTTTACTTGTACCTTATACTCATTATAACCATTACCCATCCCACACCATACCCACACTCATACCTGTACCATATAATATTTTTTCTACTCGTCAAGTATAATCTGTGTATTACAACTTCATATGCAACACTACAACCTTACTATTTTCAACGTTGGATAGTCTATGGCACTTTCGACTCAAGCATAAGAATTTTATCGATACGGTTGTCAATTATAAAAATTTTGAAAATAGAACTTCATACATTTCGATAAAATATTTCTTGTTTAAGGAGACTCAATTTAATGCAAATTATCCTACTTAAACACGCTGCGTCGCATCTGCTTGGTGATTGGTTAGCCAACAAAAACATTTTGTTTTATGTTGGAGTAGAAACAATTGCTTTATAAGTCAGAAACGCGCATGTGACACCCTTCATATAGCAACATCCATACCCTACGAAAACCGCTTAGCGTTGCTTGTTAGTCTCCATAGGCTACGGTGGCCAAACTCGAGAAAAAAACTGTGTTAAAATTGAATTTAGCAAGGAGCAGGTACCAGGGCCTCATGAGTTACGAGGAGGTGTCGTTGACCAACCCGCCGGGGGCGCCGGGCCCGGCGGCCGGGGCACGTACGAGTATGAAGGTATCGCGGGCCGCGGCAGCTCGCGTATCTTATCTGTAGGTATACTTTTGGTTTGTTTACCTATATGATTCTACTAGTTGAAAGTATTATTTTTTTGTCTCGTAGAAAAAGTATTGTATACAATAGTGATATAATCAAGCTTTTCAATCTCGTACCTTAACTTAAGCAACTCAACAAGCTTCGTTGCTTAAACACGGTACTCGACTGAAAAGCTCTCTATTATATCACGATTGTATAAAATACTATAAGAGCAAGTTCGGCCTGGCCAGCAACATTAGGGCTCACGCTAGACAACGTCCATTATGTTTATTTGGGGTCGCCGTCATCTAACACGATGACTGTATCCTTACCATACTCATAGCCATACCATACTCATACTATACACATATTATAACTATACACATCTTCATACTCACATCTTAGGCCTTTGTTTACTTTACCTACTATTTGTAGGAACTGCAAAAGTAACTTTGTAATAGCATATATTTATATGGGACTACAAACTTACTTATGCAGTTCTTAAATCTTGAAAATATGACTGATATTACAATATGTTTAGGTTTTTTATGGCTTCATAAGCTAAAAACTACTTGAGTTTAAAATTTGAAGCTTGTGGTTCTGCTAGAAGTACCTTAGAATTATGATGATCGTCAGTGAGTGAGTGTGTATCAGTGACAAAACTAAGGAACTTTGACGTGCAATAATTCTTAAACTACAAGTTCGCTCGTATAACTTCCCTTTGAGAATACTAACGTCTTCATTTAAGCTTAGAAATGCACCCTTAAAATTAATTGACTTTAAAAAAAACACGGTGTATACAATCATGCCTAAATAGAACGATGAATGAATTCAACGGAATGATACGTATCGATTTTTTCCGTTACCAATCGACTTAACTGCTAAGAAGAATTAGTAATACTAACCTAACTAGGTACGTAAGTACCATAAAAGCCAGATTAAAAACCCATAAACTAAAACAAAATTACCGTATCCAAAAACAATTTCCAATACTGAATCATAGTCCCGCTATCGCAGACGCTAATACACAATACGTAAGTGACTAGTTTCTGATAAAAAACTGATAATCATTCCAGCACAGCTCTGGTGCGCGAACGCATGTTTTTTAACGAAAAACAACGAGAAAAATGTGATTGTAGTGTATTGTTGTGGTGAAAAATGTTTTAAATTTACGAAAAATGTTTTTGTGTTTGATGTGATTTGCTTTTATTTATAAAAAATATAAGAACAAAATTGTTTAAATTTAAAAAAGGAAACTGGTTTTTGAATTTAATGTTATGTTTGTCAAAGCGCAAAATCTGGTTATCGAGTAGTTTACTATGCTTTTTAAATGAAATGAAATAGCTTGTTTATATGGATTTAGTTACAAGTTTATTGCAGTATTAATGACTTCGACCGAAAAGTATCAAAATTGTTTCGCTCTAATTCCGGTTTTTTATACTATTTAAATGTCTTTTCAATCGTAAATTTTCTATTAATCTTTACGCAACCGCTGCGAAAAGCCCATTGAAAATCAACAATAACCATAAAACCGAGTGAAAGTAAACGTATAACGTGACCATAAAAACCATAACTCTTTTATATCGGAACCGGTTGATGGTGTAACGTGATGGAAAACTGTTCGTTAGAAATGTGTTAATTTGTGTAGAAAAGGGTGTTAATAAATGCATGAACGATTTTAACCGATTTTCGAAGTGCAAGTGAGTTGGTGGGCAGTCGAGCCAGCATGAGTGTTCCTAATTTGAACATAGTGCAAATCACAGGTTTTTATTTTTATTTTCTAATATTTAGTATCTTTTTAATTGTATTTTGTTTAACCCACGTTTAACCCAATTACCTCTATAGCGAGCTGCAAAAGCGCATATGAAGTACCCACTTTATGATTGAATTACATTCATTATATGAATGAATTACATTCATGAAGTGGGTATGCACTTATAGCTGTGTGTACATATACATGCAATTTACATTTAAATACGAAGATAAACCAACAACATTTCGAGTCAGTTTATTACTGAAAATACTAGTGTTCTGTTTTTATTTTTTTCTTATTTCTTATACACAATTATGTACCTATTATATTTTAGGTACCTATTTCATCAATCGAAACTGCAGGCAGACAATTCCTAAGCTACATAGCTACTTAATTTTAACTAGTTTCCATAGATACCTTTATGCATTTAACCCAACAAAAAAAGTACTAAGTAACAGCCCCCACCAGCACCAAGCCGTGCTCAAAACAGATGAAATGTTATCGGCTCTGACATCAGCAGTAGATGGCTCGTCTATGTAAACGTTAACACCTTCCGGGCCACTATCGTAACGATGTCCACTTCACTTCATTATCTGCTTAGAAATAACTGGAACGCGTACTCTAATTATGTACTTATTGGTGTTGTAAAATTCCATTGATAAATGCTTGCTGTATCCGTCATTTCGGTTTTTTTTTGTTGTAAAAAAATAATTTGTAAAATAATTTTATTAAACGCACATCAGAAAACATGAAAAAAACTATGTTCAAGTATAAAAATAAATAATTCAGCCTATATACGTCCCACTGCTGGGCACAGGGCCTCCTCTCATGCGCTAGAGGGTTTGGGCTAATGTCCCCAACTCCCTTCGTTAGCCCAATGCGGGTTGGAGACTTCACATACACCTTTGAATTTGTTCAAGTATATTTTATGTCAATTATTATTTACTCTGTAATCACCTCATATACCGCAGCCCTTAATTTATTATTAGAATTATTTTATCTAGTATTGAAATATGTTGCAAATCCAACATAATGTAAAATCGAGTTATGTAAATTGTAAACACACATAATAGTATCACAAAAGTGTGAAAGGTCTTATATGGGTGTTTTTGACACCTTTTTATTTGCTTTCAACGTTTAAACAAACGACAAATACCTACGGCATTATAGTCGTTGATAATTCGCAACCAGCTAGGTCCTAAAGCGTAAAGAACTATAAACCGGTAACTTGCATAAGTAAAAATATGTATAGGAAACAGTATTGTTTAACAGCTGAGAAAATTCTTAGGTAAATAAATAATGAGCTATGGTTTTAGCTTTTTAAAAGTTACAGGGCTACTTACGTCTTCTTTATCTTACAGTAAGTATAAATAAATAGTACCTACATATAGTACTCGTCGTTATGTGAAACTACGTAATTAATTTAAAGAGAGACTAATAACTACTTGAATATTTCACTTAAGAATGTTATTTAGATAGGTACAGTCAGCTGCACAAAAGGCACCCCCCCTGCATACATATTTCTGTAAATTTGTGTGGGCGTGGGGTACCTTTTCTCTGCAGCTGACTGTGTACATGCAATTAGTTACGGCCTGATTCGAACTTTAAGATACGTCAAAAATTTGCTAAAGATACGATATGATCGGACACTGACATATCCGATCCGTGTCGTATCTTTAGCAAATTTCGGACGTATCTTAAAGTTCGAATCAGGCCGTTAGTCATAACTAGGAAGGGCTGCATAGAATTGCTAATACTAACACCCAGTCATCCCCAGTCAAATACCTACCAATGCATGATGCTTTAACTGAAAATATATCACAAAGCTTATTTTTGTATATATATGCCACGTATACTTTTAATTAATCGAGTTCGGTACAATGGGTATATGATATATACATACCTATAGCGTAAGTAGATATTATATTATGCAATAGAATAATCTATTACGCTTCATAAAGAACAAATGGCTTAGCTGCCTCTGTGATAACCTTTATTTGGCCGAGCGCATATTACTCGTCTGTCAACTACAAGGCTTAATTAAGTCCAGAACAAATAGCGTGCGGCATACCGCCTCATTAATACAACTAGGCCATACCCTGCTCAGTGACGACTATTGAATTAAAAACGTTGTGTGTTATGACATTACAGGTGGACAGTGGAGATGTCTGCACTTACAAAACGCACAAAGCGATTGACTCCATACCTACTCGTATACCGAGGAACAAGCAGCATTATTTGCAGCAAGCATTATTATCTCTAATAATAGTCTGAAATTAGTCTCACCTCCTCTACCAAGTATGTCAACGATTAACGGCAAACCAGAACATATACCTAAAGTAGGTACAAAATAAACTATTAATGATATTTCGGATACAGCTCAATTTTACATCAATGAGAGTATCACTTCATCATTTTATCAAAATAAATACAACCGTTCTAATGAGCGCTGGACTCAAAAGTAATAAAGCAATAAAATAAACATTGATCAAACTTAAAATTCTCATTAAAGAAAGAAAGCGATAAACAAAACGTTTACAAAACTAGTTATCTCTTAAATAATGGCTGAAATCAATTCCACGGTCTAACACAGGTGATGAAACCAATTAAAGGCTCTTTACATGTAATAAATAACCGAAATAACATAAAAGCCGAGATGAACTATCTAAATCACTTGCTAGTATCAAAACACGGGGCCCTTTCAACGGGTAATACGTCTTCAGATTGTAGTTGCTGCTAACTTGTTAGAAAAGTAACGATTGGGTTCTGTATACGACGGAAGCGTAAACTAAATAAGTTATTGTCAAAAAAATATTTTCGTTGTACGATTTTATTCACTGTCAACAACGCAAAAAGGTTCATAGCGGCAATAAATTGACGCTAATTGTTTTATTACAGCGTAAATACCTATACCTATAGCTAAGGCGATCAGCTCGATGATCGGACAATGTTAGAAGTTCCAATTAGAGTACAAGCTTTTCACAAAATAGAACCTTCTAGGTACAATGCAGAAACCAATATTGGCTCGCTCACTCTACTTACATACCAGTAGATTCCAATCTGCGTCGATGTGTACCCATTAAATTTGAAATCAAAATTCTGTGCGACGCCAGAACTACCTACAACTTAGTAGGTACTACATTTCACATGTTTATTGTTTACTTTTCTTGTTGTCATAATAGTATTAATAGTTTACAGTACAATGCAATTACATAGTGGTCCTGTTTTAAACAAACAGTTGTCGTGAGGAACCCTATTGAAACATTCAAAGTAAGTCAATACGCGGCGGTGAAAAATTGCCGCACACTTTGCCACTTTGATCTGAACTCCCGACCTCGATACCTTCCGAAATGAGGAGTTACTCGCTAGTGTAGACTGGATAAGGCATCTCCATCTTGTTTATATGTATACTAGTATGTTTGTTAGACTATGTATGTTTGCTAGAATTCTGAGACGTCATATTTTTCGTGACCTAACTCAATGCAATCTTTAATACCCGCAGAGATAAAAGCTTTAACAAACGTACCATACCTTATAAAGGTAAGCCGGTACGTTCAAAACCTTATTAGTACAATATATGTATGGTAAAAACAAGGTACATCGAACTGCGAAAGTGCATACCCACTTTATGAATGGAATTCATTCACTTTTGCAGCATTTTAATGCAAGCGGCTCCAAATGCAAGGATTTTTAAACTGAATACAGATAAAATATTTTTTTATAAATTGAATCATTCTATCTGTTATAATAATATAAGCTCCAATTGTATTATCGTGTTCTATTTGAGAATATTGTCACTAGGTTCGTACTAATCCCTCATTATATTTCAAAGCTCCCAAAAGTTGCTGCTATAAACGAATTTCTTTTACATTATACATTTAGTTTTTCTACTCGTCGAGTATAATCTGTGTATTAGAACTTCATAAGCAACACTACAACCTTACTCTTTTCAACGTTGGATAGTCTATGGCACTTCCGACTCAAGTATAAGAATTTTATCGATACGGTTTAGTCAATTATAAAAATGTTGAAAATACAACTTCATACATTTCGATTAAATATTTCTTGTTTAAGGAGACTCGATTCAATGCAAATTAGCCTACTTAAACACGCTGCTGCGTCGCATTTGCTTTGTGATTGGTTGACTAACAAAAACATTTTATTTTATGTTGTAGTAGAAACAATTGCTTCATAAGTCAGAAACGCGCATGTGACACCCTTCATATAGCAACATCCATACCCTACGAAAACCGCTTAGCGTTGCTTGTTAGTCTTAGGCTACGGTGGCCAAAATCGAGAAAAAAACTGTCTTAAAATTGAATTTAGCAAGGAGCAGGTACCAGGGCCTCATGAGTTACGAGGAGGTGTCGTTGACCAACCCGCCGGGGGCGCCGGGCCCGGCGGCCGGCGCGCGTACGAGTATGAAGGTATCGCGGGCTGCGGCAGCTCGCGTATCTTAGCTGTATACTTTTGGTTTGTTTACCTAAATGATTCTACTAGTTGAAAGTATTATTTTTTTGTCTCGTAGAAAAAGTATTGTATACAATAGTGATATAATCAAGCTTTTCAATCTCGTACCTTAACTTAAGCAACTCAGCAAGCTTCGTTGCTTAAACACGGTACTCGACTGAAAAGCTCTCTATTATATCACGATTGTATAAAATACTATTTTATTATTATTGAGGCTCCTGATCCAAGTAAAAGATTCCTGAAGATATTGTGATGAATTTCATACACGGAAAACATGAAACACGGCTTGATTGAAAATAACAAGATCCTTCATTATGTAACATATCTTCTGGTACAACGATCTGGTTATTGTCCTATTGTAGGAAACGTGATTCACTCCTGAGCTAACCAAGAAGTAAAACATATACATTCGTTTTACTTATATGCAACAAATTCTTCAGCCAAAGGTTACTGTGTCCAACCATTTGTAGTTAAAATTAATCGCCTGTAGAATTAAGACTAAATAAGCTATTCATTTGTAATTCAAATGAGATCTCACTTTCAAATTTTTGCATCTTGATGCAACTTGATGTAGTGTAAACAGATTTAGAAATATTAAAACTTTGGTGGTAGATATTGTGGTATTTATACAGAACAAATATCAAAACTTGTTTTTTATATGTATCCATTAATTTGTAGATTAAATCTAATATTCGTCTAGATATCTGCTTGCATTTTGTGTAGATTTATTTCAAGAAGTCCTTAAGTGTTTTCAAAGGTATTTCTGAATTCCTCGGGTGACCATTTTGATGTGTACCTAGTACGTGCCAGACTTGTTATTGTTCTGTATTAGAGTATTTTTGCAATATAATTATTTATATATTTATTTAATCGTATTTATATATAGGTAGATAATTAATTAATTATTTATTTGTATGTATACCTATACCTACAATCAGGCCAACAGCCCGACGAAGTAGTGTAATGCTGATGTGTTTTGGTAAAGTTCATCTATCCAACCACTATTTAAATCGACAAAAGTTATTTTATTGCCATGCATGTATATACAGGGTGGGCCAATGAAAAATGCATTTTTTTAAAATAAATAATCAATTTTTATGTTTTTAAATAATTTTTATGTTTTTAAATAAAAATTATAATTAGAATTTGGGATAAAGAAATAAATTTTACGTTTAAAAAATTAAATCATCAAGATGTCGTCCGTAGCGGTTGCGGCACTCTTTCAGTCTTGCTTGTAGATTTTGAAAGACTTTCGTGTTAAGAGATTTCCTGGCTCCGAAACTTCACGAATCATATGGTTACAACAACAACACATAGTTTCAGCAAGACGGGGCCACCTGCCATACAAGTAACGTGACCCTGGAAGTTTTGCGTGAAATGTTTCCTCAAAAATTGATATCGAGGCGAGGTGACATTGCTTGGCCTCCCAGGAGCCCTGACTTAACTCCGGCAGACTTCTGTTTGTTACTGGGGTTACTTGAAGAGTAAAGTGTACTCCAATATTCCGACAGCCACAGCAGAATTAAAGGAGAATATTCGTCAAGAAATCCAATCAATATCTCCGCAACTTCTAACGAAAGTCTGTCAAAATTTACAAGCAAGACTGGAAGAGTGCCGCAACCGCTACGGACGACATCTTGATTATTCAATTTTTAAAACGTAAAATTTATTTATTTATCCCAAATTATAATTATAATTTTTATTTAAAAACATAAAAAATGAATATTTATTAAAAAAAAATGCATTTTTCAGTGGCCCACTCTGTATTACAGGCATCTTTATTTTGAGAGAGAGCACCCTGAATATTTTGACACAAATTTTACCTTTTTTCCAGCAAGAAAAAATGTGTTAAAAAATAATGTATTCTCAATGGTTATCCAAATTTATAATAAATTACCAAATACATATTAGAAACTGAACCGAGGCTATTTAAAAAATCCCTCCGTGAATGGTAATTATTAAAGTGTTCAAGAATTCATGTCCGACGAAAACCAATAAGTAGATTATTTTGTTATCATGTTGACATATTGATATTTGCTTTTTTTATTATTATTATTTAACGTCTGGTAATTTATTTATTTGTAATTCAATAATTTTAAAATAGACATGTTTAACTTTATATTACCTAATCTGATAATTCGTTATTTAAGAATTTTTTATTGTAATTTTTATCATCCGATATGTTATTAATGTTAAATAATTTCACGGTTTAGACACTTGTTTTAGTCACTCGCGCGACATGTTATTAATGTTTATATTTTAAATTGTAAATAATGTTTGCATGCTTGCTTGCCGCTTGCTTTGTATTGCATGCCTATCATAGGGTCATAAGGACTACTTTTTATTTTAAGACCTTCGATTGTATCAAACACTATGTTCTTACAATAAATATATTTCATTTCATATCTCGAAACTACTTTTTCTATACTTAATGTTGAAAAAGTTTGCGTTAGTCTGTAAAATCTCTCTTAAATAAAACACTTTAAGTCCCTTTAGTTAATGATTTCGTCACATGCTTCGTTAGGTCGACAGCCGTATCCATTGCACTTTCACGCATGCTCATAGATTTGTGTTTTATTTCAAGAGTGGTTTCTCTCCATTATTTAGACATTTGTAGCCGTCAGCCCTACAATGGCACTGATTGGCCCTATGGCCTACACCGTGGATAAAGCAGTTAACGTAACCGACATCACTTGAACTCTCGAACCTCCGCCGCCTTTGAATTTTCATTAACTTTGTCAGGCACGCATGGATCTATAACACTGGTTGTCCGACTATTAATATTTATAGGAGAAAGGCATTTTGTTTCTATCTATTGTTTGTGTCCGGCCCTTGAAGGTTTTTTTGTTTGCGTAAGCGGTTTACCCCGTTTTGGAGTAATGGAAATAATTTGGTTTTATTTGTTTTGAATTTCTAATGCTATTATTTATTAGATTAGTTTAATAAGCTTGAGGCGCTTTAGTTTCTCTGTCATTTGTCTCGTGCCATTCTTAACCCAGATGCAGAATAATTGTCGTTATTTTTATGTTGCAATAAAATGATTATATTACATGTTTTCTTATGAATTTATAAGAGACGTAGTCAAATAGATGTTCATCAAGAATTGTTATAATATTATAAACATATATAGTAATATATTTACTTTACTTCCAAATAAATAAATAAAATCGTAGCTTCGTGTTTGCAATTATGTAATTTGTTGCATAAGCAATATTTGCGTGAAATATTTTAACGTTATTGTGTTATTGTTTCAGAGATCGAAGCGGCGGAGGCGTGCAAATGGCTACGAGCCGCCGGATTCCCTCAGTACGCGCAGATGTACGAAGGTAAGCCACATCACCATTCATAGGTACATACAGAAAAAACTGCGAAATGTATGAAATGATAAAAAGAAAACGATTTTTTAACGACGCTATAAACTGTTGACAACTATTAGTACAAAATCGTAGTAAATGAACTTTATTGCATAGGAGAGGAGAACGGCATCGAGGGCTGTCCCATCGTCTTGGCCAGGCATAATATTCTAAGAACTAAAATTATCTTTAAACTTTATCCAAAGTGGCCAAAATCCTGTTGGGGCAAGTGCTTCTGTTAAAAAATACAGGTACATAATTTCCCTGGTCCTCATCCTAGTTAAATAAAAATTCAAGTTAGTACTGACCAATCCAGAAACACACAGCCCTTAGGACGTGACCCGTCCCACTGAATCTTATAGGCACATATATCAAACTTTACAGAAGTAACGCTCCTGCAATCGCCATCCGAATGCAACCCTTACCAAACATTTTGGATAAATACATACCTATATACGAGGTGGAAATTCAATCAGACAATTTAGACTCAAGCTATGTACATTCAAATGCGTGTCCTTTTGGGAATTGTGAGGCTGTGTATTCATCCTGCCCGTGGTAACGAAGCGCAGCTGCGAGGATGAGATCAAATCCTATTCAATTGACCGCTATTCTAACGTTTAGTGACGAAAGTACATCGTAGACAGGCCTTTTGCTAGTTTTATCCAAAAAAAAATTTCGATTAAAGTCGTTGTTTTAATGTCTAGGATCAATTGCACCAAACATTCAGAAATTCTAGAAACGTCCGCTAATATGTATTGTATGAGAAATTTCATAGAACTTGTAAAGGAACGTTAGTCAGTACGTCAGTTATGCATATATGGTAGGTACTACAACCTGTACCTAGTCTATATCTACTCACAGTACTCATTTCACTGTAATATAATATATGCAGATATTCTGCACATGTTTTATTTTTAATACTCGAGACAAATGCAATACGAATTGAGCAATCAGGGCATAATTAGATTAGTTAGCGGCCTAAGAGTTAGTGCATCTGAGTACTTACGATCTGGTTCGCAGATCCCACTGAGTATATTCCGATGACGTTGATGACTTAAGAAATTGCGGTAAACAAAAACAATTACCTTATAGCTATGATATACTATGATTAATTAATAACCACCAATTATTGTAGAGCCTGACTAATACGAGAACCACAAGCTTCGAATAATAGAATAGAATACTTAGAAACATTCAAATTATTTTACATCACAGTCAAGTATTTTCCGGTATACAATTGTACTAATTAAGCATACTTATAATTTAATTTAGAATAGAATTGAATTGAATAATAATGAATAATGATGTAGGTACGAAACTATTATCCTATAATTGTACAGTCAAGGGCATAAGTATATATACATTCCCAAAATTTAAAAAAACATGTGTATGCTCTTACACCTTGGACAATAAATTCGTGTTCACATATTTTTGAGCCATTTATCTGTATCGATATTTTTGCCTTCGACTGTACCTGTCCATCCTATGCTATTCCTGCCTACCACCATGACAATATAAAGTAAATCGTCCTTTTCTCACACCCGAGGTTAGTAGTTTTCTTTTTTCCATCGTAAGTATTTTATTAAATATTCGTCGGAACTAGTCAGTAAAGGGCACATGTATTTAAATTTTAATATATGTATGCAAATAATATTTATTTTATAACAAACTGAAATTCCTAACTTCACAAACTCTACACCTTATTCAAAATATGTGGCTTGTCCATTTCGCTACGGTCACATGGATGTAAAGTAAAAAAATATATGTTGTTGTTGTTGATTACTTTTCTCTTATACACTGCTTGTAGTAACAAAACGGCCAAGCCACATATTTTGAGACAGGCGTAGTTTGTGAAATTGTAGGGCTTGTAGAGTTAGGGCGTGTAGAGTTAGAAGCTTGGCCCTACATGAGATCTGATAACTTTTTGATAGTGCGAGCCATATTTATGGTCTCCTTTTGGCAACATTTTCCATGAAAATGTTTTTGGTGGGATCACTATTTTTTAAATTCAGCTTACTATTACAGTTATATCAAGAAAATTTACTAAGCTTACCAATTTTTTTTATTACGTATTTAAGTAATTTAACAAGGTTATCATTGAAATCTTAAACATGTCTAAAATTACACCAAAATGTATATTAAAACAAAATTTATACTATAAAATCAAGCAAACTATCAAAATCCTGGTGTCGACTGGTTTTAGATATAGCGACTAATCTTAAAGATAAGATAAGCAAAATGTAAACTGCTTGGGTATTGTTTACTTCCTGATTTCTGATAAGTTTTTGGCTTCACGGTGTATATTTACACATAAGTAACATAAGGATTGCTTGCATATCATTTCTTTAACCTAATGAACAAATTTTTATGTCATATAATTCTTCAAAATGTATGTATTTTTGGATAAAATCACACCCAAATAATCGCTATCTGAACGTTCTAATACTTGTATTACTTTTTTAAACAAAACTAAAACTTACTGGTGATGTAACGGTCCGCCTACAAAAAAGGGACTTTAATAGTTTATTATAATGACAAAAGAAGCCCGTGTCTACCGTCACGTATTTACCTTAACAAAAATGACGTCAAAGTTTGAGTGAAAGTGTCCGCCATTAACCACAAAAGACTACAAAACGATCGTTAACGTCAGTCTGTGACCAAACAAAACATAACCGATTAGCCTTATTTCGAATCCAGGTATACATTTCTTGTAAATGTCTAAATTCCTTTTTTAAACACTCGTTAAAACAAACAAACAAAAAACGTTTCACTTTAAGAATAAGGTTTCAAATCCAATGCTACTATTTGCATAATTTGAATTTTATTTCTCGTTTTAACTTTACCTACGAAGTCCATTTTTGAACTAAAACAATAAGTTGAATTTCAACTCTATTGTAAGGTGTCAGAGCTGATATTCAATCTGATTGAAAAGTCGTAATGTACGCAGTATTTTGTTAAATTTAAAAGGCGGTAGGGGGTCGTCCTTTTTGACAGCCGAATAGCGTATCTGTCAAAATATTTTTTCGTCTGTTCTGATTAGTTCAGGTACCAGTCCAATTTTGTGAGTGGTAGAGGTCAGTCATAATTTTGGTGATGTGGGGCAATAAATAAAAAATTAATTACTCAACTGTGTTAAAGTGGATATTTAAAATATAACCACCGAATTATATCATTAAAAGTTTGGATTATAGTGCATTTTATTACGACTGTGCTGTAATGGACTGCATATTGGAAAATCCAGGTTTGTGTTTATAAGGTGTACGAAAGAGTTTAACAAATTAACAGTAACATTTTACATACATTACAATAATAAGTACTTACTTTCAAGTGACTGTAGGGTACGGTGCCTAAAATATCGATACCTCCTAAGTATAACTCCTGAGGCAAGTGACAATTTTACGATTTTAGCTAGGCCAAGTAGTATCTCAAATCATAATTGATTGCAAACATATATGTATCTTAAATTCTTTATCTTAAAATTTAATCTTGACTTGCGATAGTTACTCTCACATTTTAAATAAGTACCTATCGCCAGCCGTTACAAATTCCCTCCTTTTAGCACTTGTATCGTAATGTACTATTGTCGGGGTTTTTAAAGTTAGAGCCGTTCATATATAATATCTTGTGTTGCCTTATACTTACAGTAATAATTAATTAGTGACCTCATGAACTCATTACTTGTTCATCAATGGGTCTTTATATTCGCGACCGTTAATTTGATAATAATCGCAGCCAGATGTCGAGGTCATTAGGTCTCTCACAATATAAACTAATGGCGGAATAGGGTTTTAAAGACACTTGTATCCTTCGAAGCGTACTCTACAGTCTACAAGAACATATATAACTAAGTTAAACGGTCAGGAAAATGCCTCGTTGAAGAGCCTACGCTTACCTAATTGCCACGTTGGACTACTTGCTTCGAAATATTTCCGTCTACATCGCCATCAAGCACTGCTCGGTTTAGGTTTTCACTACGCGACCTTAAACTGCGTCAACTGAAACGTCAATCACGTCAATTGTGAGTTAGTTTGACGCAGTCGGTAGCGCATATTATGTTAGTGTCAAACTCATGGTAAGGATACTGTTGTAAAACACACTATATCAACCTTTACTAAATCTCCAATATATCCATAACACACATACACAAAGTAGTAACATTATGTGCCCGTATTAAAAAACCGGCCAAGTGCGAGTAGGACTCGCGCACGAAGGGTTCTGTACCATTACGCACAAAACGGCAAAAACATTACGTTTGTTGTATGGGAGCCCAACTTAAATATTTATTTAATCTGTTTTTAGTAATTGTTGTTATAGCGGCAACAGAAATACATCAGCATTTGGCTCTTTTTAGGGTTCCGTACCCAAAGGGTAAAAAACGGAGCCCTATTACTAAGACTCCGCTGTCTGTCTGTCTGTCCGTTTGTCACCAGGCTGTATCTCATGAACCGTGATAGCTAGAAAGTTGAAATTTTCACAGATGATGTATTTCTGTTTTTAGTATTTGTTGTTATAGCGGCAACAGAAATACATCA
Source organism: Cydia strobilella (assembly GCF_947568885.1). Lineage (NCBI taxonomy): Eukaryota > Metazoa > Arthropoda > Insecta > Lepidoptera > Tortricidae > Cydia > Cydia strobilella. Next base: position 11,395,092 of record NC_086041.1, read on the forward strand.
TCTGTGTTTTTTACCCTTTGCGTACGGAACCCTAAAAAGAGCCAAATGATTAATTGATTAACGAATGCACCGAAGCTATTAAGTAATTAAAGATCCTTAGCTATGATTAACTACTTAAGTATTTTTTTTTGCATTTCACTGTAAATGCAATAGTCTTAAAATCAAGCAAAAATGCATTACAAAAAGCCTTTCCATTTAGGGTTTATTTTTCGTCATACTGGTACCCGCTACCGCTTCATACTTACGTCCTCCCTGGCTGATGCAGAGCGGAACCGCCAAGGTCAAGCCACCAGATGCTACCAATAAGTACTTCATTGTGATTCAATTATTCATGTTTACAGGAAATCTTGATATATGTACAGGGTAGGGAATACATAATGCCTGCCGATAAAAAGGAACATATAAAGTGAATACTAGTAGTAACATGTCGCGCGAGTGACTAAAACAAGTGAGTCTAAACCGTGAAATTATTTGATGATAGTATGTCTCACAACAGTTTAAAGTCGAATACTAGTATTTGCAGTAAAATGTATAATTGTATACATCAATATAAGTTATAAGAAGTAGGTGTGATTTTTTAGTACGAAAGTACAGATATGTTGGTATATGGCATAGGCACCGTGACACACGAATTATCTATGTGCAATTTTTTATAATGAGCCTAAATAGTTAGTCTTCTGACAGTTCTGCCAACTATCGTCGTACCAAAGAAAACAAAGGAGTAGTAAAAATACCGTTAGCAAAAAAGGCTATAGCCATAAAACGGACCGTCCCAAGGGTCCTTTCAATTCACCTAAGTGGTAAAACATCGTAAATGCGGGTACAAGGTACGAAAGTTAACTGTTTTAAACCTATAAATAAGTAAATAAAAAGAGTAGGTATATGCTTTCATATTGTGGTCACGATTCAGGCCACAAGATGGCAGATCCTCCAACGCGCACGGCCCCTATAGCTTCTGCTAGCTTGGTCTGGCTTATCAACTTGAACGTTTTTTTATTATGCGTTTGAAATTAAAACTGTCACCCGGGGTTAAAGAAACAAAATTGCGCATCATTCATGAAAATCGGCTCAGATTTGACGCTACGACGCTACCGTGGAACACGCGACAAAAACATACCTACACACGCACCTACGTACTATACGAGTATGTACATAGATTAATTCTATCAAAACCCTTCATTTGGCTTTGCCGTAGTCGAGAAAAATATCGTATTATTCCTTTAAATATATACAGAACCTTTGCCTTGCCCGGTGACAAAGTATGTATAAGTTTGTTTTCGCGAACTTTACGGGCTGTTCCCGGCACCCGAGGAGTAAACTTGTCAATTGAAATTGAATCGGCTTTTACAAGCTGTTACAAACAAGATCATCGCTCGAACTCTCTAGAACGCACGAATTATGCAGCTTATACTTTGTTTTTTCGGTAATTTAAGGGGCCCACTGACTATCAGTCCGCCGGACGATATCGGCCTGTCAGTTGTTCGGAACTGTCAAATTTTTGTTCTAACTGACAGGCCGATATCGTCCGGCGGACTGATAGTTAGTGGGCTTTATGTGGCTTTTGGATATTCTTTATTTTATTTTAATTTTAATACTCTTGCTATTTGGATGGATGGAGAATTATTAGACTTTAAATAAATTATACATTTATTCAACTCACTCAATCAAAAACGTCACTTTTGACACTGACAGATCGGTATCGTATCGCTGTGACATCTTATAAGCATTGTTCGAATTGGGCCGTTCAATAAAATAAATAGCGACGGTATAGGTACTCATTATTCGGGTGGAAAGATTGAAATAATTCTCATAATTGGGACAACCCTATGGGTTCAAACGAAATTACCATGCCATGCAATGCCATAGTTTTTAGTAAATCACATAGTGGTGTTAGTAAGCGCATTGAGTATGCACTTTTGTCTCAGGCCATGCCGCTTGGCACGATTGTTCCTTATGGTCCGAGAGCTGGTAGACATTTTGGAGTAGGTCCTTGAGGCAAGCTGAAAATTTGCCTGATACTTCTCCCGTAACCTTATTTTATTCTTTTGGTACTCCTCCTCATTAAGTGTCTCGTCACTAACTACAACAAAAGTGCAAATGGCTAGTTATCAAACATAGACAACATTATACCATAGACAACGAAAAAAAGGGGCACGCTCATTCAGTCAATTCGTCAATGTATACCACTATACACTTACTTCATTCATCGATCTGCCAATAAACTGTAAGAGTTTAATTCATGTTATTTTAGCACAAATTTTACATGGCTATTCACTGCACAAATTAAGCATTGTCTGCTAAAAGGTCATCCAAGCTTGTGTCCACTGGACCATGCATTCGATTAACTTCGCCAATGGCCGCCATTCTTGCATCAACAACATGAATTGATTCGTTGACGGGTTTCCTGCTGATGAATAACTTGGCTGCTTTATGTAGATAGGTCGACGGATTTAAATTCACTGTAAACGTGATGGTGGGCATTTTACTTAACCTCACAAGAATACGGAGGAGAAGAAAAAGTCATAAATAGGATCCATAACATAACAAAAATTATATAACATTTTATACACAACAAAGAAATGTCAAATTGCATACATGCTGAATTAAAACAAAAGCATTAAGAGAATAAATTAAATTATGATCTTATTTAACTTGGCCCTAAAGCAAGCAGTATGGTTGTTTGCTTTACATAATTTACTCGTATCTCTTAACCTGGCTCCAGCAGAAGTGAAAATTTAATTTTAAGAAAGTCCATAGAAATACAGACTCGTTATTACTTAATCTAAATGGATATGCCCGTGTAAGAAACACTGGTATGCAGACTTCAGACGCCCTGACTGCGTCTGATGTGAATAGGTAAAGGGTTGACCTTTTGTGAAATATAGCCTTGCTAGAAATGTGGTTTTCAGCAAATCTAAAAATAAAATTTCATTAGATGAGTCCATGTGATTCATGTCCTATAACAAATAATACAATTGAAACGTGTACAGTCGAGTTTATAGACCGCGAGCCAGGCGTAAATTTCGTCAGTCATCGCCTCCCGGGCGAAAACTCGTATAGCGGTTAACGGCTATGTATGATGAACTCTCGTGAACGTCAGCTGCTGCTCCGTTGGTGGGTTGAGGAATGGCAGCCACCAAACGCGTAAAACGGTCTTTTCACCGCGATACAACCGGCTGACGATTTCTTTTATTAACAATAGCATCTAAACTATCATCTGACAAAGTATCAAACGGGAGGCGATGACGCCGATGACTGAAAATAATTTTATTTTTTACATGTTCATGTGACTAGCTGACGATCTTTCCACAGCGATACAATCGGCTGACGATTTTGTTTATTCACAATATCACAATAGCATCTAAACTATCATCTGACAAAGTATCAAGCGGGAGGCGATGACAATATTTTTTTATAGACTTTATTTGCTGCCGTTCCTCAACCCACCAACGGAGCGGCAGCTGACGTTCACGAGGGTTCATCATACATAGCCGTTAACCACTATACGAGTTTTCGCCCGCAAGGCGATTGTTCTTGGAAATCTGTTCCTGGCCCGCGGTCTATTACAAACATCTTTACAAGCCAACGTTCCAAAAAAATATTTACACGACCTTATTGTCAGTCTAAGACACTGACAATAAGGTCGTGTAAATAAATTTTTGGAACGTTGGCTTGTAAAGATGTTTGTTAACTGCGTAAAAGGCGTGTAAATATATTTTCTTCAATATGCTCGGAAATGTTTACCTTATTGCAGCAAAAAAAGTACGAGAAGTATTTTAGTCCCGTTTTAGCGGACGGGAAGTTCATTATTGTATTGTTTACTTTTTTTATATGTATCTACTAAGAAAAATGCAAACAGCAAATTATTATAGTCGCGGGTCGCGTCTACACCACCCGGTCAGCTATCATTTCAAGCTATAGGATAGATTGAGATAGTATGATAAGCGACCTTACATGTCTCGTTCTTACAAGACCGTCGTGTATGATCGTGCAAATACTGCTTAAAACTGAACTGAATACTGTTTTTTAAAGACTACAGTGAAACACACCCAACTTTTCAGTAGTAAAAGGCCCGAAATTCAAATTTTCTATGGGTAGTCAACTTCACGCCTACATTTTTTTAATTTGCCGCCTTTTCTACTGACAAAGTTGCTGTGCCAGAGTATATATATTTTTTATATTTTTTAAGGACAGCACATGCATCTTAATATACGTAACCTGGTGAACCTGCTACTGTATGAGCTAGGCTGCAGTGGAATCTATTTCATTTGTATTTTTTTTGAATTAATTATGGCTTTAATTTTAGTTTAGTGTAGAATAGTTAAATTTAATATAGTTGGCATGTACTAATTATTATTATTGTATTGTAATGGGTTGACCTGTATAATACATAACATTAACTATATAATAAATAACATTTTTATTTTTATTTATTTATTTATATTGGACAATTATAATGAATGGTACTGAACGGCAGAATAAGTTGTGCCTTTAACTTTTAAAAAATAGTTAAAGAGGGAAATTGTTTTTGACGTTTTTGATGTGAAGGTTCGGTTTGAGTGATGCTTAAATAATAATTGTTTTACCTTATTTCCTCGCATGTTTGGAGAAAAGCACTATATATGCCTCAGCAGGAATAGCAATTCGTGGATTCGTCTTCTTTGTCTGACTCCGCTTCACGTCGTCCGACAAAATCGAAAGTCGTCCGCCAATTGCCCTTTCCCGGCCTCTGCAATAATATACTATTTTGGAACGTTGGCTTGTAAAGATGTTTGTGAACACGACTGTACGACACTATGACCGCAAACCAACTTGATTCCCTTCAAATAAACTTTTATTGTGTTTGAAATGTAAAATGTAAGGTTGCAATATCTGGTTGAATCAGAAATGTGGAGGTCCGCAGGAGAACTAAAGTTGTCGACATAGCTCAGAGAATTGCCAGACTTAAGTGGCAGTGGGCGGGCCACATTGCTCGCAGAACCGATGGCCGGTGGGGCAGAAAAGTTCTCGATTGGCGACCACGTACCGGCAGACGCAGCGTGGGAAGGCTCCAGACTAGAGGAACCGACGATCTGGTTAAAGTCGAGGGAAACCGTTGGTTGAGGGCAGCGAATGACCGTTCGACCGACCGGTCTTTGTCCAGCAGTGGACGTCTTTCGGCGGAGATGATAATGATGATGGTGATGAATATCCGGTTTTTATAAATATTTTTAATATATAATATAAAATCCCAACAAGATTGTAAAAATTGTCCTATTACAACCGCTATGTTTTGCGGCGGCTCGGCTAGAACATAGATTAAAATAATCAGTCCCTGAGCGTAACCCGCAAATGATCATCTTCAAATATTTTTTAAACTTATTTTTATTACAACTTTAATCGCATTTTAGCTCTACCTCCGACAACATTAGATTTAAATTAGAAGGAACACAAAATTAGTGAGAACCTCCGAAAAAAAGCCATTTTAAGCAATCAATACACAGATTAGTAGCAAATGATAAGTCTGTGGAAACGTGAATCATGCATACTTACTCGTACACTTAAAACTATTATTTGTTACCTGTCCCTTATCGCAAAAGATACTGCCTTAAGTAGGTATAAGATTACAGTTGCATTTTTAGAACAGTGAAATGATAATACTCTGGTTGCTGCACCCTATCCTTAATCCCCTTCTGCGATACCGCTTTTTAAGGTTCCGTAGTCAACTAGGAATGCTTATTGTTTCGTCGTGTCTGTACAAAAAAAAAAACAACGTATTTTTTAGGTTAGGTACCTGCCATATTCGTAGAGAAGTTTTTTTTTTCTTTTTAACCCTATATTGATGGATGTTGTTGGATAGGTCTTTCAAAATGAATACAGGTCTTCAAAAACCATTTTTAGATTGAATGATTATTATCGGAAATAATACCTTTGAAAGGAAAAAAAAATGTTCCCCTCCTCCCTTCTAACTTTTGATCCGTGGGTCTAAAATATATTTAAAAAAAAACATGAAAGTAAAGCTTAATTAAGACTTTCAAAATGAATAGGGGGTCTTGAAAACGATAGCGAAGACGATCGGTTAAGCTGTTTTACAGTTTACGCAAGTCTTCCCTTCTTAGTAAAAAGACCTTTCAAGTAGCTGCTGCGTAGATACTCCCTTTTGAATGAATGAACGAATGAAATTATTTAATCCAGAAAACATTTCCATATGAGGTTAAAACATTTAAAACGAATTACATCCATATTAATATTATAAATGCGAAAGTCTGTCTGTCTGTCTGTGTGTTCCCTCTTCACGCTTAAACCGCTGAATCGATTTAGATGAAATTTGGCATAGAGAAAGGTCGAGTCCCTGAGAAGGACATAGGATAGTTTTTATCCCGAAAATCATCCCTTAAGAAAGTAAAAAGCGGGGTGGAATTAAGATAATTAATGAAGTGTCTGCTAATTTGTGTGCATAATATGCTCAAATTGAATAATTGCTATAAGACTTTCTCCAGGCGCTATTCTTACTCTTGCTGGGGTTACTAAGTCCACGCAGACGAAGTCGCGGGCAAAAGCTAGTAATAATATATGATTAAATTAAATTAAGACGCACACAAACACAAAAATCTTTAAATAAGGACCTGCGTCTCGGGGTCGGGGTTGTTGAAATTTTCACAGATGATGTATTTCTGTTGCCGCTATAACAACAAATACTAAAAACAGAATAATATAAATATTTAAATGGGGCTCCCATACAACAAACGTGATTTTTTTGCTGTTTTTTTTTTCGCAATGGTACAGAACCCTTCGTGCGCGAGTCCGACTCGCACTTGGCCGGTTTTTAAATAACGGCACTATGATGACATATTGATAACGCCATTTCCTCAACGTTAACTCTCTCTTGACCCTCGTGTTTTGCATAAATACTTAGTTAGGTTCCTACATAATTTTTCTATCAATAATATCAATATTCAACTAATACAGGAAAATTTAATCTTTAAACAAAAAACAGGTACTTACCTGTTTTCAAATCGTGCATATTACATCAACAAAAATCTCTACAAACACTAATGAATGGCACTCACTCGAGAATCTTCAAACAGTACTCATCGTCAGCGTCAGCCAATCATTCATGAAGGTATAACCTAACAGCTAGGTATAGGGTTTGGGATGAAAGGCGGGCGCAGTGGCCCGAGCGAGCGCGCTCCACTGCCACTGCGCACGGGCTAATACTCGTATTAACCCCTGTTGGTGTTCTATTGGGTATTTAAAACAGAAAGGGTTGTACAGATTGAAAGAAAACAAATATCTTTTCCAATTATGAATAGGTCTAACACTATTTTCTCAAATATTTTCCTACAATTGCCTTGACTATAAATATGCTTTGAATGTTATACAACGTGTACCTGTAATTGAGAACAATAGCTTTGTAATGGAAATAATTACCCTTTTGTTCAAAAATCGAGAACACTTTTGTGCTGAAAATTTAGTATTTCAGAAAAGTTTCTCTGACCGTGTAACCGTAAAAATTTTTACAGTATTCAGAAACGGAAAATTCGTGAATTACATACAATTAAATACTGTTCAATTTTTTACCCTTTAGAGAAAAATGCAAATTTTTTGCCGTCTGTCTATTGCAGGTTTGGCTTTTCGGAGAATTAGGTAACATTTAAAACGAGCAAAATCCACCTAGCTTATTTACCGACTTTATGATATTATGGTTGGTTCATATTTGAGCTATCTGTTCGTTAGTGCCTATCTATACCCACTATATACGATTTAGAATAAAATTTAAAAAATGCCATCTAGTCGTAAAAAATCGTCCGTATCGATAGACAGAAAGTGAATTGTAGCTCTCATTTTAACTCTTTGAATTAGGTACTGATATTCAAATATAATACCCAATATCCACAAGCTCTAAATCGGAAACAGTCTACGCAATCTCAAAATCAGATAACATCCATCACACCAACATGCCGAGGAAATCAGTTTTTCACAGCTATTTCCTTGACGACCTACATGCGGGACAGGCGGCTGTGGCGGTAGCTTCCCCCACTATTTCCGGTCGGACCGGAAATGCCGTCACGCGATACCGAAGGCTTTGTGAACGACCCAGTTATGAATACCTGGTGACTTGAAGATTGCCTGAGGGATTGTTCGCGTCGGAGGGATCGTGACGTTTCGCGATAAATGCTGGTATTTGATGGGTCGCTTTGATTGCGAGTTTATATTTACCTCATCTCATACTATTAAATGAGAAATAGTTATTTTCACCACACCAGCTGGTAAAGGCTCTCTTGATTGTTCAAAAACTGATAAGAAAGTTTCATTTTATTCACATGTTCTTATGTTTGCTGGTAGAATTGTCTTTTAAATGATGACTGTGAATGAATTAATAACATTCATTTTGAATCGATTTGCTTTGATTTTGTTCGAGTAAAATATCAAGTTAGTATTTTCCTTGTGTTGGTGAAATTTTTTGTGTTTCACTCGGTGGCAAAATTTGTTTAACACTCGTGCTTTGAAGCCCTCGCAACGCTCCCCTTTTGTATGGGAGCCCCACTTAAATATTTATTTTATTCTGTTTTTAGTATTTGTTGTTATAGCGGCAATATAAATGATACATCATCTGTGAACATTTCAACTGTCTACCAGTTGAAATGTCTATTATCACGGTTCATGAGATACAGCCTGGTGGGTCCTTTTTTACTCTTTGGGTACGGAACCCTAAACACAAAGCGAAATGTACACGAGCGTATTTAGGTAACAATTCCACTTCACCCTTAGTGACGTTAACTGACCTTTACAAATAAGGCGTACTCGACTACTCGTAGTAGAAATTTCCGAAATATTCCAATTTCAATGGCAAATGTACGCTTTGCGGGTGTGCGAGAATCCGGACTAGATTTAACTAAGTTTACTAAAGGGAAGAACACACAGACGAACGCATTACAGCTACAGCGCAAATCGCAAGTCAGTTATCATTACAATGATTGTGAAACGTTCCCTTATTGTTCCAGTGATGTGGACATTGAAATGAGCTATTTAAAAAAACCTATCAAAACCAGCAGCTTCAGCGGAGACCTATCAAATATTATGATGGCGATATATTCGGCTGGATAAGAAATATTAAAATCTTAGAATAGAGATATGTAACGGGAACATGTATGTTTGTTTACATGAACACATACCTTTATGTAGATGCACTGTCAACGTAATAGAGTTTGCTTAGATTGGGTTTACAAATGATAATATATTTCAGTACAGAAATATCGTGACAATGAATGACCAGATAACTATATAAATATAACAGCACATACATTTACTTATTTGACATAGAACGTATCGGTCGTAAGGGTTTTTTTGAATTTAGATTATAGTCACGAAATCACGGAGAAAAAATATGATGGAACTTTTTACAGAATCAATGAGCAACTCTGAGATAACATAATTTGACTACCAAAACTAAGGGTTCATTACTATTACTAGTATTTACGTAATATGTTTTCCTTGCGGATGCCTTATTAATAACTAGTTTATTGAGTAGATCCTTTTAAGCACACGAAACAAAAGGCTATTATACAAAATCACCTCGTGTTATGGAAACTAATTAGGAATATATTAGGTATATAGGATTTCGCACCAAAAAGGTAAAAAGGAACCCTTATGCTGCAACTCTGTCTGTCCGTCTACTGCTAAATATCTGGAACACTGCTTACGCTATCGATTTGAAATTTGAAATAGTCATGAACAAGGCTAACCCAGACTCATTGTTATATATGTATTATTATACTGGCCATGGTAAATGCCCAAAATGGAGGGGGCGCAAAATTTCAAATCGGTCAAATTGGGTATAATTTGAAAGAGCTTGAGTTGTAAGTAAATTCTAAAACAATTTTTTATTTTATTTTTCACAGTGAAAATATATATATTTATAAACGAAATAAAAAAAAAAAACCATTCCCCTTATCTCCGAAGCTTACTGAAGAAAAATTATGAATTGTTTACAAAACATTTACATTATTAATAGTAAATATGACAGGAAAAATACAATCACACCACTTCTTTTCTTGATTTTCTCTTCATTGTTATTAATAAACAAAAAACATTTCCGAATTTAGTTTGCAATGGTACAATTATTTTTGATATTGAGCAAGGACCCAGAAATCAGGTAATTGCTGAGAATATAAAAACTATACAAGACATTAAAACTCCAACCCCTTTGTTTATGCTTCATTGCAATGTCATCGTATTTGAGATTAGGGTTATCAATTCTACGTCAGCTTTTATTTTTGTTCCATCATGGATTCCATTTGGAAATGCTAAAAACACAAAGAGAGATCTTACAAAGACAATCTTATCCTCTACCGTCAAGACCATACTATTATCATTACGACTGCTACGAGTGAATACGAGTCATTCTCCAGTTTTATTAACCGACTTCAAAATTCAAAAAGGCCAGATGTATTATTTTAGGGTTCCGTACCCAAAGGGTAAAAACCTTCCTTATTACTAAGACTCCGCTGTCTGTCTGTCCGTCTGTCTGTCACCAGGCTGTACCTCATGAACCGTGATAGCTAGACAATTAAAATTTTCACAGATGATGTATTTCTGTTGCCGCTATAACAACAAATACTAAAAATTACGGAACCCTCGGTGCGCGAGTCAGACTCGCACTTGGCCGGTTTTTTAACCAACTTCAAGATTTCAAAGGAGGAGGTTCTCAATTCGGTTGTTTTTTTTTTTAATGTTTGTTACTCCATAACTCCGTCATTTCTGAACCGATTTTGAAAATTGTTCTTTTGATTGTAAGTATGTACATACATATTGGTCCCGTTTTTGTCAAAAAGCAATTCTGATGATGGGATCCATGAGGAATCGAGGGAACTCCTCAAATGTTAAAGGCATACATATAGTGATTTTAGTATTTTCATCAACAAATCAAGCACTTACATTTAAAAAAGTGACATTTGATGAAGTGGAACTGCTGATGATGATCAGAACGGAACTCTTCAATGACGCATAGTTCACGTTTGGCGATTTGTCCTCTTCGTTATGTTTCTTAAGCAAGTTAGGTTTTCAAGAAACATTTTTGTCAAGCTCGAGTTCTGATGATGGGATCCATGAGGAATCGAGGGAACTCCTCAAATGTGAAAGGCATACATATAGTGATTTTTGTATTTTTATAAACAAATCCAGCACTTCCATTTTAAAAAGTGACATTTGATGAAGTGGAACTGCTGATGATGATCAGAACGGAACTCTTCAATGACGCATAGTTCACGTTTGGCGATTTGTCCTCTTCGTTATGTTTGTTAAGCAAGTTAGGTTTTCAAGAAACATTTTTGTCAAGCTCGAGTTCTGATGATGGGATCCATGAGGAACCGAGGGAACTCCTCAAATGTGAAAGGCATACATATAGTGATTTTTGTATTTTCATCAACAAATCCAGCATTTACATTTAAAAAAGTGACATTTAATGAAGTGGAAACTGCTGATAATGATCAGAATGGAACTCTTCGATGACACAAAGTTCACGTTTGGCGATTTGTTCTCTTCCTTATGGACCCAGAACTAAACTTGGACCCGGACTCGGACCCGGACCCGGGTCTGAACCTGGACCCCAACTCGGACCCGGACCCGGACCGAACTCTGAGCCAAACTTGGACTCGGACAGCCGGACACGGACCCGGACCCGGAAATGCTTTTGAACTGCGATTGGGAAGGGTTTTGAACTGCGATTCTCACAGAACAGAACTGCTATCAGAAAAGTAGGTTAGGTTAGAGCTGTGACCCTTACAGAAAAGAAATGCTATCAGAAAAGTAGGTTAGGTTAGGTTAGAACTGCGACCCATACAAAAACGAAATGCTACTAGTAAAGTGGGTGGTTTTACCTCCTTTTCTACATAATTAGGCAAAGAATGCTGCCTTTTCATTTCATTCTCTGGAATCTAAGAGTGCACCATCAACAATAGTGAACTTTCAGCGGCCCCCATTGAAGTCGGTTTTTTTTTCTTAAAATTTATTTGTGTACAAAATTGGGCAGAAATTGTACGTACCCCGATTTCTCGAAGACGGCTGTCTGGGCCGTTTGTTTTTTTTTGTTTTTGTTTTAAAGGATCTGATGCTGGGATCGTAGTGTAATCAAGACATTTCCTTAATTATTATAGGCCCTCCAAGTTAGTGATAGATATTTTTATAACTCGTGCATTTGTGCTAGTGGCCCCCTGGCCACCGCCTAAATCTAATTTTGTTTTAACCGTACGAGAAAACTCACACGAAACGAAAACAATACTCCTAGAGTTAGACCAAGCTAAGTTGGCAGCGATTTTGATAGCCCAGACTGGGCAAGTGTTATTTTAAACGTCAAACTTCAATGAACTTATGACGGTTAAATATATAATACTTGCACAGTCTGGGCTATCAAAATCGCTGCCAACTTAGCTTGGTCTAACTCTATTCTATCTGTTTTATAAGGACCTTTAGACTATTGTATATGTACATATTGTAATTTGTATATGTGAATATTGTATACGTTATGGTATATATATGTACATATACAAATACATAGGTACATGTCCCTTTCGTACTATAGGAAGGTACTTTGATACCAAACAGACTTTTAATTTCGGGGTAGGAAGGGTAAGCGCAAATATAATATCGAACACACGTATGTTTACGTAGCTACGAGTATATTGAGACTTAAGTATATTCAAACCTTTTCCGGAACCAGCGCGCCCTCAATATTTTTACAATACCTATAGAATATTGTGTGTACAAATGTACAGTAAAAATTATGTACATGTATCAGCTAAAATATTTATGAGATTTTTTTCTTAAATACAATGTGCTACAAGTTTTTATTAAGTATGCATTAGGTAAGTATATGTATATTCGTAAACAACTAAGTAAATAAATTTATTTAATTTTATACTGCATACATACATTGTTACATGAAATAAAGATAATAATGACCTGAAATCCTGAAAATAAAAACTTTATTTCTAGCAGAAAAATCAATACCTATATAGTAAACCCTTAGAATTTAAAATACCCAGCGCACGGCCATGGTTTGCCTTCCCCTTTACCATTTTTTTTATTAACCGACTTCAATTTCATAGAAGGAGGAGGTTCTGTATTCGGTTGTGGCTATTTTTTTTTTTTTTATGTATGTTCACCGATTATTCCGAGACCCGTGGTCCGATTTGAGTCATTATTTTTTTGTTCGAAAGGAACTACTTCCAAGTTGGTCCCATATTAATCTGGTTCTGATCTGATGATGGGATCCCTGAGGAATTGAGGGAACTCCTCAATTTTTAAAGGCACATGTATAGTGATTTGGGTGTTTTCATAAGCAACTTGAGCATTTTCTCTCGAAAACGACCAATTTGATGAAGTGGACCTGATGATGATGATTGTTTTGAAGGTAGTGATGATGATTTTTTTAATGTAGGATGTTCAGCGATTACTCCGAGACCCGTTGTCCGACTTGAACAATTCTTTTTTTGTTTGAAAGGAACTACCTCCAAGGTGGTTCTACATTAATCTGGTGCTGTTCTGATGATGGGATCCATGAGGAATTGAGGGAACTCCTCAATTTTTAAAGGCACATGTATGGTGATTTGGTCGTTTTCTTAAGCAACTTGTTCATTTTTTCTCGAAAACCACCAATTTGATGAAGTGGAGCTGATGATGATGATTGTTTTTTTTCAGCGATTACTCCGGCACCCATGATCCGATTTGAGTTATTCTTTTTCTGTTTGAAAGAAGTTACCTCTCCAAGGTGTTTTCGTAATATTTTTGGTTTTGATCTGATGATGGAATCCGTGAGGAATTGAGGGAACTCCTCAATTTTTAAAGGCACGTGTATGGTAATTTCGGTGTTTTCTAAAGTAACTCAAGCATTTCCTCACCAAAACCACCAATTTGATGTAGTGCAACTGTAGCCTAACCACGAGTTTGGCACTAAATATTCTTCGTAACTTACTTTGTACTAATACGCCAGTACGAGCGAGATGCATAAACAGTAAGTTACGCACACGATAGCGAATATATCAATGTCAAACTCGTGGTAAGGCTACTGATAACTTCCCTCGTATGTGTATTATGATTTTTGATGTAGGTAGTGTTGGAAACAACCAAAGAGACTGAGAGGTGAAGGTAGAGGGTATTAGTGTTTGGGGGGTTTGAGGTTGGGGGTTGAGGGGAGGTGAGTTGATGGGTCGGAGACTGAGGGGTTGGGAGTGGGATTGGGGGTTAGGGTTAGGAGTTAAGGGGTCTGGGGTTAGGGGTCGGGGAATGGCGGTTGAAGGGTTGGTGGTTTAGGATCGAGGGGTTCAGTGATCAGGGGTTGATGTGCTGTGAGGTTGAGTGATCGGGGGGTTTGAGGGATTGGGTCAGTGGCGGGGCGGAGAATGGATTTACTGACAGGAATGATTTCCCAGACGGACTCGAGGAAAATTCTGATTATTTAATAAAGTTTACGAATTTACAGATAAACATGATTATGTTTTTCATTCATGCGTCACGCTCTTAACAATGTCTTAAAACTAAAAATGGAAAAATAAAAACTTTTATAAAAAAAAAGATAAACCGACTTCAAAAAGGATGAAATAAAATATTATCCTTTTTAGGGTTCCGTGTTTAAGTATATGCGTTACCAACTGATATGTTTGAAGTCGGTGCCAAGCCAAGTACTCCAAGTAGTAACAATACCAGTCAAAAATAATCAGCTTTATGTCAATAAATCCCATTACAACTATACAAATGTTATAAACGTGAAAGCAATTATGTCTGCCTCTTTGCTACCTTTTCATGGCTAAACAACTGAACCGCTTTAGCTGAAATTTTGCATGAAGGTTCCTTGAATTGTTTTATATTTTGAAATGTAGTCCACTGGATAAGCGACAGAAAATAACTCAGTCCCAATCCCACACTTGCGTGCTATGACTGTTTAAGAATTAGTAAGAAATGCTCTTTAAAAAAATACGACGACAAAACGTATTAGATTTACACTAACGTGCCGACAAGCATGGTACGAACTGCGCCAAGAAGGTTCAACCGTGTGTTCTGTTCTGAGGTGTACAGGAAGTTTGTTTATTGTCGTCGTGTAACGCTGCGTCTTACATAGGCGAACACTCGCGAACGCGAAGCGAAGCGACGCGGCACGGCGCGGCCGGCCCAATGCGTTCGCGTTCGCAACAAGATCGTCCACGTGGGACACTTCTATATAGGTATCAAAGGATTAATTTAAGGCACCGTGCCGCGCCGCTTCGCATTCGCGTGTTGTTAGCCTACGTAGTACGCTGCATTAGGTAATCCAACGTACATACTTATATAGCCGCATCTTTATCGAATTGCACCAAAATCCCTGGTTTAAAATTTGGCTTGGCACCGACTTCAAACATATTAGTTGGTAACGCATATACTTAAACACGGAACCCTAAAAAGGATAATATTTTATTTCATCCTTTTTGAAGTCGGTTTATCTTTTTTTTTATAAAAGTTTTTATGGTCTATGTATAGGTATATTATCTCATATGCATAATTTTATAGGAATAACAAAGCCTTGTTTGTGCTGAAACCTTTTCATATGCGTGACGGCGTATTCAGCTACAGTTGTAAATTTGTTGCGGATTTTATAACATTATATTATCTACTCGCAGCTTTCAACCCTAAATAATAAAAGGCCGATAGACAAGGGTATTTAAATACTGTTTAATGCTAGTTAACATTATGTTCAGTTTAAAATAATTTTTCACGTCATTGAATCAATGGGCTACTTTACGGAATCAAAACAGCTACTCTTTATGAAACATCAAAACGATTAGTTACAAGATAAAAAAAAATGAGCTGTCCTAAATCACAACTAAGTCTTCAAATCTTTAAAAGCACAAAAATATACCTATATATAACCCTATTTTAGGTGTTTAACTTAACACACAGATATGTTTAACATACATATGTTTAACCACGATGTGACTGCTATTAAACAGTTTAATATCTATACAAAAATTGCCAGTTATTCACAGCAGAAATAAGTTTTTGGAAAAAAAAATATTTTTTCGTAGGTACAAGCTTTTATTGCTGACTGTATTTTTCTTTCCACAGGCAACTAATAATCTATTGAAAAGAAGGAGCTTGTTCTAATCCATTGACCGGTGAACCGCGACTTAAAATGGTACTAATGGCGCTTCCGTAGCTCAATATCGTGCGTAACTCACGCACAACAGCACATTTTCCCGTCCCGTCCCAAGGTTCATCTTGCCCGAGTCTCCCCTAGAATAGATAAACACAAGGAGATAACTTGCCCTGATACATGAGACACCTATCACACTACAAAGACAATTATTGCTCTGTCCTAACAGAATGATAAGAATAGAATTCGATATGAAGCACCAACACAAATTGTGTGACGTAGATGCCCATTCATTTCATACGTTGACGCGACGGGCAAGTTTCATTCATAGAATTTGAATGACGTTTCCTACGATACCTCCCTATAAAATACATATTAGATATGTACATACTTACAGTGGTAGTGTATAGTGGTATTCGCCTCTGCCGAGATTAATATTATAGTTTTCAATTATGGATCCGTTTTACCTACTCGAAATGTCTACTTCGCGATGAGATTTACTAAGTAAAATACCGTTGTGAACGCCACAGAATCCGTAAGGTGTCGTGTGGGTTTGGTTCCATAGCACCAAGAACGCTTATATAATAAGCGTACGTTTTTACTTAAACGTACGCTTTCAAGGTTTAAATATGCTAGCTTGTACAATGATGTTAATGTGCTTGTGCGTGTCATTTTAAAAATGAATCTAAAATGACAAGCACATGAAATAAAACTATGAAAACGGATTATATCGCGTATATTGAATTTATAATTCATCCCGACGTTTCGAACTCTTTACAGCGTTCGTGGTCAACGGGTGACTGAGGAAAAATTACAAAATGCAAAAATACCCACATACTAAAATAATGAACAATCATAGACTACAAACTTTAAGGCTGGTTGTACATGCAAAATCGGTTCATAAGGCTAGTTATACACTATAATTATTTTCAAGTAAAGATATATATTATATACGCGATAAAAAACTATGCCGGCTCCAACCCTACACCACGGACCCGAGAAGATTTAATTCCCTCCTAAATTGTAGGAGGGTATCCCAATATGGGACCGGCAACAAACTCGGCGGGACACATCTTTTCAAAACATCAGAATGTCCAGCATCATCCAACACTACGGTCTCACAGTCTATGTCTCGCTTGCTCCTTTATCAGGTGGACTACAGGATCCCAAGCTGGTGGTAGAGAAAAGCCATCTTCCCTATTAAAGTTTGGATATTTCTTAATCTCAATGGCCTCGCGCAGCATTCTGGGTATGTAACGCTTCTCCTTGGCAAGAACCAGAGGCTTATCAAACTTGATTGAGTGATTGGCTTTATCCATGACATGCTCACAGACAGCAGACCTAGGTCGACGGTGCTTGACATCAGCTATGTGTTCCTTCACCCGAGTGGAAATGCTCCGTTTCGTCTGCCCGACATATGAGGGGCCACACTCACAGTCCAGCCTGTACACTCCTGCAGTCTGTAGAGGGGTATTGCATTTTACAGGCCTCAGGAATTGTGACATCTTCTTCATTGGCTTGAAATATGTTTTTATAGAAGCACGCTTCAAGATGTGGCTGATCCTGTCCGTGACCCCCCTGACAAAAGGCAGAATGGCAGGCCTGCGCTCAACTGTGGGGATCTTAATGTGGGACCTCTGGTTGACCCGCGGTATCCTGAGCTCGTTTGCCTGGAGCGCGCGCCTGGCATGCTGGAGCTCCGCGGCCAGATGCTGGTCATCACATATCCTCTGGGCTCTCTGAAACAAAGATTTGCCTACTGTAACAAGTTGACTGGGATGGTGATGCGATTTGCCATTTAAGTACCTATCAGTATGAGTAGGTTTCCTATACACAGTGCGACCTAGGGTGTTATCAGGATTTCTTTTTACCAATACATCTAAGAAGGGGAGAGAACAGTCTTTTTCCAACTCCATAGTAAATTTTATTTTGCTATGGATGGAATTTAGGTGATCCAAGAAAGTTGAAACACTACTTTTTGGAAGTATAGTAAAGGTGTCATCTACGTATCTTTTAAATATCTTCGGTCGCACAGGAGCCAATGAGAGTGCCCTCTCCTCGAAGTCCTCCATAAAGATGTCAGCGACTACTGGAGACACCGGAGACCCCATGGCCACGCCGTCGACTTGAAGGTAGAATTCACCATTCCATAGCAAGTAGCCAGATGTAAGGCAATGTTCCAACAGCTTAGCATATTCCTCTGACATGTTCTGCTCACATAACCTCTTCTTGACAATTTCAATGCAGTCTTGTACCGGTAGGCTTGTAAATAGCGACTGGACGTCAAAACTGACCATGATCTCATCATCAGTCAATGTTAGGTCTTTAATCTCACCGATGAAATGGTAAGAATCCTTTGTATGCGTGCTAGTGTTAGGGGAGATGCGGATAAGACGGGGACACGAGGTAAGATGGGGCCACCCACACATAGACGAAACTATACGTCACACTAACGCATCGTAATGGCCGACGGGACGCCCCTCCCGCGCGGCCATCAGTCCGATGTCGGCAGCGAGTGAGAGTGCGTGCGTTTGTTCAGTGCAGGTCAAAACGTGTTTACCGATTTCATCGCTCTATTATTTGGGAGCTCAATAACTTGTTATAAAACCGTAAGTAATAGAGCCTGATTAACGTGGATTTTTTAAAGCATTTGTGATTGTATTAATTATCGTGTGGCGTAACTCAAAATGCTTGAAGTTTAGTGTGTTTTTTTTTACTAATATTTTTGGTAAACAATGGTGGCGAAGGCAAGACGGGGCAAATTATGCGAGGCATGATGGGGCTCAATAATTCCTACCTAAAATCGTCGAAAAACTGCGTTGGGTGTCAGCAGTGTGGACGATGGGCCCACACAGCTTGTGCTGGAGTCGACGACGAAGATTTGGAAGATGTCTTGATATGTATTTCTGTCAAGAGAATTAAGTCCCCATCTTACCCTTTGTCCCTATATTGTCCCTTTTTTTAGTATCCCGTCTTGTCCCACATGTGGGGTAAGATGGTGTATTTGCTATTTTTGTTAATTGATTTTTTTTTAATTTTGTATGATTAGTTAGCAAGTCCAAAGCTGTGCCAAATAAAACTATAATAAGTAATGAATGTTTGATTAATAAATAACTCAGATATTATTTTTAAATACCCTGATTTTTTACTTCTTTACCTTAGCGTCCCCGTCTTATCCGCATCTCCCCTACCACGTAATGCTGAGAGGGCTCCCGCGAGGTACTGAGCCAATTTATATGTGGGAGCATCTATCTGGCTCACTATGGGACGTAGTGGGGCACTAGGTTTGTGTATTTTTGGCAACCCATACAACTTTGGAGGCACGGGGCAGTCAGGAACTAAACTTGCAACATTCAGATCAAGGCTGTCCGAGTAATCACTAATTAGTTCTTTAGTGGTTTTCAATACTTTCATAGTCGGGTCCGTCTTTACATGTTTGTAGGTTGTAGTATCCGCTAATACGACAAGCACAATCAAATTACAGTGAAAAAGTTAACATGATAACTTCTTGTTTGTTACAGACCTCCAGTTTCCCATCGACGTGTCGGGGGTACAGAACGACCACCCGTTCCTGGATGCGGATTCTTTGCAGTCCCTCTTCAGGCGACTGACTGCACTCAACCGATGCGCCAACATGAAGCTAGAACACCATCACCATCAGAAGAGATCGGTGAGTTTTAGTTATTTCTTCGCTAATCGTGTCTTAAACCTCACTCAAATAGGTGGGTGAAACAACTTTTCCTTGTCACTCGTTACCATGGTTACATTCCCTGGGTAAACCCGTATTTTATGGTATTTAAATTAACAAAACTAAATTTTCTTGGTAGTATTTATAAAACAAATGGAATGGGTACAACAGTTCTTCTTAGAAACTGTTCTGACGGGACAGAATAACAACAAGGAAATAGTTCATTGACCCTGCAGGTACTCTATCTAAAGTTGTTACACAAATATATATATATAAGTACAAGAAATCCGTTGTAAAAATCAACATAAATTAATCATTTGCTTATTTGGTCGCATAAGTCATGGAAACTCGAAAAGATTCAGAGCAGCATCAACTAGTATTACATTGTAAAACATGGCTAATCAACCTTATGAAAACATGAGTGAAAAAGTGATGAAGAAGGATTATATTTTTTCAGGTTGTATTTTTCCTTTCAAATATGTTCTTACTGCTGAGGTGAAAAATCTTGTGTACTACACGAGATCAAAGTTATTTACATCTCGTGCGCTTTTTATATCGCAGCTAGCATATACAATAAATATACCATTATATTATTATATAGTGACTGATTTTGTAGTCATTTTTAGGGTTCCGTACCCAAAGGGTAAAAACGAGACCCTATTACTAAGACTCCGCCGTCCGTCTGTCCGTCTGTCCGTCCGTCTGTCCGTCTGTCTGTCTGTCTGTCATCAGGCTGTATCTCATGAACCGTGATAGCTAGACAGTTGAAATTTTCACAGATGATGTATTTCTGTTGCCGCTATAACAACAAATACTAAAAACAGAATAATATAAATATTTAAATGGGGCTCCCATACAACAAACGTGATTTTTTTGCTGTTTTTTTCCGTAATGGTACGGAACCCTTCGTGCGCGAGTCCGACTCGCACTTGGCCGGTTTTTTCTATAATTGTATTCTTTAAGCAAGATTCAATCGCTACACTGATTGAAAAAGTTAGATTGTTATTTGTTACGCTGTACTTACTATTGTCTGTGGAAACTACTACTTAGTTGGAAAACTTGTCTCGTTATACTTCGGCTAAAATAGAATAATTGATACTTGGTATCTGAAGCGCTGGTGGCCTAGCGGTAAGAGCGTGCGACTTTCAATCCGGAGGTCGCGGGTTCAAACCCCGGCTCGTACCAATGAGTTTTTCGGAACTTATGTACGAAATATCATTTGATATTTACCAGTCGCTTTTCGGTGAAGGAAAACATCGTGAGGAAACCGGACTGATCCTAACAAGGCCTAGTTTCCCCCTCTGGGTTGGAAGGTCAGATGGCAGTCGCTTTCGTAAAAACTAGTGCCTACGTCAATTCTTAGGATTAGTTGTCAAGCGGACCCCAGGCTCCCAGGAGCCGTGACAAAATGCCGGGATAACGCGAGGAAGAAGAAGCAGGAATTGAAACTTGTGGTATCTACGTTGTTAGAAAAATCTATCTTTCTGTTTAGAAAATACCAGCAGCTAACGTAGAGAAATGCTTGTATCGTTGAAATACTTATATTGTTGCTAAAGGCCATGCCAGGATAAGCTAAGTGAGTCTGCCCCCAGCGAGTTTTGGCTTGTAATTTTTTTTATTGATTTGTCTTTCTATTAGTATCGAGTATTTCTTTTTTTTAATTATTTAACTATAATTTACGGAGTTTTTTATTTACGCAAATCAACACCAGGAGTGCGGTGCTGGAAGTTTAAGTAGTGTTGTGGTGTACAAAAAGGAACAAAGGTACAATTTATCGGTTGAAGTGATTTGTGCTATTTCGTTTTATCTTTTTATTTTTGAGGGTGAACTTAAACGTCGGTCGTGACGGCTAACGGGCAACGTCTTTGGGCTGTAGTAATAAGACTCTTAAATTCGCAGTTCTTATATCGGCCCGTTTGGTCTAGTGGCATACGCCACTCCTTTTGGCTGTGAAAGCATCAGCGTCCCGAGTTCGATCCCCAGCAACGATGAACTTTTTGTATTATTTACTGTACGAATGTAGAAGTTGTCGTCGACGGAGCCACTGCTTAACGGAACGTGTTACGTTGGTACGTGTGTCAAGAGAGGGCGCCGGCAAGCTGTTTCCTAGCAAGCGCGTCAACTTCAAGCAGCCTGTTTATGAACTTTCATTGAGACATTTTGTATTTTTAAGTGTGTTGTTGTGGGGATAGTTACCAAATTTTCACAATATGACATTCACTGTAACTTTTAATCTTAATTGTGTTTTTATAGATATATTTTTTTGTGTTTAAGGTGCCTATATTAGGTTGTCTTATTTTATTATTAGTGATTTAATTTTGTTTTTAGGTAAATTTTTGTACTTAGTGCGTTATAGTTTGACATTTTTTATTGTATTAATATTTTTTAATTAATTGTTTAGTGCTTTCACTACGAATTTGAATAGAATAAAAAAAAAGACTGAATTTGTTTGTAGGTTTTGGCAAAATAGAATTTATTTTTTGTAATTTATTAGGTTGACATGTTTCCTTCTCTCTCGTTTTTATGTGTTGTGTTGGAATAATAACGATAAATTTTATAACTTTGATGTATGAATGTAATTCGTAAATTGTAATTTTTGGATAATAGTATAAGTTATTAGTTTTAAATTAGAATGGCTACCCCAGATGCCTCGCCACAGGTTCCGCTCCTGGAGTGTCCAATTTGTACCGATCATAAGCGTTACAAAGGCCAGCGGGGTCTGAAAATACATTGCGTTCGTGCTCACAGTCCGCGCATTGATATAACAACAACTGCTCCACGCACTGAGTGCGTGACGGATAATAGTGACGCAAATCCGGGCCCTGCCCCGGTGTCGTTTGCTCAATCTTTGGCTTCCCTAAAGTCCGATTGTAAGGTAACAAAAAGAATCCCGAAGGGGGCTAGAGCAATTGCGGCACGAAGTTTAGCGGAGTCCATAGCCAGAGTAATTTCGGAAAACAGTTTCGCGGCTTGGGAAAATCTCCTTACTTTTGCCTACAAAAATTTTCACATTCCTCATACAAAATCAAACCGGACTTTAACAGCCATAATCAAAGATAACTTATCTCACCCGTCATTTCCCGAGGCAAATTCTACTAATACACCGAACGCCTCAGACCATACAGCCCAAGCCAATCCGAAATATAAGTGCAGGGCAATCGAACAAAAAATATCCGATGGCGACTTAAAAGGTGCGACTAGGTTATTGTTTTCCAGTGACACTTTGGCGTCATACTCCCCTGCCGTACTTACTGCGTTACAGGAGAAGCATCCCGCCGCTTCCGCGTCCTCACTTTCAGCCAACCCATCGGGGCCACCAGCTCCCTCTCACCAACCACTACAGGTAACAAAGGCTGCAGTTCTGCAGGCCGTGCTTTCTTTTCCTGCGGGGTCGGCCGGCGGCCTAGATGGCATCACACCGCAACATTTAAAGGATTTGACCAGCCGACTCGCAGGGGATGCCGGTGAAACATTACTAGAGGAGCTTACTGCGCTGACGAACCTAATGCTCGCAGGCAAAGTTTGCCGAGAAATTACTCCTATACTGTATGGGGCTAACCTTATCGCCCTAAAAAAAAAAGATGGCGGTATTCGGCCAATAGCAGTGGGAAACACTTTTCGGCGACTGACTTCTAAAATCTGCTGTCGCGAGTTCCATTCGCGCTTGACCGAAAAGTTTGAACCCGTTCAGCTGGGTTTTGGCCTTAAGGGGGGGTGCGAGGGAGCGGTACATGCGGCCCGATCTTTTATAGATAGCCAAAATTTTGAAATTCTGGTAAAGATTGACGTCCGTAACGCGTTTAACTCTATCGATCGCGGCGTTCTTCTGACCCAAGTAGAGAAAGAGCTACCAGAAATATACGGCTACCTATGCCAATGTTACGGTTCCGCCTCTAGCCTCATGTATAAAAATAAGGAAATATCATCTTGTGTGGGCTGTCAGCAGGGGGATCCGCTGGGTCCAGTAATTTTTAGTCTAGCCATCCACCCGATCATCACCCAGCTTGCGTCTGATTTAAATTTTTGGTACCTTGACGACGGCACTATTGGCGGCAGAAAGGCATCGGTTTTAGCGGATTTAAAGACTATAAATGAGAGGTTTGCGCAGATTGGTTTGGCAATTAACTACGACAAGTGTGAGGTGTTCATTTCGGACGCCATTTCCCCCGACGCCAGGTCGTCTGTAATCGATGACCTTAACCTCATCACGCCAAACATTTCGGTTTTGTCGCGCGACACCCTTACGCTTTTAGGAGCCCCTATTTTGGAGGAATCCATTCCGCTGTCTATAAATGGTAAGATCGAGCATTTTAATAAATGTTCAAATTTGTTATACGACATTAACCCACACATGGCGATCTACATTCTGCGGCTTTGCCTTTTTTCACCAAGGTTCATGTATATTCTCCGCTGTGCCCCAGTCTGGAAATTTCCCTTAATTACGTCAAACGTCGATAAGATTCTGAGGGAAACGGTTAGTAGGATCCTAAACGTCAATTTTACACCATCAAGTTGGACTCAGGCTACCCTCCCGATTAAATTTGGTGGACTCGGTATCCGTTTGACGGGAGATCTAGCCCTCCCGGCGTTTTTGTCGTCTGCTTACAGTACATTCACCCTCGTTGGCGGTATTCTTCGAAATCCTGCAACCGCTAACGTGTTGGTGTCGTACCTGGCGGACGCGGAAATGGCTTGGGAGGCGGACCATTCCGTTGATCAATCACCGAGAGAGAAATCAAGCCAAGCGGCATGGGACATTTTTAATGTTAAGAGGAACCACCAAATTATTTTACAAAATTCCGCGGACCACCATGAACGAGCCAGGCTCATGGCTGTGGCGGAAAAAGAATCGGGTTATTGGCTGCACGCGCTCCCTTCACGAAACTTGGGCTCCGCTCTAGAACCATCAGCTCTGCGAATCGCGATTTGCCTTCGCCTGGGTCTGCGAATTTGCGAATCCCACTCTTGCAGTCGGTGCGCCCTGCCGGTGGACACTCTGGGGCGGCATGGCCTGCACTGCAGATTGAGCGCTGGCAGGCTTTACAGGCATGCCACCCTAAATGACTTAATCCGCCGCGCCCTCAGCACTGCCTCTTTCCCAGCGACTTTGGAGCCGTCAGGTCTCTGCGCAGCTGACGGGAAGAGACCTGATGGCTGCACGCTCGTGCCCTGGAGCCTGGGTCGCCCTTTGGCGTGGGACGCCACCTGCGTGGACACGCTGGCTCCGTCCCACGTGGAGGGGTCGGCTCGGAAGCCTGGGACTGCCGCGGACCAGGCCCAAACTATCAAGCGCCGCAAATACGCGTTCTTGTCGAATGAGTACGAGTTTGCGGCGCTTGCAATGGAGACATTGGGCCCGTGGTCGACCGACACCAAGAATTTTGTAAAGGAAGTGTCGGTCCGGTTGATAGGCGTCTCAGGCGATCATAGGGCGGGCGCTTTCTTTGCCCAGAGGCTAAGTCTGGCGGTGCAGAGGGGTAACGCCGCTAGCGTCCTTGCGACCATGCCGGAAGGAGGTGATTTGGGGGAAGTCTTTTATATTAAATTTAAGGTTTAGTTTTAGGTTTTGTTAGCATAAGTTTAAATTGTACATGTTAAATGTTAATGTAAAAAAAAAAAAAAAACTATAATTTAATGTATTTATTGTTAAATAATTTAAAAAAAAGAAATTTGATCTTTCTTCAATATTTTTTTTCTAGCCAGCCGATTTTGACGTGCGTCACGTATATTGTGCATGTAGTAAGGACAATTACATGATATTAATATTTTTGTTAGTTATTAATTAAGACTTGCGATATCGAAAGTTTATTTAAAAAACCGGCACAGAAAAAACATATTCACATTTTTAATTATATTTTTTTAAGTGGCCAGTGTTCATGACGAACGTGCACGATTCTCTAAAGAGTTTCTATGCGATTAGTTTTAACGAGCGGGTATGCGAGTAAATGTATAGTGATGTATTCAATTACGAGTAAAAAGAACACCTTGTTCTACCACAAATAAAATAAAGTAATTATATTCATTTGATAGCTTATTAAAGAGGCCTACTCTGTTGAAAAATCTGGAGGTGTCGCTGGCGTGATAATACTTTTAAAAAAATTTTTTTTTTTTTTTTTTTTAAGTTTTTGTATGGCAATATGTCACAAAATTAATATCATGTAATTGTCCTTACTACATGCACAATATACATGACGCACGTCAAAATCGGCTAACTAGAAAAAAAAATATTGAAGAAAGATCATATTTTGTTTTTATTTTATTTTTATTATTTAACTATAAAGTTTGGGGAGCTGAAATTTGGCATACTTGATACTAATAGAAAGACAAATCAATAAAAAAAATACAAGCCTAAACTCGCTGGGGGCAGACTCACTTAGCTTATCCTGGCATGGCCTTTCTCTTCTCCCCATAACTTTTAATTGGAATAAAGTACGAGTAGACGTACAAGATTGTTGTTGGAATAACGAATAGATTCAATATAATTATGTTGTACTTTGAATATATTGACTTGAATTGTGGCATGTGTAACTGAATATCAACACAATCTCTGGAGCGGCATTTATATTGTTATTGTTAGGTAAATAAATACTCAAAATATAGTAGGTACACTCACCATCAATAAAGAATGAAATCATGAGTCAAAAGTACTATTATTCTGTGAATAATGTAGTATTAGTTATTCATAAACGTCTCTTCTAACAAGCCGTTGATAATCGTTAGTCCCTGTGTCATTATTGTTTGTTAGAAAGAGACAAAATTTAACAAAGGTTTGCTAAGTTTTATAAATAAGGGTGTAAGTATTCTCTAACAGCTTTATAAAAAATATATGTGTTAGTTATAATGTAAGTGCCTAATACAATTTAAAGTTTGAAAAATATTTTTGATAGCGTGAAAACGTCTCTCTATTTAATAACTATTAGAGGATAGCAGATATTTTTGGCCGTTGTTCTATTCGCTACTATTGGTGTTGACTCTACTTACCTACTTATTGCTATACCGCCCGTAATAATAAAACGAACTCTACTCGATTACATCTTCAGTTCGTTCGAAATAGCCGTAATAATATTAAGTAATACCGTTTCTAATTGACGTAAATTATTTCCTATATTGAATATTGATGAAGTAATAGGTATGGTTTTATTCATATTTTAATATTCAATCGTTCAATTATTTTTTGACCTCACAGCTTAAAAGAATTTGGTAATTGCGATGAGAAAGTTAATTATCTAGCTGAAATCCAGTAATAAGAAAATATTTAATTTATACACGCTTTTCAATTTGAATCTCGAAATAAATTACACGAAAACCAAATTAATGACTTTCCACCCTCATCAAAAAGCTCCATTAGATTTAGTATTTCATTATAATAAGTATAATAACACTCAGATAGAAGTAGTAGAAGAATTCTCTTTACTTGAACTTGTTATAGACAAAAATATAAACTACAATTATTAAAATCTAAAATCTCTAGTTTTACATACGCGCTGAGCGAGATAAAGAAAACCACAAACTTACAGACAGCCCTCGCCGTGTAGGTACTACGCATACGCCAACGCATGGCTAAGATATGGGATCATTTTATGGGGGAACAGTACTGACGTACCATCATTAAAAGCATACAGCAAAAAAGCTGATCCGCATACTGGCCAACGTAAACTACACACACACATGCCAACCACTTTTCCGACTGTTCAAAATTCTCACATTACCATCTATATACATCTTCGAAATGTGTAAATTTGCAAGACAAAATAATCATATATTTAAAAAAAGATACGAATTACCCACAACCCACCTACCGACACATCAAAGCAAATTACTACTACCGGCCTCTAGAATTAAAAAGCACTCCAATAGTACCTATGTAATGGCCATAAAAATATTTAATAAACTGCCAGAGGCTATAAAAAATGTAGGAAATGATAAAAAAATGTTTAAGTTAATTAAATCTCTTTTAATCAAAAAAAATTATTACACATTGAGTGAATATCTAAATGATAATAATATAAACAAATAACGAAATAATATAGAATGAATAATTAATATTAAGTAATTATGTAATTTTCTATCAAAATGTACGATGTTTATCAAAATTAAAAAAAAATGTTTTGTTAGTCTAGTATTTAAGATAATTTTGCTGTGCCCTAACAGGGTATCATATAGCGACTATATTTTATTTACCACATGTATGTAATGAACATGATTGCAATAAATAAATAAATGAATGAATGAACCCGTACTTGAACGTAATATTTCAGAAGCTTACCTAGTTAAGTACTTATCTAGCTGGTTATCTTAATTATATTAGTTTAAATTGTATAATAGGTACCTATAGTTGGTCAAGCAAATCTTGTCAGTAAATAAGAACAAAAAAACTATACTCATCCTTTTCTTTTAGGTGCTAGTACTAGTGTAAAGATAGTATTATTATTTCTGTCTATGTTTGAAATGAGACAGATAAATAATAGTACATTATGATACAAGTGTGCTAAGTTGGTCATTACACACGAGGCGATATTGTGCGCGCGAGCTCTAAGCGAGCGTGCAATAAGAAATCCGATGTGTGTAATGACCAATGCACACGCGTTTCATACGACGTTTTTCAATACACTTGCAAGAAAAAAAAGAAACTCATATTAATCAAATTTTAATAGTTAAAACAGTTAGTATTGTGTGTTGCATCTGTCATACTGCCGGCCGGCCCTCGCTCACCCCGGCCGCGCGCCGCGCAGGCGGTCGGGCGCGCCGGTGCCCGCCAGTCTGACCAATTAAAGAAGGCTCCCTTTCCATGCATATTATTAGCAATCAGTTACCTTCTTATCTCAGTCGGATAATATAATGAAAAATCACGAGTGGAATAATACACTGAAAGAGCACGCGTGTTTAATATCTAGGATTATGAGCCAAAAATCGGTGGAATAAAAACGTCGTTTTGAGCAAGTGTGTGGAAATAAATATTATAGGACATTCTTACACAGATTGACTAAGTCCCATGGTAAGACCAAGGAGGCTTGTGTTATGGGTACTCAGACAACGATATAAATTACATATAAATACTTAAATACATAGAAAACACCCATGACTCAGGAACAAATATCTGTGCTCATCACACAAATAAATGCCCTTACCGGGATTCGAACCCAGGACCATCGGCTTCACAGGCAGGGCAGCCACTAGGCCAGACCGGTCGTCAACACACGTAGATCTGTCCACAATGTTACCATGGAGGTCTTTCCACAACGTGACACTTTTTTGTGCATGCTACCGGTGTTCATTGATTTATAAGACGTTATCACGTCAAAATACCTCGTCACGAAAAGAATACCCCATCCAGCAGGTCCGCCTGCGGCATGGTGCCCATTACGCTGGCGTTTCCTCGCTGAACCGCCAAGACTAGATTACAAAATAAAAATCCTATTGGTAAAAACACTTTATTTTACAGTAACTATTTAATAAACTTCTTTAGTTTTAACCTACCTAGCTAAAACTTAGCTACATGTCGGATGAGTAAATAAGTCGTAGACACGGAAATAGTCTAACCCGTTCGTATAAAAATACCGCAAATCGATGTACAGGTTAGCCGTTTGGCACACACATACTAGAGGTCAAATAAATTTTTTTGACCCGCAGTTCCAAAAAAAATTTCGCTGGAGGGGGAGTGGTAAAACATTTTTTTTTGTATGGAAAAAAAAATTTTTTTCCTAAACCTATCGTGTGTAGTATCATACGAAAGGGCTTTTTGAGGCGATTCTAAAAATATATCACATCATTACATTTCGGGCATTTTTTTTTTAAATTAAAACAAAAAGAATTTTCGAAACATACCAAGTTTGGGCTCCTCCAGACACGATATGGCTGATTTTTTTTTGTACAATATACCACAAATGATACGTGATATCCTCATGTCTAACTCCAAGAAAGCAATTTTGAAAATAATATCATTAACATTTTTTTTTTTAATTTTTCAATTTTACAAAGTGACACAGTTCTACTTCAATACCTATTTCACGAGACTTATGGAACTATACTGCAGATACGGTACATAATAATCATAAAATGATACGCAATATCCATATATCCAACGGGAAATACCTCTTTAGCCCTTTAACTGCGCCTTTTCATCAGCTGGTATAATTTGTTTAGTTATTGACACAAAATATCAAGGTTGTATCCTCCAGCTACGATATACCTTACTGATTTTTTTGTACAATATACCACAAATGATACGTAATATCTTGATATCGAACCCCAAGAAAGCTATTTTAAAAAAAATCGAGGCTATATTTTTTAAAAGTACAAGTTACATAATAATATATACCTACGCGGACGAAACATCCAAAAAAGTTGTGTTTGGCTTATATTGAACACCTTGCTCGCTTAACCACTGCAGCTGCTAACTTACACACAAAAGTAATGCCAAACTATTCTGGATTAGGTGAGTAAATAGCGGTCACTTCGATGATTCAAATGAATGTACCTATTTTAACAATGTAAATATTGTTGCTTATTGTAACATACCTACCTACACGTTTAAAGCTTAAACGTCCATGTTCATTTTCCAGCAAAATGTTTATTCAATCTACAACATTACGGCCTAGCTGTACTAGTTTGTGATTTTATGGTCGAATAAAATAGGTACGAAATGAGATGCAAAGCTCAATTAGCTGTCGAACGTTTTGTAAGTATCAAATATCCTTTGGAATCGGTCTGGTAAAAATAACATTCCTGTCTTAGAATAACATGCAACGTACCGTGATTTCATGTTGTTTGCTAAGAACTAAAATGAAATTGGCAGCCTTTTTGTTACTGGATATGAATTTTATTAAGAACAGTTTATTTATAACTTTTATTGAAAGTACTTCTTATTATGGTTCCGTACCTCAAAAGGAAAAAACGAAACCCTTATAGGATCACTCGTGCGTCTGTCTGTCCGTCTGTCTGTCTGTCCGTCTGTCACAGCCTATTTTCTCCGAAACTACTGACCAATTAAGTTGAAATTTGGTACACATATGTAAGTTTGTGACCCAAAGATGGACATGTAACGTAAACATATTAATTTTAAACACGGGGGCCACTTTTGGGGGGTAAATGAGAAAATTAAAAAATAAAGTTTGTCAAACTATATCGTGTTACATATCAAATGAACGAGCTCTTTGTGAGAATCTCAAATATATATTTTTTATAATTTTAAAGTAAATAGTTTAGAAGTTATTCAAGAAAATAGGCAAAAAATGACAAATCCCCCCCCCCCCTTTATCTCCGAAACTACTGAGTCAAAAATTTTGAAAAAAATACACAAAATAGATCTTTACCTATAGACCACCGGAAAACCTATCAGAAATGTGCAGTCAAGCGTGAGTCGGACTTAATTACTTAGTTTTTGATCCGACCCCTACGGGTTTTTTAAAGACATTTCACACAAAAGATACATTGTTTAAATTGTGTAATGTACGGAACCCTTGGAACGCGAGTCCGACTCGCACTTGGCCGGTTTTTTTACTATACATTGTGCGCTATGTGTTTAAGTTGTTTTTTGAACAAGTTTGCCTCATGACAGTCATAACTAAGTATATACTTTCTTTCTTGGCGAATAGCTTTTATAACAAGATTAGGTGTGAAGATAAAGACCATTCAAACGTATCAGCCGTTGTTAAGACAATACTATCGAATAATCGGCTAAGTCTATTCGATACCGACACGCTGTATCGATTACCACTCCCACTATTTGCATATCGATATATCATACAAATTATACTTGTTTGTTCTATAGATGGGCGATAGAGCGTTTTTAGAGTAGGAGGTTCGGAACAGCGCTATTTGATATGTTCGAGATGTATTCGATAGGTATTGTTTTTAGCATCAATAACTGAATATACAGCATGGAAAAAATTGATAGGCCCTGGAGGGAAAGTAGCTAATTTTACTTAAAGGAAACAATTTTGTTTCTTTTTAAAAATAAAAGAATGTTTCCTTTAAGTCAAGTGAGCTAACTTAAGGTTTTAAGGCACTTTTCCTCCAAGGCCCATACATTTTTTCCACACTGTATATTGTTTTATTATTTTTAATCACATTTTTTTTATCTACAAGCATTTGGATTTCCTGTTTTTAATTCCAACGCGCAACTAAGAATGTCAAACATGCTCGTGATGGCCTCTGTGCCGCAACTCTGCCTTTCCAATTATTTGTTTTAAAATTTAGAAAAACCATATGTTTCGTTTGGATATTATATTTAAGACTGCCCAAAATTCGAATAATGCTTATAGGTATACCCCGGAATTTTTTAGAAATGATTTTGTGTATAATAAAATAGTTACCCAACTATGAATTAAAAAAAATAGCTAGTTCGCTCCAAATGTTCTTAGAAATTTAAATAGTTTTTTTAATTTAAAATAATGAACAATTTTACTTTAAAACGCTTCCGGTTATGAAACACTATAATTGACGAAATGTATCAAGTGTCCATTATCATAAACATAAGTAGAAAATCAAAATATCGTTGTACCAATAATAAATGTCTATTCATTAAAGTTATTTATTGTGGGCTCGCTGATTTATTGTTTTCACTTAGTCTAAAAATAAGATTGACAAGAAAATTAAAATTATTCAAAACTTTTACAATTAGGTAGGTACCTTTCCAGGAATCACTAAGGTAATTATGTAGAAACCAAATTCGTGAGCACATAAACGGTTGCCCTAAAGTCGTAACCGCAGGGTAAGGTCACGTCAAATTGTAACCATCGTGAGTCATACAAAGATCATAACAATTTCACCTCACGCGAAATCTATCGACTCTCGATGATCAAGTTAATGATAGAAACGTTTCGACACGTTACTGCTTGCTACTGATGTAGCAATTCAGGTAGTGGATATTTGCCAAAAAATAGATGTCAGAATTTTTTGAAAAATAATGTGAAGGTGTTTACGTATCATATATTTTTTAGTGTGTAAATTTACTTGCGAGCTTTCTCTCTGGTGACATTTATCGTAAGAATTGACCTAGCATCATTACATTAGTTTTACATTGTAGTACCTAATCTTCATAATTTTTACATGTAAAACTCGTGATGTCCAAAATATGTAATTGCTTGCCAAGTAATAGTCCCTTTTTATACTCTCAAAGGCCGTTGGATTAAACAAGATGTACAATAAAAAATAAAAAAGCTGTTCTGCATGCTGATACGTGATAATCTTTATGAAACGGCCACTAGCCCTGCAGAGCGAGTTCGTCTTCTTGCTGGAAAGAAATATGAATCCGGCGCATGGCTACAGGTGCTCCCTTCCGGCAAACTCAGCACTCTGCTAACCATCAGTACTTTCAGGATTGCGGTTTCGCTGCGCTTGGGGACAGCATGCGTGGCCCCACACCGTTGCCACTGTGGCGCCGCCGTGACGAAGTTTGGCACCCACAGCCGTAGGTCAAGCAATAATCTAGTCTAGAACTTTTTTCTTTAAACTTATTGGAAGATTGCTTTTTAGGACTAGAAGATTGCTTTTTCAGGGTCCAAAATTTGCTCCATATTTTTGTTATTCTTCTGTCCAGTTAGTCTTAACTCCTCTGTTCTTTTCGAATGAAATTTGCTTGCCTAAATATAGCTCTCTACATGAATGATGCACTTCAAAAGTGTAACAACCAGATATCGGTGAACTTTCGCACGGATAAAAGTATTTTTGACCTTTCACGTCTCAGGGCTAAAAGCAAATTACAGTGTGTCTCGGTCACAGAAATTCTATACGCTGACGATGTATGTCTTATGGCTGATAGCATGGAAGTCCTACAGAGTTATCTGGAAAACTTAGACGAATCATGCCGCAAATTTGGCCTAGTAATTAGTGCATCGAAAACTCAGATTGTCAAACAACCTGCAAGAGGGAAATCTGCGAACGATGCTACTGCTTATTTAAGGGGCAAAGCACTGGACGAAGTGGGTACATTTAGGTATCTAGGTAGTCTGCTGCAGCCTTTGGCGGTCTGAACCAACGAGTTTGGAAATCGTACGATCTTAGCCTCCACACAAAGCTTGCAATAGAGCAATTATTCTACCTCTGTTGCTCTATGCTTCGGAGACATGGTGCTTATACAAAGGAGACATTAAACGTCTAGACACATTCCATCTACGATGTCTCCGAGCAATACTGCGGTTGAAGTGGCAGGATCGTGTTCCAAACTCGGAGGTTCTTCGTCGAACGGGCATGCCGGGTGGAATGTCTACTCATAAAAGGTCAATTGCGTTGGTGTGGGCACCTTGTACGTATGGCACCATCGAGACTGCCCCTAAAGCAGTATTTTACTCTGAGCTAGCCTCAGGTAAACGCAAGGCTGGTGGGCAGTACCTGCGATACAGGGATGTCTTGAAACGCCAACTTTTGGCCACCGGCATATCATGCGAGTCGTGGGAGGAGCTTGCATCTCGGAGATCGGACTGGCGAACTGCTGTCAATACGGGTCTTGATAAATAATATTGTCTTCGGTTACCGCGATACTTACTCATGAAATAAAACTATGAAAACGGATTATATCACGTATATTGGATTGTATCGTGTTATAAATTCAATATACGCGATACGCGATATAATCCGTTTTCATAGTTTTATTTCACGGGTCTTGATAACTTTGAGCACACCCGACTTGAAGATCTTGACGCCAAACGCCAGCTCCGAAAAACTCGGCCCAAGCCCTCCTACCATTACACATACAACGCATCTGGGCAACTCTACTGTGTTCTGTGTTGTCGCATTTTCAAAACTAAATTTGGATTTGCAAGCCACGCTCGCGCCCACGCACGTAATAGTTAAGACCCTTTTTATTTAATTTGTCAGGATATCGCCGTCGACGGATACGTCTGGGAGGACATCATCATATTTCTTCTGTATCGATATACACGGTGGCTAAAAAATAAGTGCATTCCCGTTGCCAGGGAGATTTTGGGATTATACTGAGCAACTTTTACTATGTGGGACCAACCTCGAAAACGCGAATAAAAATTGGCTGTTTCATACATTTTAGCAGTCCCTTTTTTTACGGGAGGGTATTTTTTTTACGATTTCGTGGTTGGTGCCATAGTAAAAGTTGCTCAGTATAATCCCAAAACCTCCCTGGCATCGGGAATGCACTTATTTTTTAGCCACCCTGTATATTTTGGCTCTTTTTCCGTTACTCATTATTTTAGTTTTATTGATATTCATTTTGAGGCCGATTCGTTTGCTCGTTGTTTGAAGTGTTTGCATCATATCCTGTATTTATTTCTTCGGGCTTGTTCGAAAATATTGCGATATCATCTGCAAAGCAGAGATGGTTTAAGCTTTTCCCGTCGGTTTTGATGCCTTTATTTCTCCAGTTAAGAGATTTAGTGATGTTATGTAAGACGGCAATGAATAGAGTTGGTGATATTGGGGCCCCTGTCTGACTCCTCTTTCTATCTTTATTTTTTTACCTGTATTTTCGAGTTCAATTTTGCTTGTAGTTGTTATATACGTATTTTAGAAATCTATGTATGTATTATGAATGTTGTACTCTGGCAGTACTTTCCATATCGATACCTTTGGGTTCAATTGGCGTAAAGGACAAAATGCTAGTTTTCAGGAGACGCTAAAAACAGCGTTTTTAGGGTTCCGTACCCAAAGGGTAAAAACGGGACCCTATTACTAAGACTCCGCTGTCTGTCTGACTGTCAATCTGTCACTAGGCTGTATCTCAAGAACCGTGTTAGCTAGACAGTTCAAATTTTCACAGATGATGTATTTCTGTTGCCGCTTCAACAACAAATACTAAAAACAGAATAAAATTAATAAGGGGCTCCCATACAAAAAACGTGACATATATACCGTAACGGTACGGTACCCTTCGTGCGCGAGTCTGACTCGCACTTGGCCGGTTTTTTTAATGTTGATATATTTTTGTTGTTTATGAGCTATATTTTTGATGTGGGATTTTTTCGATAGCGAATGTATGAGTATTGTAAGGGGGAAATTCAAAGGGCTAGTGGGGGTAACGGCACCACTTTTCAGCCCGGCAACATCGGGTTTCTAGGAGCGTAGGAACCCCACTACAAGGATCAGAAGTCAAACTGCGGTGCGCTATTTTTGCAAACGGAACTTCACTGAGAGCCCGGTCTATCAGGTGCATTGGCCAAGGCGATTATTGCAATAGTGCAAAAGACCGGTCATGCCTGAAATGGCCTCTGTTACCTACGTGCGTCCCGGAGTGCGTGTGATAATGATGGAATGTACCGCCTACATAACTTAAATAACGTAATCTATGATAAATAAGTTTATAAAATGGTGTGAATAATACGAATAAACTTGCCAGTTTAATTTTATTTCTCAAAAAATATGACTATTTTTTTGTAATTAATACATACCTCATTGATCATCATCATCCTCCTAGCGTTGTCCCGACATTTAGCCACAATCCACGTAGGGTGCCTGGGGTCTGCTTTGCAACCAAGCATGTACATATGAAATAATATTGAACAATAATTGTAATAACAAAACCTAACAGCCCTTTTGCAGATTACCGACCAACCACTTCTTTACCTTAAACCTTATCTCCACCTAACCAACCAGCCAACGTCTTTAGCTTAAAACCATTTATAAAATTACGTAAAGACCTTCACAATATTTTCAAAACGATACTGACAAATCACTTGAAACATCGTAAATAAATTCAGATAGCCAGAAATATACTGCGTGAGAACGTTTAAAATGGACTCCATCAATTATATTTCTAAACCTTAGAATTTGACAGATCACGCGATCCGTTAGCAATTAACGGGTGTAATAAGTGCTAATTAATGCCGGTAGTTTAAAATTAAAATATTAACCAACCACAATTAACAGACTGATCAACGTCAAGGAGCAGACGGTTTGGTGCAACCCGACCTAAGTGACAGGCTTAAAAATGCGTGAGAAAACAGAATAATGGACTTTTTTAATACTTGCCGATTTAATTTCTTTCTTATTTTTTTGTAAGATCCCGGTAACAACATAACAAGTTGCTGATATTTTGCTGCATGTTAAACCTTAATAAAAGCGATTATATTATCTAGTGTAGGTGGTTTTCATTGAAGTATTTCTGGACGTGAAACTCGTATAATTACAATTAAAAATACAACTGAATCTTTACTAAGCAGCACACATCATCAACATCTACAAAGTGACTTGTTACGCTATTAAATGCAAAAAGACGGAACACCTATTCATATGTATTGAATACACTCGTTTGGTAGCGTGAAGTGAAATCCAATTAAAATGGTTAACACTAACCAGGCCAAAGAGGATTAATCTTCCTTGTTAACTAGTAGCAGTGTATTAGAAAATCGTTTACAGTTCCTCAAACATAACAGTTACTCGTACAAGTCATACATGAGTCTCGTTTAAAAAAAAATATAATTTTAGAAAACCCTATTAACCCTAGTATATATATTAATTAAATTTATTATAATTTTCATTAATAATGATAATGTTGTTAATGTATTTGTCAATTATCTTTATTAAGTAGATTGGTTTTCCTTGCACCAAGTTTTAGTGTTTTTGTTTGGCCCTATGGCCTTAAGTCCATAATTTGTACATCAAATATAATGTATGTTTTATATATGTAAATGTATTTTCAAGAGTAACTAATACTAGTAAGTAATTAACATGCTCCTAATTTATATTAGCGAAGAGTTGTGGTATTTAAAGTAATAATAGGTATATAAAACAAACTCGTCATTGTTTTAATGGAGATTGTGTTTTCTGTATTATAATTTCACGGCAATGACAAGTAAAACAGTCCTTAAATGCCATGAAACGCAGTAGCTATCTTCCCCAACTAGCCAACACAACATTTTCTTCATCATTAGTGAATTTCATTTCCCTGAGGTTTTAGCAAAAGCTTTCCTTTATACAGATGTAGTGCATAATTATTTTCCATCGTATTTTCACGGAAACGTACGAACGTGTCCTTGCTATTTCAGTCAGTCTCGGTACAAAAAATACTGAGGTTGACTGAAGTAGCATGACAAACACGATCGTTTCCGAGAAAATACGATGGAACACAATTATCCACTACATCTGTAAAATACCTTCTAAATTACAACCTTAATATTATACTTAATTAATGAACGTATATACTTCTCCTCAGAAGCAACATTATTTATGACAAGCATTATTTATGAATTATGTCAATTACATTGTTATTTTCGAAGTACTTATAATTAGCTATATTACTATATTTTCAAGGATATCTCTCGAAATCACTTTTTGTGTTAGATTTAGATCATTTATTTCTCAATAAGTATTACATGTTTTTATTACAATCGTATATAAAGTTGAATACAACAAGGACTGAACGTCAACAAGGACTTCCTAAACGAATGACATAAATCTTGTAAATTATTTATTATTATCTGTCTAATTTTTCTATAGTATTTACAGCTACAAAAAAAGCTTGATTTTTTTAATACTCCATTTGTTGTTCCAGTTTATTGTTAGATAATATAACTACCATAAATATTACATATATTCTCAAACATATTTTTTTAAATCATATTCTCTTAAGTACACTTAGCCACTAAATGGAAAATTATTTTTGCCGCCTGAAAATTCAATAAACCAAATGATGCAGAATAAAACCGGATGATTTATGAAGCCTTGTTAGTGTACTGAAGCGTGAATATAGTAAGTATACCGGCTGTTGTAAAATATGAAATTGGAATCGAAGCAATTATGCCTATGACAAACGAAGGAAAAGACGAAAACATGGCATAACTTGAGGAAAATTGACTGAAAAGCGAAAACAAACCTTAAAATAATTATCTGCGAGTATACTTGTCGGAGTTTTTTACGATGTCCGAATAGTAGTAGGAGCTACGGACACTGTTCCTCTTAACTACCATTCGGAAACGATTTAAAAGTAAAAGAGTTGACAAGTTTGCAACAATTGAGTTAAATTGAATATTAATATTTTTTAAGGAACTCAAAAATATATTTTTACCTTTTATTAGAATTTGTTACAAAATTGCTAAAAGCAGTCAAGGAATTCATATTTATACACAAAGACAGAAATATGTACTTAAAGATTTTATAGATTGTTAACTACAGAGTACAATGAATTCAGTCGATCGACCAAATACTGCAACGCAACGTAAATCACATGCAAGTTCTTGAATCGTCTTAAAGGGGCTTAATTTTTATATAGGTACATACATATACCTTTATCTATTCATTATTCTGCTTACAACAAATCTTACCGTCATCGTGACACAAATAAGTCAAATAACGATATAATTTTTAAAAGCTTCGAAGTGGTCCTTAATCCACCCGTCTCCTGGTCTATAAGATTAACTGGCCGTTTTACACACAATGTCAATAATTCGGTATTTGTAGCGCATCATCGCTTCACCAATTTGTACGGATGACGAACAGAAAAAACGCCAAGTCATGTTATACTAGTTGTTATTAATGATTGATTGATTGAGTAATGTGAAGATCAGCGAACTTTTTGGAGTCGTTTTTATATTTTAACCTTTTTACGATTTTAAACATTGCTATAAAACACGAGATTTCGTAAGCCCGCAAATGGGACTTGACTATTTCGAGTTTTATACCACACCGACGTTAACAGGGCAACTGTATTTTCCTTTTTTCAAATTCAGATTCCAGTAAATACTAAGCAAGAAATAAATATATTATGTCTGAAAACGCACGTTCTCATTTTTAACCGACTTCAAGATTTCAAAAGGAGGAGGTTATCAATTCGGTTTTTTTTTATGTTTGTTACTCCATAACTCCGTCATTTCTGGACCGATTTTGAAAATTCTTTTTTTGATTGTATATACATACAGATTGGTCCCGTTTTGGTCAAAACGCAGTTCTGATGATGGGATCCATAAGGAATCGAGGGAACTCCTCACATGTTAAAGGCATACATATAGTGATTTTAGTATTTTCATCAACAAATCAAGCATTTACATTTAAAAAAGTGACATTTGATTAAGTGGAACTGCTGATGATGATCAGAACGGAACTCTTCAATGACGCATAGTTCACTTTTGGCGATTTGTCCTCTTCGTTATGATCGGTAAGCAAGTTAGGTTTTCAAGACACATTTTTGTCAAGCTCGAGTTCTGATGATGGGATCCATGAGGAATCGAGGGAACTCCTCAAATGTGAAAGGCATACATATAGTGATTTTTGTATCTTCATCAACAAATCCAGCATTTCCATTTAAAAAAGTGATATTTGATGAAGTGCAGCTGCTGATGATGATCAGAAATATCAGAATGGAACTCTTTAACGACGCATAGTTCACGTTTGGCGATTTGTCCTCTTCGTTATGATTGGTAAGCAAGTTAGGTTTTCAAGACACATTTTTGTCAAGCTCGAGTTCTGATGATGGGATCCATGAGGAATCGAGGGAACTCCTCAAATGAGAAAGGCATACATATAGTGATTTTTGTATTTTCATCAACAAATCCAGCTTTTACATAAAAAAGTGACATTTGATGAAGTGGAACTGCTGATGATGATCAGAATGGAACTCTTCAACGACACATAGTTCACGTTTGGCGATTTATTCTCTTCGTTATAAACCCAGACCCAAACTTGAACCTGGACTTTTTTTTGAACTGCGATCCTCACAGAACCGAACTGCTATCAGAAAAGGGGGTTAGGTTAGGATAGAACTGTGACCCTTACAGAAACGAAATGCTATCAGAACATTGGGTTAGGTTAGGTTAGAACTATGACCCTTACAGAAACGAAATGCTACTAGAAACGTGGGTGGTTTTACCTCATTTTAGTTAGGCAAAAGATGCTGTCTTGTTCATTTCATTGTCTGGAGTGCACCATCAGCAATAAGTAACCTTTCAACGGCATCCCCCATTGAAGTCGGTTTTTTTTTTTCTTAAAAATTATTACACATTGACATTGCTGAGTATATAATATGAGCTGAGTGATTACATTTGATGATGATGACGACTAAGAACATAAGTCAGAATATGACTTAAAAATAATTAGGGATGATACATTTCTTTAATATTTCTGATAATAAATATAAAGCTTCCATCCAAGCTTCACTCACTTCACATCCTTTGTTCGTCCTAATCCCGTAAATTGGTGCACGCGTTTGACTAAATTGATGGTCTGGAGCCATCTGAAAGTCGCACTTTGCTGGACTACTTTTATCTAATGATAGCTGGCATCAACGATTAAATTTGCTTTCAAAAGGACGGAAGTGCTCACTTTAATAATAAAAAGCGCTACTTTTAATTACCTACTCAAACTAGGCTGATATGAAACCACAAAGGCATTAATTGCGTTCTACCTATTCAATTGCACACATAAATTTTAATATGAGTAATTTGTTTACAGAACGACTCTGACGAT
Organism: Cydia strobilella; assembly: GCF_947568885.1. Taxonomy (NCBI): domain Eukaryota; kingdom Metazoa; phylum Arthropoda; class Insecta; order Lepidoptera; family Tortricidae; genus Cydia; species Cydia strobilella. The sequence continues at coordinate 11,436,248 of NC_086041.1, forward strand.
GACCAATGCGCGCTCAGCGACAAATGGCAGTACGAGAGGAAGTCACGGCGGTGGTCGCGAGTCGTCGAGATCACACCGCAGGCGCAGCGGAGGTTACAGGTGTGCAACATGATTATGAGCATACCTACTGATGGCCAACGCTCGCAAATGGCAGTACGAGAGCGCCGTAAATATATGTTCACAAGACAAAACGCCGAACATTTTTAGCAATTTTTGTAATGAGTTAATTATGCAATTTAAAAAAGTTTCATTCGAACTTAAAAAGTTCGTGCTGGGAGTCTAATGGCATTATTCATAAATGCGCTACAAGCCTCATTTAGCTATCAATCGTTTGCCTTAATTGCCTTAATCTGTTATTTTGACTTAAATATGTACCTATTTATTTAACTTTAGTTTAGTTTATTTATCTCATTTATACAGTTTTCACACATGCATAAGAAAGTAAGAAAGGGAACATAAATTAACTGATTGAGGCTTGTAAAGTTTTAAGAATAAGGGTGTGAATATTTTTTTTTGTTTTCTTGCATCATCAAGGAGACAAGGATCTTAATTTATTATGTAGGTGTACATAATTATGCAGGTGTAACTTGCATAAGTAAAACTAATGTTACCTGCAAAGTAGAGATTGTATTTATTATACCAGTATAAACGCAAAATAGCCCATGATATGAAGACCGGTGGCTCATATACGAGATAAGGTCAAATTTGGGATAATTATAAAGTTATGCGATAAGTTGAAGGGTTAATTACGTTCATGATAGCATCAGGTGGATCGCAGTCTAATTTACATACTAAATATTTTGCATAATTTTTCTGTATTTGCATAATATTTTTTTTTTTTATAAATAAAAAAAACGTTTATGTCAAAATATGAAAACAAGGTGAGTAAACCCCGCTGGGTTAAAAGGTCTGAAGGCATGGCAGTCGCAGTAGGTATAGTCTATCAAAGGACTGTCTCATTTCAAACATAGATAGAGAGAATCATACTATCTTTGTCTTACACTAGTACTAGCATGAGTAGCACCCAAAAGAAAAGGATGAGTATAGTTTTTTTTGTTCTTATTTATAGACAATTTGGTTTGACCAAATATAGGTACTTCTTGGGGTTAGGTTGCTAATACGGACCTCGGGCCCCTCCTGTTACCTACAGTTTCCTTGTTTAGTACAATAAAGTATTTATTACTTACTTACTTTTGGGGCGCAACCGGGAAAGCGGTAATATAAGGGAGAAGGATATTGTAATTTTTTTATAAAATTTAATAACTTTTCTTCCATTTCTATCAAAATATTTTAAAAGGACTTCTTCTTTAAATAAAACCGGCCAAGTGCGAGTCGGACTCGCGCACCGAGGGTTCCGTACTTTTTAACCGCCTTCATTAGTATTTGTTGTTAAAGCGGCAACAGAAATACATCATCTGTGAAAATTTCAACTGTCTATCACGGTTCATGAGATACAGCCTGGTGACAGACAGACGAACAGACGGACAGCAGAGTCTTAGTAATAGGGTCCCGTTTTTACCCTTTGGGTACGGAACCCTAAAAAAGATCGTCTTTAAATTGTCTCCCATATATTATTTCCATACTTGGTATATACCTGCCTATAATCAATCAATAGCTAGAATCGCATTAAAATGCAACTCATATGGAGATACTTATTATGAGGCTCCGAATTCGATGCAAACCTATCCATTCCTATTTTTTTAACTACCAGATTTAGGTTACTTAGCTGCCCGGTTAAATACGGGCTAAATAAAAGTAACATTTTTGCCTACAGGTGATAGCTGCAAGAGCGATAGCAGAGAGAGAAGCAAGAGAAGCGAGAGGGGAAGAGGAGGACGACGAGGACGACACCCTTCCCACCATCAGAGTAGGACTGGTCGATGCTGATGGGCACTACACCGATGTTGAACCTGACTTGTACGTACAATGCGATTTAGAAAGGGCGTTGATGTCCCCACAGCTTATGACATAACAAAAAATAAGTAGCTAATTGTTCTTTTTTGCATGCTTGGTTACAAAACCCTACAGACTAAAATTCACCTTTATTAAGGTATGCACTCTTCAGAAGACTATGAAAAATAAATAGCCCTTAGGCCACTTTCTAGTTAACCAAAATCAATCTCCGATCATATAACAATCAATACTCGAACAAAGAAATTAACGAGACCGTATCTCCACATCAGAACACGTGGTTGCTTTTATAAGCTCATATAACTGATGAAAGCTGAATTCAAAAGTAAACTTTAAGTTGAACGGAGTTTGATCGATTTTTGGTTGTGACGGCTGAATAAGATGTAAGTTTTAAATATGATTTGATATGTTAATGAGCGAGTAACAGTACACGAAGGCTCACACCAATAATTGGCCCTTGATTGCGCAACGATTGAAATGTTAGATACAAAGGGAACGTAATAGATATATAATAGATGGTAGATGGTGCACTCTGATCTTTAAACATGATACTTTTTAATGTAAGTTGCTAAGATTGCTACCTAGAATGCACCCAAGAACTGCATTTCAAGAGATCCATCGTAAAAAAATCATTTCGAAAAGTTTAGTAAAAGGCTTTTATTTTTATACATTATAACATAAGATCGCTTATAGATGTTAAATATGCATTAAGACATTAAATTTGTCACAAATATTCCTAAGCAGATTGAATGCCAAAACATCCGTCCAATCAAAAACATACGAGTATCTTTTCAACGGCCTCTGTGAAGAAAAACTCTTTGGCTCCGTCATTCTTTATCTCAAAGCTAACTTGAGCCTCATGCCCTTTTGAGTTCTAATCTGCATTTCAATCTCAAAATAATTTGTATTGAGGTGGGGGTTTTCTTAACCTGGTGGGTCCACACTCCACGTCGTATGGGGCGCCCGTCACTTTCATGCTACCACGTTTTGTAACACGGACTCTTGACATGGCTAAATGGCTCGCTCTGTCAATTCTAATGGACTAGTCTGTTAAGTGTCCGACTCTATTTGTTTGTTTGCATCGATCATCACGACATTATTTCCGTTGATGCATTTTAGATAAGAGTAATCAATGGGCATGGTCACTATTTTATAACTTAAATGGTTGCCCACGGCGATGACTGACGCATTTAAGTAAGAGATATCTTGAATCAAGCTTCTGCGTTTACTGTTACTGTAGATTCATAATGTTAGAAAATGAATCTTTACGTTTTCAATCAAAAACAATTTATCCATTAGTTACTACTCGTATGTGTCACTTATTTGGCTTGCTTTATAAACTAAACATCGGATTCGCTTTTGGTTCAAACCTATTGAAACGCATTGAAATCTAAAATGTTACGTGACTTTCAAGAGGAACATGATCTGGTTTAATTTAATTAAACTAGTTCTTGCAGCAATATGACATTTTTGCAGCAATATCGATAAAAAAACATCAATACAACTGGTTGAACAAATAAAGTCGCGATGCTACTTCCCGCGACACAGAATTAGTATTTTGTGCAACAGGTACATAAAAGGGTTCTTAAAATTCAAGGGCCGAAGTTACAAAATAAAACGAAGTTACGAACGCACACAATATTTTTCTAAGACAGCAGCAAACACCTAAAATTATAAATAAAATCGAAGTAAATATTTGTTTGTAGATCTTTGCCTAGAAGTCAGAATTAAAAAAAAAACCGACCAAGTGCGAGTCGGCCGAGGGTTCCGTACTTTTTAGTATTTGTTGCTGTTATAGCAGCAACAGAAATACATCATCTGTGAAAATTTCAACTGTCTAGCTATCACGGTTCATGAGATACAGCCTGGTGACAGACAGACAGACGGACAGACGGAAAGCGGAGTCTTAGTAATAGGGTCCCGTTTTTACCCTTTGGGTACGGAACCCTAAAAAACAACAGTTGCATAATATTGTATGAATGAGTATTCCTAAGAACACTGCTGTTAGGATCCTAAGAACACTGCGGCAGCTGCTGCGCCGGGGCCCCGCGCGCCGCACTTCTTATGAAGTTGATTTCAATCTCATTGGCACTCATTTAATCTACAAATTAGAGTGCTGGAGTAGAAAATTTTAATTACTTCATTCGAAATGTAATGAACGTGTGAATATAACCGTTAAGTACGTTGTTTTGTTTCTTTAATTAAACTGCACTTTCAAGAGGCTATTAAGATATTATTAATCTTATGATAAGAGGTTTCCGCTCTAGATGTAGGTCTATGTAGGTTATTGGGATTGACGCAACTAAGGTTCGCGTAGGTCGTCAGTGCGAGCGACTTCAAACTTATTAGAAAAAAAAGGTAAGTAAGTCTCTCGTAGAGTCTCGCGCCTGCAGTGTGTCCTTACTTTCACACAAACCCGTTATCATGCGACAGTTTAATATTTTAGCAATCTATACTTAGTGTACCTATGTTTGTTTAGATTTAAAGATCTAACTTTTTTTCTCATAAGACTACATAATATTCACAGTGCCGGATTTAGCCAGCGCGGGGCCTGTAGCAAATTCTATCATACCATGGATTGTTTTAATTTTGTTGTCGGACGAAGCAAACGAAGTGAAACTCAGGTTTTTTACGGCCACAATGCGTAGGTGCGCGGGGCCCTTTTACCTCGTGGCTAATCGGCCACTGAATATTCACTTACACGAGTATTTCTTTTTTTTTTCGTGCAAAATACATTTTAGCTGTGAGCCCACAAATAACTTAAATAGGTACTTACATATATGACTTAAACTAAAAATATACAAATAAAAATTTTTTGGCGGGTAAATCAAAACTGTTTATGCATAAATAATATCACATGTACTTTCGCTAGAATCCACCGCTCTCAGTGACGCCATACATTGACTAACAGCCTATCATTATTACTTATGCTTTGGCAATCCGAAATGGAAACGTGATAGGTGAAGGGCTAAGTACCCGAATTGTAAGTAGAACAATCGTTGGACTTAATTATAGTCATTGTGTTGGCCCTTTGAAACGGTACAGTGAAGTGCATAAATGTTCAAAGGTATAAGGTACTTATTTAAAGTTTCTATTTATCCTGTTACTATTGCTTAGTTCAAAACTACGTAAGTACATTTTCTAAAGTAGGCGTGTTCTAAAAATATCTAATACTCGAATAAATATACAGGAAATTAAACATATTATCTAAGTAAATATCTAAAGTTAAGGAAATATTTCTATAAATATTTGTCGGAAATAGTAACTCAATCGGCGACCGTTCAATTAGCCATTGTACCTAATAGGTAAGTTATTAAAATTCAGTCGTATTTCCCTACTATTTCCTATTCCCTATACAGCGCAGTCATTTGTGAAGGCTTTGATTTGGCAGCGTTTGAACAGGCTTGTTGGTTTTAAATTAATGTTAACCGCAGCTACAAAGGCCCCGGGCCAATTTTCAACGGTTAGATACGATTCGGCTGGTTTGTGATTACAATTAGCTGTCAATAGGGAATATTACGCGAAACTGCGCAGGGGGGGCCACTACCACAATATGAGGGTGTATCGCAAAACAAGACAATCGAAATTTCGATATCTAACATCTCTGTCACTTTTGCATATATATTCGAGCGATAAAGAGGCAGATAGCGAAATTTCGGATTCGCGTTTCCCGGTAGGTCCTCTGTAAACAAACCGCCTTGATGCATCAATGTCATATTTTATTATTTTGACGGCTGGTCTGGCCTAGTGGGTAGTGACCCTGCCTGTGAAGCCAATGGCCCGGGGTTCGAATCCCGGTAAGGGCAATTATTTGTATGATGAGCACAGATATTTGTTACTGAGTCTTGGGTGTTTTCTATGTATTTGTATATTATATACTATATCGCTGTCTGAGCACCCACAACACAAGCCTTCTTAAGCTTACTGTGGGACTTAGTCAATCGGTGTAAGAATGTCCTGTAATATTTATTATGTATTATCTCTGAAAACTTGTCAAAAACCTGTTAAAGGTACAGTATGTATAACTTACTCTATGGTTTATTAAAAAGGCTAGTGCTGCACTCTAGTGGCAGAACATCGCAGTAATATCCCCTATTGTATCTTAATCATCTATTACTAATAACGTGAAACTAGACTTTTTGTTTACCAAAAAACGTAGGCATTAAAAGCGCCCCCGACAATACCCTAATTTAACACACATAAAAAAGCACCCTACGCCTTAGTGTCAAGCTTTTGTAGTATGCTTAGCCCATTTTTTTTCTCAACCTGTATATTGTTACGGGGATTAACAAAAATCTATAATAACGTCCTTATGTTATTACGTTCTTTGAAGCGCACCCTAGGTACTAGTTGTTTAGAATTTTATTCACGGATTAATTTATACATGCAGTATAAATTTCGCGATATAAAAAAAAACAAGAAAACTTATGTTCAACCTCGGTCCACTGACATTGCAATTTTGGTCTGTGCTAATTTATACCTACGGCATCCGCCACGCTATGTGATTCACAAAAAATGTGTCTCTACTCGCCTCTTTGTTCTACGAGTACTTACTACTTTACCCTGAAATTCGTAAAATAAAATGCTAGAGAACGAACGCTTTAGTCCATCTGATCATTGGCCGTTCTAGAATAGTTATTTTCCATAATGTGACCAGAGAGGGAAATGAATGGAGAAGGGGTCGTCCACTTTCTTCTTAATTATGGTCAAATTTATACTGGTTTGTCGGTGGTTGTGTTTGGCATTGTGAATAAGCGCCTCGGAATCAACATCAGTTGCTTCCTGTCGGAAAACTTTTAACAAGCGCCAAGCGCCTGGGTACTAAACTAAATTGAATTGTGCGGGATTTTCGAATCCGTGCTTTTGTAGTGGATTGGTTTTGTTAACCGACTCCAATTAAAAACTTAATGTATTAATTTATTTTGGGTCAATATCAATAAACAATAGACATATGTAGATACTCGTATCTTATTTTCATGTACCTGTATTAGATACGTTATTCTATTAATGTACAATCTATTATTTCATAAAATTATAAGTCTTAAGTGGCAAAAGTACCCACTCCATTATAACTTTACACGTACTGGCTCATAGTAGGCACTAGGCAAAGTAGCAGATATTTTAGTAGTTTTGCGCAAACTTAGAAGAACTTAAGGAGATAAGCTAGTGACTTCACACCAGTTAATGAGAAAAGTTTCATAGACGGTCGTTACGATGCGCTATTTATAGTAGCATCAGTAGAAATGGGAATGTACATAGTAAGTATTTAAAATATTGAAATGGCAGAATCATCAACATTTTCATATGTTTCACCAAGCACGAATTAAATGAATTTGAATTCGAATTTTCTTGTATATTGGAAGTTTATTTAAATCTAGATATCTATCAAAAGCGGTGACAAATAGGAGCGAAAAGAACGAAGCCATTTTTTTAATGCAAGTATTCTCTATCTTTACTTGTAGCCTTAAAATCGGTTCCCACCTAGTGTATGTACAATTGTACATACACTAGGTGGTGGTGGTGGTCGCAATAATATATACCTATTGCGTGTTTAATTCAGCAGCAGGTTAAACACACGGCTTCCAGAAGTTAAATTAACTTTTGACATTAGGTACATGCTGAGTATTCAAGCATTTAAATCGGGTATTGTTTTCCATTTATTAACGAACTTCGTCGCCACACGAACAAACTTACTCCGAACTCATTACGCTTTAATATGTGTTTAGGAATGATTCAACGACTTCTCTTTCTGTAATTCAACTTATTGACGCAGTAAAACATTGACTCGGAGTCACATTTGTTTTCTTAAAGCCAAAACAATCTTAATAACAGCAGTTTTAAAAGTAAGCTTGAATTTGTAGTTCTATTGACATGTTGGAAAACTCATTACCACCATCATGACTCGTTTCCAAAATGCTGAGGATCGCGGCATCATGTCCTTATGTTGAAGACCAGCCTCCTACGTGTACTTAGGCGCCAAGCGCATAGCCTCATGCAGTTTAATTGCATGATTGCCCTTAAGTCGGGCTCTAACTATAAAACTCCCATGAGGCTTTGTGCTTTCAATGACCACTTCACCGTCTTTTTAGGTACCTTGGCTTAAGGCAAACCAAGAAGTTAAGTAGACTACGTGACTGGAAATCAATACTTTTTGTCAGGAACACGTGCAACTTTTCCAGTGATGAAATGGCATTAAACTTTTAGCCACGACAATACTCTCCTTGTTAAGTATATTCATGTCGCTTAGTTGCGAACTGCAAAAAGGTAAATTACCTTAGCTGTGTTTCTCGTTTGAGATCTAAGAACAAAGTTGGGTAAAACGTTAAGATCGTTTGCTTTTACCTGAACTTAGGCAAGTTAATGTTAGTCGAATTAACTTGGTTGATGCTACTTAGCAAGTTGAGTTGACTTTAACTCGAGTACAGTTTTGTAGTTACAAATTATGACGCAATTAAATTACGTACTATAAGGAAAGGAAAATTATGTTCAAACCATTTTAATAAGTACTATGCTTAGCTTTGTAGCACAGACTAGCAAAGTATGTAGGTAACCTACTCAAGTCAATGGAGATACTAAAGGTATTTGCCTCTACCCTGAATAAAGAATAACTGTAGATTGAATTAGCCATTCTCGTTGAATTTTTTCAATTTACCGTTTCTTGTATATTTAGCCTGATATTCCATCAAAACGCTATTGTAAAGTTAAGATACTTTATCTAAATTCGGAAGTTGGCAAGAATTTGCATGGCTACGAATTCAGGGGTAACATTTTGCGACCTCCTTACTTGTGTTCAGGATCGCTACACAATACACTTTTAAATTTAATGTCAAGATTAAGTTTAAGAGATTTGATTGCGCACTTGTGACTTCGTGAAGCTCAATCCATCTACGTCACTTGCAAAACAAATGCTACTACGAGTAGTATAACAGGGTGGAAAAAATAATGGGCCCTGGAGGGAAAGTGCCTTAAAACTCTAAGTTAGCTCATTTTACTTAATGGAAACATTCTTTTATTTTTAAAAAGAAACAAAACTGCATTCAAATATTTTAATAATTTTTTTCAATTTTGCTTGTCTAAAAATATTCTTGAGTACTAAATATTCGATTTTATGGATATTTTGTACGACAGACGAGTGTAAGACCTCATGTTATCATTAACATTAACTGTGTCGACTAGTAAAATAATAATAGAGGGTGTTTATTTTTTGGAATTTTTAGTCGGCTCGATTCCCGGGCGAGATAAGCGAATTAAAAAAAATCTTTGAATGCAGTATTGTTTCTTTTTAAAAATAAAAAACTGTTTCCTTTAAGTGAAATGAGCTAACTTAAGGTTTTAAGGTACTTGCCCTCCAGACCCCATATTTTTTTCCACACTGTATAGTGGACTTTCGTGAGACAATTATTGATCTAGAGATCCGAGCTATAAGCTGTCAGGTCCAAGTAAGTATCGGTACATTTCTCAATTAACAAGTAACTGTTTCTCCTAATGTCCAAAGGTCTTCGTATAAGCAGTGACACCGGCCTAACCACAAAGACTACCCATCATTATGATGGTGAAGTTGCTTGTAAACGAATATTTAATTATAATGAAACAAATTTATATTTTTTTAACTATAGACGTCAGGAGATTATACTGCAATTTTCAATCTCCAAAATAAAATATTCAAGTACTTTTTGTACTAACCAGAATCTATCTAGACGAGATGGTATGACATTGGTATGGTCTATTATTTACGTTACGAGTATATGCAAATTTCAGCATAATTAGTAATTAACATAATAAAGAAGCACTATTTAATCTTAACCCCCTTTCCTTTTGAACTGGGTTGGAGTTCAGTTCAATTTGACAAAATTGAGATTAAACGACAAACTTTAGAACACTACAACAAAAGGAAAATAAATTTTTCCATAAAGCTGCCTATTTTTATGTTGAATTTTCTGATGACTTGTCAACGAGGACGGTTATAAGATTTTACAAGCTTTTATTTAACTTGCAATGTACCTATGAAGTATGTATGTAACATGTTTGTAAGGGTCAAATCTTGCAAGTTAAATTTGACCCACGGTTTCCGATTAAGCTGCTGCATACATATGTAAGTCGTTATGACCGAACATTGGTTGAGTAGCGCTAAATTAAAATGCATATATCTCGAAGATTATTATCTAGCTTCAAATTTTTGCCGCTCGAGTTATGAACACGGTGGATCGTGTATTTATGTACGTAATAACATACGGGCCATCGAAAATCTAGAACTGACAGCATTATCTGAAGAACGATATTGCGAAATATCGGCTATTGACCTTATAGATTTTAATATAACAATAGTTTGTGTTTATAGATCGAACTGTCAAATTAGTAGTAATGACTTTCTAGGGTACCTAGAACGTCTGCTCGATAAATTAAGTATTTTTGATAGGGAGTGCATTATTTTAGGGGACACGAACATAGACGACACAGTGAGTAACGTAAAGCCAGACTTAAAAAAATTATACGACGTACTTCGAGCCCACGACTTCAGAAATGTGGTGGATTTCCCTACTAGAGTCACGGGTACTACGTCCACAAACCTCGATCACATTTACTGGAACGGAGACCGCTCAGTGCTGAGCGCCGCTCCTGTCACCACTCACCTCAGCGATCACCTAGCCGTGCGTGCTGAGTTGCTGCGCCCGCGCGCCCCGCCCGCGCCCCGCACCCGCCGCGCTAGGATTTACTCCACACGAAACTACAACGAATTTCGAGCCGCACTGCAAAGCGTGGACTGGCATGATGTTATACACAGAAATAGGAATTCCGTCACAAATCTAACGTCATCTGTTATAAATATACTAAAAAATAAATTTAATATTTGCTTCCCAATTAAAACCGTGTTTAATAAAAAAAGAGAATCGTGGGTGACGAACGAAACTTACAACCTAAAAAACCTACTGTTTGAAATAATAGACTTAGGAAGACGTTTTTCCAATAACGAGAAACTAAATTTAATTATTTCCAGTATGAACACCAAATACATTAGTCTACTTAACTCAAAAAAAGCCGAGTTCTACACAAAAAAAATAAAAAACAATCCGAACACCGTGAAATCCATGTGGGGAGTATTAAACAGGGAAAGGGGCAAAACGTGCAACAATCAACTCGATTTTACAGAGGTAATTACCGACTTAGATGGAAACAAATTTAAAACAAAAAAGGCGGCAGCCGATGCTATAAACAAACGGTTTGCCGGAGCGGCGGCGGCCTGTAGCGCGACACCTGCTGACGTGCCGCGCGCACTCGCTGCGCTGCAGGCCGCGCGCCCGCCCGCCGACTGCTGCATCAGGCTGAAACCTTTCACCCCTGACGAAGTATTTTACATTATCACGGCCCGATTAGCTAAAAAACCAACTAGGGATATTTTTGACATCTCTGTGAACTTAGTCTACTCCGTCGCCGCGGAACTAGCACCCGTGCTCGCCATAGTTTATAACAGGTGTCTACGCGAAGGTATCTTTCCGAACCCACTTAAAGAAAGCCGAATCTCTCCGTTATTCAAAGGGAAAGGAAAGAGAGAGGATATCGACGCTTACAGACCTATGGCAATAATTCCAGTCATAGCTAAGATATTTGAGTGCGGCTTAAGTTCCAGATTAACGGAGTTTCTATCTTCCAAAAATGCGCTTTCGGAGAGGCAATATGCCTACCGAAAAGGCCGCTCAACAACCTCCTTGGCTCGGACCGTGATTCGGCAGGTTACTGAAGCCCGCGAGTGCAGGAACCAAGTCGCAGTCTTATGCTGCGACTTATCAAAGGCATTCGACGTTGCTGATCACGAAGTTCTGACCAGCAAACTTCGTCACTATGGCTTTGAAGGTACCGCCCTGACTTTGTTATCAGACCTTCTACGGAACAGAACACAAGTTGTGGTCTCTGATGGCGGTATAGTTCGATCTGACGCCGCGACCACAAGTATGGGCGTCGCACAGGGCTCGTCGGTGTCGAATATTCTATTCTCTATACTTTTGAACGACCTGCCAGAGGCTATCACCGGTGGAGAGACCTTCATGTATGCTGACGACGTGGCTGTTGTTGTGTCCGCCCCTACATACGACGAGCTCGAACTCAAACTTAACTTGATCGCCGCATCACTCTCGAATTGGTTTGGCATTAACGGACTTATCTTAAACACGAGCAAAACGCATTACATCGGCTTTGATCTGTCTGGACGGCAGGTTAGGCAGCTGTCAGTAATAGCAAATGGCACTGTAATCAGACAAGTCATGAACTCCAAATTTCTTGGTTTCGAGTTAGACAGCTGCCTCACCTGGAGTGGCCATATAGATCAGATGTGCAAGAAACTCGCAACGGCATGCTTTGCGTTGAGGCGGCTGGCTCGAGTACTTCCATTAGAAATGGTCCGAGCATGCTATTTTGCGTCAGCCCACGCACTCCTGCAGTACGGAGTCGAACTGTGGGCCGGTGCTGCCGATTGGGAGAGGGTCTTCCGGCTCCAGAAGCGCGCCGTTCGGGCGATAGGCCGTGTCCCTCAATGTCACTCCGCGAGGCCATTGTTCAAGTCGTTGGGAATACTTACGCTGCCCTCGCTTCTAATAATGCAAATGGCAATAAATACACGTGATGAAGTAGACTCCAATCCAATCATCGAAGCCCCGCGTAGGTACGCAACGCGCAGCGCGCGCGCCGGAATGCTGCCACTCGCATCGCACAAACTTGCGAAAACTAAAAAGCTATCACATGTTATGGGTCGAAAAGTGTATAATTGCCTTCCGCGTGAAATTGTTACTGCAAAAAGTGCGTCAATGTTTAAAACTAAACTCAGACAATGGCTCCTCGAGCAGACGTTCTATGACCACAAAGAGCTTTTTATAAGTAAACCCATGTCATAGAATAAGACTAATATTGTATAATACCTACATATTGTAGTACCTATTGACTTGTAATTTTATATTATTAATAAATGATGATTATGATTATGATTATGATTATAAGTCGTGTGACAATGCAATATTATGGTACCATCGAGCTGATCTGATGATGGAGACAGGAGGTGGCCATAGGAACTCTGTGATAAAACAACGCAACCTAATCGTGTTTGGGGTTTTTAGAATTGTCTCGATGAGTATTAGTTGCCTGTGGAAAAAAGTACAGTGAGCGATAAAAGCTTGTACCAAAAATGAAATTTTTGTCTAAAACTTATTTAATACCGTGCTCTGAGAAGAGTACCTACATGTTAAAACTTAGGAACTTCTATCAGTAAAATAATACTTAGTATTAAAGCAGAAGAAAAATTGGAGGCTTAATTTGAAATACTTAGCAGGAAACAATAAATAGTTGACATAAAACTATGAAAATTGATTATATCGCGTATATTGAATTTTTAATACAACCCGACGTTTCGAACCCTTTACAGCGTTCCGTCCATCCGTTTTCATAGTTTTATTTCATGAGTAACTATCGCGGTAACCGAAGACAATATAATAAATAGTTGCTAAAATAGCACAAAGCAATACTTAAATTGACAGCCGTATACTTTTGTTTCAGATTAACGGTACCAGGCCAACCAATGATACAGTTTCCAAGTGACAAGGAGGATGAAGAAGAAAATGGCACTAGATTTAGAAGAACCGGCTCAGAACGACTCCGAGACGGCGCGAAAGCTTTGCTCAGACGTGTAGAATCCCTCAAAACTAGGAGAAGAAAACGGCAAAACAGAACCGAAGTCATTGTCTCCTCTCCCCACTTTTTAGATACACAAACTGATCGATATCCAGATTTAAATTATATTGACATGACTCCCACGACTCCTACAGCGTTTCCTTTTCCAGATTTTGCTAGTTCTCCTTTACATGCTCCAGCTATTCGAACTCAACCTCCTTCACCTATGACCATTATGCCACCATCTCCCATCGCTCCGCTGGAGCAGTCCTTTGTTTTAAATCATCCATTTGGAGACGATAGCTCTAGTTATGCCTCAGACGGAAGTATGGGGTCGAGTAATAAGAGTTCTAAGTCAAAATTAGGAAAGGCGAAGCGCATTTTCCACAGAGGGATCAAGAATGATGACTCCAGTGCACTGAGTGACTCGGAATGCCAACCGGCCAGCTGGAGGCATAATTATTATAGAGATCATAATACTCATCACAATACTGAGGTGAGTAGTCTTACACATTGAACTAAATGCTACTAAATCATTTGACCTTATGAGTTATGATATTTTATGCAATTTTACTTACCTATATTAAAATGATTGACTTTGGCTTCAGGTGTACGTGGAACCTCCGTCACCAATAGAACTAAAGCCAGACCCGGCAGTGCTGAAGGAGGTACAGAAGTCTCCTGGACACACAACGCATAGACGACAGGCTATTCGCACCAGCTCACTAAACCTGGGGAAAGATGGACAGAAGTAAGCATTTTTTTATTGCATAAATGACATAGGGTGGCAGAAATAATGCCAAAACAAGACATTCAAAGTTTAGGTATCCAGAAAACTTAAAATCAGAGTTTGTTATTGAGAATATATAAGCTGTTTACTGTTGGTTGTTAGCTATCGTAGGTATTTTATATTGCTAAAATAAGAAAATGAGTGTTATTGGATCTTGAATCTCGTTTTTGATATTTTAGCATTAACTTTACGATCGGCTTAGACAACCAGTAATGGTTAAAATAAGTAATACCTATTTTTTATATGATTACGGCTATTTTATTACCACGTTAAAGATAATTACGAGTACAAGTACATAATATAATGATATGACCTATCAGAACGGAAATTACATGCATTAAAATAGTAATCTAAGTCTAGAGTACATTTATTAATAAAATACTTTTTTCCAGTCGTTCTGTTTACTGGAAACTTGTTACAAATTTTTAATAATCTATTAGTGGTTAGGATAGGAGGTTCAAAGAATTTAGTATCTACATGTTATATTGCCATGTTTAGGAGTTATTTCAGCTTACGTTAATTGACTAGACTAACTTAACCACCATGAACCATTTTTAAATATCTACTAAAGCCAAGACTAATTGCTCCTTTAGTTAAACCCGATTATCCTACAAACGTTCTCGTTAACGCGTTTAAGATATTCGCATGGTAATTATGTCGTGACGAATTACCTCCTCGGACAAAACGCACCATGTGCTTAGTTTTCCTATAGCGCTTAAACCAATTTAGACCTTTGTAGTTTTAATGCATTTATGTAAGTAATAGACTACAACGAGTAGTAAAAGTTGCGATTCTCTGCAGCGCCTACTGCCTTTTAGAAGGATACGTTTCAGCTTGGCGGACCAGTATGGGTAATGACCTTTTATATGTATATTTAACATTCGCGACTAAATGTCTACGTGATGTCTCACACTAGGTACATATTTATTTACATATATATTAAATTTGTATATATGTAGGTATATTATTATTTTCTTTATGGATATTTGTGTAAATATAGTATCATAGTAGTCTGACTTGGATCTTTTTCATATTTACTCTTTACAATCCTACACCAAACTAACTGTCTTTGTTTAGCCCAATGGTTGACTGGTAGAGAATGCCTCAAGGCGTCAAGTCCGCCATTTGTACTCTTTTTGTGTAAATTTGTGCAATAAAGTTTAAATAAATAAATAAATAGGTATTGTTTTGGTAATTTCTTTTTGTTTACTATGCTGGAATTTTTAAACACACGGAATTAATGTAAACAAAGGTGTGGCCGGCGACAAAAAAATTTGCAGCATTCAAGGTACTTAAATTGTCCATATTTTCCATAATTTATTAAATATTTTTATATTCTACTACATAAATAATGAATTTGTTAAAAGGAAACTAAATTTTAACAAAAAACATTTTGATATATGTATTTATGGAAAATAAAAAGCTGCTCTTGTCGTGTAGTTTTTTTATTGCACTGGTATCGCTATGGAGATTCACCCGGGCGACCAAGTTGCGGGCCGTTAATAGTACATTTCGATGCTAGTGCGGAAAGTATGTCAAATGGCAAGACTCGGGACGAGTGAAGAATGACATTTCCGCACGTGTGTCGAACGACGTGTTTTAATACAGTTGCGAAAAAATAGGAAAAACAACAAGTAAGGAATTCGAAACTTTTATATTATTAATTCTGTGACATTATTGACATTGACATTTTTTTTTTTTTTTAATCATTTATGGCCTGGAGGCGAGTTGACATTGACATTATGAATAGGTGTTTTTTTAGCTTTTATATGACTAGAATGGATTTTATTATTATTATTGAACCCACTTCATACAACATTGTACACATTGTATTGTTTTACAAATATAAAACATTGTACTATTATTACCTAAATATCGTTATTAACGATTATTTGAATATCGTATATTTATAAAAACAATATCGAATGTTGCCTTTGGAAACTTAAAACATTCTTGCAGTAAGAAAAAACGCCTCTCCTTTGACAGGCGTTCCGTTCCATTCAGACAACTTATTAAGAACGGTTTTTCAACGTTAAAAAATAAACGTGTTATAATACTTATAATGATGAAGAGGTAAGTAATAAAATATGAAATATGCATATTTTTCGTATTCTTACATTAACAGTAGGTTTTTATGTTGATAATGTTGATTACGACGTTAAGGAAACTAATATTAACACTCATCAATAAGTAGTCATGAATTGAAACAAGTATAAATTTTAAAAAATTGGGAAAGTAAAAAGCACTAGTTCGCGAAAACCAATTTTCCACACGCTAAACAGCCACGAAAAGTAGCACTTTTTAAGCAACTGTATTAAAAAGTTACTTTCGCATTTATAACATTAGTAGGGAAATCCCTTCCCTATAAGATTTAAGGACTTTATAGTACATGTTATTTTTTTATATTGTACCTACCCAGGTATTTGCTTTTAGTTGTTGTGGATTTTTTTCTAGTTTTCCATTTAGTCCATCGTGATTAATTACAAATATGTAATAGTGTGTCATGAATAAATAGTTTTTGAGTTAATTCATTTCTTACTTACATTTATTTTTAAGTTTTTCTGCGAGCCCTTACTTTGAGAACCCCTGACTTACCTGCAAGTGTCACTTTGACAGTGACAGTAGTTTGTTTACATTAATTCTTCTTCTTTTTCCTTTTTTCTAACTTCCTTTTCACTTGGCAACCAACTTTTCGCCAAAGTTTCATTTGACAAACCAATCGTTGGCATAACCTTCGCAACTATTTTATTTCGCAAGTCCATACTTGCGAAATGAAAATGACGTACTAGGTTGGGTTAGGTTAGGTTGGATTATGTAAATTTGCGCAATGAAATTTCGCCCAACTAAAAATATGCGATAAATAGTTTGGGAACTGAAAGTTTGTCAAGTAATTTTCGCCGAAACATCAGTAAACCGCCTATAAATCATTTGAATTTACTAGAGTTTTTATAAACATTTAATTATTAAATTTTAAATAAAATCGATTGTGTAAATACCATACCTTCGTGCCGACCATAAGACATCACTTTGATCTTCTTTTAACTAACTACAAGTACCTACGTAGTCTGATAATTTTATTATTAATTGAGAATTTCGAAAAGCGCAACTGAAAGGTCTAAAAATAGAAAGGGATGATGTTTTAAACTAGATAAAGCCCAAAGCACCCAAACTTTATTTGTATACTTTGTGCTCAATTGTTTATACAATGAAACTGAAGTAAAATATCTTCAGTCTTTCTTCAGTAATATTTAAAGTCGCCATATTTATTTCAGATTTAGGGACAGAAGCTTGAAGAGAGACAAGTCAGCATCGAGGAGTTCCGAACTCGAAGGCAGTCCCAATTCTGCGGGGTCACGGTCCCATGACGGTGACCAGGACGACGATGATGACAGCGTTGACATCAAATCTAAAAAGTAGGTCTATTGTATTTTTTTTCAAACTAGCGACCCGCCCCGGCTTCGCACGGGTTACAAAAAACCTTAACAAATTATACACCTAAACCTTCCTCTATTGATATGTGAAAACCGCATGAAAATCCGTTCAGTAGATTTTGAGTTTATCGCGAATATACATACACATACGCGCCTGGGTTCAATGACCCAGTGAACAGTGAACAGTTCAATGAACAGTGTAAAATATAATTGCCATACGATAAATAAAATAAATAATACATACACACAAACAGACAGACGCGTCGTTTTATAAGGTGTAGTGATAATAACATTTTTTATGGGTTGTCTCTATAGAAGTGTACCGAGTGTAGGTAGGTACCTACTAATTTTAAATTTGGTATCTGAAAGTAAACTTAAACTACTATTAGAAATAATGGGTTTTAATGATAAACACGTATGTTTCCAGAAATAACATTCAGAGGTGGTATTCATTCCGGACGACTACGCTAAACGGCGGTCCCAAAGCCCACAATACCCTGCAGCCAGTAACCAATCAAAAGGATCCAGAAGCCTATTGTAAGTAATCTTCTATGGGTAATTTGGTGGCATTGTAATTATGGCCTTTTACTTAAAGGAGGCACTCAATTAAGCTGTTTTATTACGTTTTGACGGAGAGAGACTTGCTCCAGAAATAACTGTGCCATTGCCATTTGTAGAATTACGAAGCTTAATTGGGCATTTGATCCAGTTGCCTAGCAGTTGTTCGTTGGTGGACCTGAATGGCAGTCCAGCAAAAGTTTTGCAAAATATTACCTACTTATTTTTTTTATCTACAGTGGATATTATCTTGGTTAACTCATGCAAAGGACTCCACTGTTCACCGGATTTAAGATGTAATAGACTATTATTTATTAAAAATAGGGTACCACTGCTAATATTTCCTGTCTTTTTCCTTCTCAGTGTCTCGACCCATGTCATCTCTGTCCTGCGGGCAGCTGCACATTTTGCGAAAACTGGCACTGCTTCGACTCACCGCATGTATGGAGCGGTACTGCCCTTCACACAAGTCCGGTTGGAACTGGGAACTACCAAAGCTTATTAGAAAGATCAAAACTCCTGATTATAAAGGTACCTTAACACTTTTGACAAAAAATACATAGGTATATATGTAGTACCTAGTATGTGTAGTTTTTTCTCTGAAATTCTACATGGACGCCATATCTTTGCTACAAAAGAGAAGAAAGTGAACACATACTCTAATAAAAAGTATGTTGTTTAGTTTCACTTTAACCTTTATTAAAATCCTTAGCACCCTTTATGTATGCCATTTTTTTAAGACTAGATTATTTTGGCTATTTTTGGGTATTAAGGTTTCTACCCTGTGTAATTAATTAAATAAAAAAAAATGCGTTTATTTTCAGAAAATTTATGGGTCCATAGCATTTTTAGTACTTAAAACTAAAATTATTAATACTAAATACTAAAACTAAAATGAGTTAGTATTAATAACAAAGGTATACCTACCTATAACGGCTATAACCTAAACTAACCTAAGCTATTATAAACTAAGAGCCCTGCATAACAGGCGCGGCGCGCGGTTCACCGTGGCGCACGTACAGCTCGTTAAACCTGCCGAGCACGGCGCTGTTCTGCCTCCCGGGCACGACCTGCAGGAGACTGTTGGGGCTTCCCCTAACCCGTCTGATGAGCGACGCGGCTTTACTGCGCATGAGCGCATAAAAGTCATCAATGTGCGCGTCGGCAATACCTAACCTGGTTAACCTTTTCTATATTCCAACAAATTGTTTTTCAGATAAAACCGTTTTCGGCGTGCCCCTCACCGTGTCGCTGCAGAGGACAGGCCATTCTTTGCCGAAGTCCATACAGTGCGCACTCAATTGGCTGAAAAACAACGCCCTCGACCAGGTATGGCATGCTATTGTGGCGTTTCATCTTTTATGTTCGGTTTATTTATTAAACTTTTTCTCAAACAGGCAATGAAATATTGATATTATGTTCTTCATATTAGGCTGGGAAGTATCACGTCTCAGGCGCGAGTAGACGAGAGGTCTGTAATGAAATTTCATACAAAGTTGCAGGCCTAGGCCGGGAAGTGGCTCGTGGCTCTTTTTAGAGTTCCGTACCCAAAGGGTAAAAACGGGACCCTATTACTAAGACTCCGCTGTCCGTCTGTCTGTCTGTCACCAGGCTGTATCTCATGAACCGTGATAGCTAGACAGTTGAAATTTTCACAGATGATGTATTTCTGTTGCCGCTATAACAACAAATACTAAAAAATACGGAACCCTCGGTGGGCGAGTCCGACTCGCACTTGGCCGGTTTTTTTAAATGGCTGAATGCCATGATGCTGTGTCACAAATATATGTGAAATGGAAACTATTGTAATCTTAGTTATGTGGCTAAACCGACAGTCAGACGGACCACGGATGGAAGGCGAAAAAATCAAAGATACATAAATATATCTTGATTTGTGTAATAAATTGATAAACTACATGTGTAAAATATACGACACGTGTGATAAAGATATGAATAGGTGGTAGTTATATTTTGTTTGTTTCTTTAGTTTAGAAATAAAACTGATTTCGTGGAGATTTCTTTATTTATTTCATTGGATCTTTTGAGAAAAGCACTATACATACATCGGCGTGAAAAGGGGTTGTCGGCCTCATAACTATCCGGTCTACGCATTCGGCCTGCAACCCTTTACTTCGCAGTCTCTATAGCAATGTACTATTGTTCGGGCTCCATACATATAAAAAAAAAAACATAACTACTATTTTCAACTCAAATCGTCTGAAACTGTACTAACTGAGTACTGGGCAAAATCCATTTCATTCAAAAAATCCTTAAAATGTTGACTGGTTTTTGTATTTATTCATAGAAACAATTAATGATCTACAAAGAAACGCACCAAATGCCACCATACCAGCATACCATATGCCAAAAAAATCACAAATAATTCATAGTATTACCATCTGCGAGGATATTACGGTTCGTTTTGCGGTTCTTGAGTAATAATGATTTCTTGTTCCTGCTCCATACATTTTTTTTTAAATGGTAACTCGATAGTTTTCATTTCCAATCGTCTAAAATTCATAAGTTACCATAACAATGCTGGACTAAACCTATTTATTTCAATCAAAAAAACATAAAAATAACGATTTCGGTTTCTATGTCAATTAGAGCCGAATTTCTTCCCACAGTGCGTTGCCATTGCCAACCTACCAATTACTTAACTAATTGACAGATATAGGTGATCAAAAGGACTTCAAAAAGTCCTTTGTTTAAAGTATTTAAACACAATTAATTTTAACAGACTTTGTCATCGCTCTTTACTGGGAATTGTTTGGAAGTTTCGATTAAGTATATACCTTTGAAGCTGTTTTGTCTGACTCATCTTATTGATGTCAATTATTAATTAGCCAATTTATTTAGGCCCTAGTGGGCAGGAAATGAACAACAATAACGTAATTTCCGGTTCTAAAATGGTTCAACATTCGGATGGTTTTTGTATGGATATCCATATCATATCTTTGTCATTGTGGTGATTGATCTTGACCAAATGTACTTTTTTTCTTTAAATACGAGTATTTAACGCAAAATAATTCCATTTCCAGATGGGTATCTTCCGGAAAGCCGGTGTCAAGTCAAGAATAGCGAAGCTACGCACATTAGTCGAAAGCGCAGGGGCCGTGAACGCCGCCTTCGCTATTGAAAACATGAACACAGTGGACCCTCACCAGTCAAGCCTGAACTTCGACGGCGCCCAAGCCCACGACGTGGCCGATATGGTGAAACAGTACTTCAGAGAGTTGCCCGATGCGCTGCTGACGAATAAACTTAGTGAAACGTTCATTGCGATATTTCAACGTGAGTAAAACTTTAGTACTGGAACGTGTGGAACATTACATAATTATGTACCTACATGAAATTGTTTATCTTAGTTTCAATTTTATTTATTATTTCCAGACGTACCAGAACCTCTCAGGCCTGACGCAGTACAGTGCGCATTACTTTTGCTGCCTGAAGAACACTTGGAGGCATTGCAGTCACTACTTATATTCCTTGCCGAGGTAAATAAACTAGCTATCTCTCGCATATTTCTCATGAGGCGGTCAGAGCAAACTGATCGATGGCGTTGCGAGCTATTCCATATGCAAGAGAGTACCTAGAATCTCCATTTGAATCAGTAATGAGCTAATGAGTCATCAACATACCCGTATCATGTTCACCTAGATATACCTATTTATGTTATTTTCTGGAGGTTAACGTTCCTATATAGTTCAAAAAATAGTATTTTCGGCATATTCATTTTACTCAAGGTTGGTTTAAGTAGGTAGGTAAGCTAAGCACTAGTAAGCACTGTAAATGGCAGATTGTTTTTTCATATACTTTTCGTAAAATTTGCAAATGATTGTTTTAACTCTTCATAGTTTTATACAAAAGTGGGCGGTATTGTGCTTGCCGTCATATTTATCAAAGATAGATATAACTCCGTAATAGATGGATACAGTCTTAGAAAAAAACGTGCCTCGAAAATCACGAAAATTTGATTCTCAAACAGATGGCGCCACTAGTTTTGGTCTACTCTCGTATAGAGGGCGTTGACGGTTTAGTTTGTAATTTATAATTTGAACGCATATCAGTGAAAGAACATGGCTCAAAATCATATAAAAATAATTAATGGAAATAAAAAAATCATTTATCCATATTTAAATACATTTTAACCTATCTTTATAAATCTTCATTTTTAGTTTTAAAGTATGTCGATAGATGGCAGTGAATTTACAGTGGTTACAAAATTAACTATGACAGTACCGCTCTATCTTATTATATCCTCTTTGTATTTATATAAATATTAAAACAAAACTGATCCATTTCGAAAGAATCACAGTTCGAGAGTGTGTTTACATACTTAGAACTAAAACCACTTATGTGGTGGTCAACGAATAAGTAGGTACGATCCGCCGATTATATTAGTGGTATTTGCATCAACCCAGGCTTAAGTTTATTTTCAATGTAGTATTGTTAAATTGTTAATGTTGGGTAACTTACAGGTTGCAGAGCATTCGGCGGTGAACCAGATGACAGCGTCTAACTTGGCTGTATGTTTGGCCCCCACGCTGCTAAGGCTTCATCATGCGCCGCCTCAGACTGGTAGCACGAAGGAAGGAAATTCAAACCGGTAAGATACTCGTAATAGTATTTTCACCTCAGCAGCTCGAACAAGCCTACTTTCGTCGTGAAACAATGTAGCTTTTTAATTTAGTGAAGGCCATGAACTTCATACTTTTATTACATTTTTTTACGGTACGGTACGGTACGGTACGGTACGGTACGGTACGGTCCGGTCCGGTCCGGTCCGGTCCGGTCCGGTCCGGTCCGGTCCGGTCCGGTCCGGTCTCGTCTCGTATCGTATCGTATCGTATCGTATCGTATCTTATCGTATCGTACATATTATAATACTTTTTTTTTCTGTTTATTCTGTGTAATTCGAAATACATTTTAACCTTTAATATGTTCTCACTACTGAGGTGAAAAATTATGTGTGCAACACGAGAGCAAAGTTATTTTACATCTCGTGTTTTTGAATCTTTCGCTTTCTCGGGACTCAAAATAAACACTCGCAAGAAAAACCAACTTTCCTCTCTTGTTGCACAATACTTATTTGTGCTCTCCCAGAAAAACCAACTTTCCTCTCTTGTTGCACAATAGTTATTTGTGCAACAAGAGAGGAAAGTTGGTTTTTCTTGCGAGTGTTTATTTTGAGTCCCGAGAAAGCGAAAGATTCTATAATTGAATCACGAGCGAAGCGAGTGATTCTAAGGTAGAATCTCGAGCGTAGCGAGGGACTCAAAAACACGAGATGTAAAATAACTTTGCTCTCGTGTTGCACACATAATTTTTCACCTCAGTAGTGAGAACATATTAAAGGTTAAAATGTATCTCGAATTACACAGAATAAACAGAAAAAAAAAGTATTATAATATGTACGATACGATAAGATACGATACGATACGATACGAGACCAGACCGGACCGGACCGGACCGGACCGGACCGCACCGTACAGTACCATACCGTACCGTACCATAAAAAAAATGTAATAAAAGTATGAAGTTCATGGCCTTCACTAAATTAAAAAGCTACATTGTTTCACTTCCTGGAGTGAGGAAAGTCGCACTTTCCTCACTCCAGGGAGTGACGAAAGTAGGCTTGTTTGAGCTGCTGAGGTGAAAATAACTATTTATGCAACCGTTGTATAAGAAGGGTCAAAAAATGCGAGTGGCGTCGGTTACAAAAGTGTAAAGGAATACGTCACGAGCAGTTTTTGGTCTACTTATACAACGTTGCATACAATACTTTTTCTACTTATAAATAAATTGCAAAATAACAAGGGTGTCGCCAGAGGGAAGCAGGGAGGCATTTTATGAAACGCTACCACTTTATAGTTTTAAAAGTGTAAAGCGGCAACACTACCCAACACTCCTTTCGCTATTCGTCAAACGCATGTCAGAAGCCGTTTTACATTTTTAAACTTGGAACTTGCTGTTTCATAAAATGGGGTCTGAAAGATATTCGAAAGACCGCCGTCTGTGTAGATGAATAATGAATCTGAAAATTATAATTTTATTCCAGAATGGTAATAGAAAGCGTGGCCGATCAGCGTCAAATCAGCGAAAGTCGCGCAGCTCATGCATGTCTCCTACTACTCATTCAGAAGCACCAGCAGCTGTTTTTGGCGCCAGCGGATATGCTGGCGCGGTGCAAGTTCAACTATTTCGAGGAGAGTGTGCCTGTGAGTAATATGACTTCTTTCTTGGTGTAGATTGAGAAAAGGGTTTTATGATTTGATTTGAGTAGACTCTATCTAAAACCCACGAGTGTCATTATTCAGTAGTAATGTCGTCTATCTCAAAACACCTCAAAGGGTTTGGATTGGGCAGCCGAATAGCAGCGCCGCTGATTTTAACGACCCTGAGCTTTGAGGAATCCTCTAGATTGATGGCCCTCAATCAAAATATTTTGGTACCAATCTAACTATAAACTAGGCGCTGTGTAGGCCTCGCAACCCCAATCGGTTGAAAAATCGACCTGTAAAGGAGGACAGCCGGACATACAAAAACATGTTTGCCCTAGACGAAACGGAGACACTTCGCTCACGATTCTCGCTCCCTTAGTAAAATAAATATTTTGCAATTATAAGGAGATATAATATATATTTTTTGTCATTGCAGGTTTCGCTAGAAGAATTAGGAGCAGATTTCAACCAAGACTGGAAAGGTTTTCAACAAGCCTGCATCAAAGCTTTACTAAAAGAAGCCAAAGAAAAGTAAGTCAACTTCAGATACGTACCTACTTTCTTTCACTTGGCGTCGATATTTACGTGTTTACTAACGTAGACCTGTTCTCTTAGAAATGTTTTGTCAGATATTGGTAATTCTCATAGTTTTAACTTTTCTCGTGCTTTTTTAGAATCTGTGGCCGTTCAGGAAAGAGGTGAGACTCGGTGTTATATAGAACGTCTGCCATCTTCATTTCCATTGATGTAGCCTTTTATGGAATGTCTGCTTTGTACTGAAAGAATAGCATTAAATACAATTATTCATAAATTTTCGGAATAATAGCTTTATTAGCATTATATTCGAATGTAAGCTTGTTTTACCTTTCGTTAATGTCGGGTTAATACAGTCGTGATTTGTATGCTTTATTATTTTGTCCGTACCTATCTGCTATCTGGTTATGATATTTCAACGACATTCAACTTAATAAACCAAATATCGAGCACATAAAATAAAGTAACATAAGATAATATTTTTATTTCACTCTTAAATCAATACCGACTTGATACAATATCAGTGCGCTTCAGTTCAGAGTAGGCATAATAAAAAAAATTACTAACTTCGGCACATCATTTTCATTTGTAGTGGCCACTTAGGTGTTTTTGTTTGTTGTTTTTTCTGTTAACTAGTTAGTGTCTTCGACTTCTTAGGGCATTACTAATTTAATGATATGCAGTATGCAGCTAATATAATTAAGCTTTTTTCTATACCTAGTATAAATTTTCAAATAGTTCAAATAATATAACATATGATAATTTCATATTAGATACTAGTACCTTATATATTTCCTAACTAATCTCTGATTATATATTGTATTAGATGTGTAAAAATTTTTTTTTAGGTATCTACATACTTCAAATTCGGCAGCTAATGTAGATGACGCGGCTCCGTACATTATACGGTAACTTTAGTTGTCAGAAGTTGAGGTTTGACAACTCAATTACCACAAAATATATGGTGCCGCACCGTCTTCTTCAACTCTAAAACCGTTCTATAAAACTTTGACAAGACTTTTACTACCTGTCTAGAGTTAGACCTAGAAAAGTCTGCAGAAATTTTGACAGCACACGCAGTGCCAGTATTACTTATATGTCATAATTTCATAGTAGTTTGACGTTTAAAATAACACCTGCACTGCGTGTGCTGTCAAAATATCTGCAGACTTTTCTTGGTTTACCTCCACTTATTATCCAATGGAGAAATTTTGAAAGTCAATGAAACTTCATAAATAGGTAAAACACCTAACACGGTGTTCTTATAAAAAAGCCATGTAGGTCTTAACAATACTTCTTATCGCCCCTTGCACCATGGTTACCAGTACAATTTGACACTTGGTTAACGGTTTAACCGCTTAACCCCGGGTTAGTGGGATGGGGCAAGTGGGCCTAACTGACTTTAAATAAGTGTTAGGAATTGTGAACGATATAACCAATAAACCATGAAACTTCCAGAACGAGAGGATGGATGTCAGTGTCCGGGGCAGCGCCTCACGTGGAGTTGTGCTGCAAGAAGGTCGGCGATGGCCACCCACTGCGGCTATGGAGGGCTACTACGGACGTGGAGGCTCCGCCGCAGGAGGTTATGCAGAGGTTCGTCTTAACTGCCACAATAAGTAAAATGGACTCCTTTAACTATACTAATTCTGATTATCTTAATAACTTAATAAGTCATTCAGCACAAAGTACCATATTTAATGTAGAACCGGCTTGTTTCAATTTTAAATGAAAGCTTTGTACTAAATAGGAACCAAGAAAAGCACTAGTTTAAAAGGAGTGAATTAGGATCATACACTTTACTTTTTAGGACGTTGGATTAACGGTGATGTGATTATGAACGAGGCTAAATTCAAACCAATAACAGCGCATCAACCTTACGAGTTTAGATTACATTCTCATCTGCTTATTTCAGGCCATTATAATTGTGATTTTTTTAATTTTAGAATTCTTCGCGAGCGTCACATCTGGGACGACTCGTTAGTGAAGTGGCGGGTCGCCGAGAAGCTCGGCACGAACGCAGAGGTGTTCCAGTTCATAACAGCCTCGAGCATCAACCTGCCACCAAGAGATTACTGTGTTTTAAGGTAGGTACTTATATTTTTCATAATGAATTTATTTTTGAGCAATTTTATATGTTTGGCCCGCCCATCACCGCTTCGACTACCTACTCACAGTTGGAGGGACCATGACGAGACTCATCACGAACCATTTGGATTAAACAATGATTAAACATGACGAGGTGACATAACGTCAAGGGTTATGACGTTAAGGCTAAAAACAGGAAATTCGTTAGTACGTATATAGTGACGTTATTGGAAAAACAACATACAAAATTAATAGGAACTTCAATTAAATCGTAGGTATAAAATATTTTCAAACCGAAACAAATTGCACAAACATGTTGGGCATTGTTTTCATAACTTACGTTGCACCAGCCATGGTAGTCCTTATTATGTTCGTTACGATTTTTGTCCAAGCGAAGCTGTATTTTAACGTTCGTTCGTATTAGATCCTGGCAGCAAGGCGGCGGTGGCGGAGGTTGGTGCGCGGTGGCCGAGACGTCGGTCGCGCACGGCAACCAGCCCACCGACGGCTCCCGCGGCGTGGTGCTTGCGTCGCGCTACCTCGCGCAGCCGGCCGGCAAGGGCCGCAGCCGACTGGTGCATCTGGCCAGGGTTGACACTATGTAAGAATCCAATCAGATCTTACCTTACTGAGGTCGTTGAAACTTTACACTCGATACGACGACTGTTCATCCGGCTCCGGCGACCGCTCAGCTACATAAATAATCCAAAAACTTGTGTCATGTGAGTGGGTAACTTGACTAGGAGATGTTTTTAAGCCTTCTGGGTGCTGCTCTGTTGGTAATCGCTCTTCACCTATTCAGTACGCAGGCGTCAGCATGCATGTATGTTAAGTTTTTTTTATTGATTGCAGGGGACGGACTCCAGAATGGTACAACAAATGCTATGGTCACATATGTGCGCTATATTTGGCACGAATTCGGGCCTCTTTCAAGCACAATACCGAAGGACCAGAGTCGAATGTATGATCCAAGCATTCCACTTAAGCCGGCAATGTAGTGCCAGCTTAAGTTTGACGTTAAGGGACGTCAGTGTGTACATAGCCTTATTCTAAAGGCATAATTTTATGCTTCGGGGAATTCCTAGAAACAATGCAGACTCGTGCATCATGAGATGTCTCAATGTAGTTAATAAATCATAGTTCTTAAGCACAAGGGAATTACTTAATAAGAATATTAAGGATGAACAATTGTTATTATTCATTGTACTGAAGGGACTTTTCTTGTAATTGTTGTAAGAAAATACGTGAGAGTATAAATGCGATGTTACTTTGAGAGACCCAGGTGTTCTGAGACCCTATAAATAAATTAATAAAATTGAGTAACCATTAAACACGTAAAATTGAGCATTTTCATGTGATGATTATTGTAGTAAAATAATTAGCACAATAGAAAAATATTTTACAGTACATATGGTGCTACTTTCTCGCACTAATGCGGAAAGTGCACTTTTTGTGCATATGTCGAAAGTTTAAAGGGCCATATGTACTGTAAAACGTTGTTCGATACACGTGCGAATAGGTAATTCGCAACTCGTGTCGATTTAAAACACTCCCTGCGGTCGTGTTTTAATTTATCGCCACTCGTTTCGAATTTCCTCTTTTCCGCACTTGTATCGAAAATAACTATTATCAGTTGACTAAACTACGCACCAGCATTCGATTTGCACAAGTCCATTGTATATAAAATAATGTAGGTTTCCTGTTCCATGACAACTATACAATGAACATATCCTTTTTGCCCAAAATAGCTAAACAAATATATTGCATGGTATATAAGTAATCAAGTTGGCAAAACAAAAACATATTCGTCTACAGTGTCTGTTGTTAAAATATATAACTTAAGACCTTTGGTGAACTTATTAAACCGTTGGAGACGGTGTTTAATATATTTGACATCGTTATTGGAAGTTAAGCAACTAAGCTAAAACGTATGACTGTGACTTGATGTGGTGTACAGATTATTCAAAAGTTTAAGCCTGAAGATCTGGAGATGTTCTATAATCATGAGTCTAAAATGTATAAATAGTAGGTATACGGAGAAGAAACTTGGGCGTTTTCTCATACTGAGACTGTTTCATAAATCTGAAGTTGTTCTTAAGAAATACGAAGACGACTCAAGCACGTAGCTCCTAACATTGTTTTGTATGCGATTATCGTTGATATTCATGTGTGGTTTTTGTAAGTTTGTGCGAGTGACCAAAATTATAGTCTTCTAAATGTGTCTGGGTGTAATGCATAATAAACATAGTTGTAATATGTATGTTCAATGCCTACCTCCATATTCAAGATTGTTTTGCCCTAGTTAAATTCCCTAGTAAAGGGACCTACCAAAAAGCCTGAAATATATTTAATAAGATTAGTTTATGTGTAATTAGTTAGTTATATTTTAAATTACCATCGTGATGTTAGTTTCCCCATGGTGCATACAATATTAAGATTAAATATTTTATAAAGTATTGAAATCAACAATCTCAAATACTTGCGGATCACTTTACCATACCTTCGTGTTAATGTTGTTGTTACATATCACTAGTCATATATATATATAAATAAATAACAATAAATATATAAATTTTAAACACATAATAACTGTACCTGTCCTGTGTTCAGGAATAGTATTAAATTGTATTTATGATATATTCATTAATATTACTAATATAATAAATAAATATTGAATCCTTTATTATATTTATGGGTAAAATATAAAATGAATAATTGTCAATGTGAATATTTAAAAAAGAGCTAATGTCGGTTGACATTTTTATATGTAAAAAGTCTGAATATAATTTTATATAATTTCGTTTTTGTATTTAGGTACCTACATTTCATCACAATTATCTTTGTGAGAGTATTTAAAAAAAAAAACATATTTTTCAGCACAAGTTTTTTTAAACCGAATATTTAGGCAAAAAAAAAGGATATACAATACATCTCATAATAAACTATCAAATGTTTAGAGATACCTAGTTGGTAGGTATACCTAATAGTAAAAATTTGTATTATGTGTTTCATAAAATGTGTTTCAAAATATAAATGACTAATTTCATTTCATTTCTGTAGGTTTCTATTTTCTATACCTAAGATTACCGTAAAGTGGCCAGTATTTCACATTTTGATTAGTTTTTTACTTGTGTTAATATCAAATGACGTATAATAAATACAAATCGTTTTGGACTATTATTATGAAACACACGATATTTTTCTATACTTTCCTTCGGAAAACAAATTCAAACCAAAAAATCACATTATGGAATAAATAATATATTTGTATTTAGATTAAATATTTGTAAATATATTTACATAGAATAATGGATCTTTAAGTACCTATACTTAGGTAACGTTGTAATCTCAATTTTAAAGGGGTTCTAGTCACATTCTTACTACATGTATGTATTTCAGTATACGAAAACTGAAGTTGTGTTAGTAGGACTGTGAAACCTTCACATTACTATGAGTTACCTGCCAAAAACACAGTAAGTTTGCGAGACATGCTGCCAGACATTGCAAAATATTGTCACATAATGATTATTGTATTTCAAAATCTGAAAAGTATTTGACAATATTGCATAAATGACCAGTAGTTTTCAGATATTAAATTAAATAAACCTATTAAAATTATTCTTATACAATGTAAATTGTAACTTATGGTCAATATAACGTACCAAGTTCAAAATGACATTACCTATAGATATCGCCTATGTACATTTGTATAGTCAGCATCAAATAGACATAGACAGTGATAGCCAAAGATGCCAAATATATCGCAAACCATCCTTGTTCCTATAGTAGGAACAAAGGTATGTTGTAATTGTAATATGTTTGGCTACTTTAGCTAAGATTATTGTTAGGCTGAGTGTACATACAGTTTATTTTGAGCAAGTAAATATATATTTTTTGCTATGGTTAAAATAATTTATTCCAACTCACTAAAAATACCAATTTTAAAAGTCGGACTACTTTTTTGTATCAGGTTTAGAATCACCATCAATACATTACATTCAGAATCACCATCAATATTATGCTGTATGCGAGCTGCATTTATACGGTATGCACATATATGCAACTGGTATTACATAAATAGCAAATAAGTTATTGAAATATTCACCGTTAATACTCCAAAATGTCTGTTATATTAATGTGTAAAATAATTATACCTTATTGCATTGTGATTTTATTCTATATGAAATATATGGACCATTACTGTGAATTGACAAAGTTTTATTTTTGATTGAGTAAAAGTGTACCACCCAAACCTCGTAAAAAATATTATTCCTCTTGATATGGCGATGGCGATCTGGTTTGAGTCTTTTTTTGGCATAAGTATACAAAGAGAACAACTTTGTCAGTAGAAAAAGGCGCGAAATTCAAATTTTGTAAGGGACGGTAACCCTTCGTGCCTATATAATTTTTTTAAATTGGTCGCTTGTTTTCTAGTGACTACGTTAACCTTTTTTTTAACCGACTTCAAGATTTCAAAGGAGGAGGTTCTCAATGAGGGCTATCGTTTTTTTGCTCACCAGTTGGCGCCTCTGTTGATGGTGGTCCAAAAGACTAAAGAACAGCTGTCAGTCATTGAAGTGACAAGTGACATTTCGAACTATGGAAAAGACCACCATTTACACTAGCGCCCTAGCGGCGAATTCATACGCGTTAGCCCTCATTCGGTTGTACGTTTTTTTTTTAAATGTTTGTTACTCCATAACTCCGTCATTTCTGGACCTATTTTGAAAATTCTTTTTTTGATTGTAAGTATATACATACAGATTGGTCCCGTTTTTTTCAAAAAGCAGTTCTGATGATGGGATCCATTAGGAATCGAGGGAACTCCTCAAATGTTAAAGGCATACATATAGTGATTTTTGTATTTTATCAACAAATCCAGCATTTCCATTTAAAAAAATGACATTTGATGAAGTGGAACTGCTGATGATGATCAGAAGGGAACTCTTGAATGACACATAGTTCACGTTTGGCGATTTGTTTTCTTCCTTATGGACCCGCCAGACCCAAATTTGGACCCGGACTCGGACCCAGACCCGGACCGAACTCTGACCAAAACTTGGACCCGGACATCAGGACACGGACCTGGACTCGGATCCGGACCCAGACCCGGACCCGGAAATGCTACTAGAAAAGTGGGTTAGGTGGGTGGGTGCGTTTTAAACTGAGAATCTCACAGAACAGAACTGCTATCAGAAAAGTAGGTTAGGTTAGGTTAGAGCTGTGATCCTTACAGAAACGAAATGCTATCAGAAACGTAGGTTAGGTTAGGTTAGAACTGCGACTCTTACAAAAACGAAATGCTACTAGAAAAGTGGGTGGTTTTACCTCCTTTTCTACATAATGAGGCAAAAGATGCTGTATTTTTCATTTCATTGTCTGGAATCTAAGAGTGCACCATCAACATATCAACAATAAGTGAACTTTCAGCGGCATCCCCCATTGAAGTCGGTTTTTTTTTTCTTAAAATTATTTAGTATCATAAGTGAACTTAATGTTAACCTTTCGTCTGTATTTGATAAGGATCTGAGCCGAATTTTTCAGTAGTTTCTTTGCATTTTTTTCCAAAACGTATTTTTTTGTTCGATACGGCACGACCGAGGTTTGAACCCACAATTTTAGACCACCGCACACATGCGACAGGTTAATGTGATAAGTGCATTGCGTCTCACTCTCTCACTAAGCAAAATGCGAGACGAAAATACACATTAAACAAAGAAATTGGACAGGTGGAATAGGAACCACCCTAAGCCATTTCCGTAAATAGAAAAAAGCGGCAAATTTTAAAAATGTAGGCGCAAGGGGTTATCGCCCCATAAAAAAAATTAATTTCGCGCCTTATTCTACGGGCAACGTTGTTTGACAGACTATAATTATTAAAAAAACCGGCCAAGTGCGAGTTGGACTCGCGCACGAAGGGTTCCGTACCATTACGCAAAAACGGCAAAAAAATCACGTTTGTTGTATGGGAGCCCGCCTTAAATATTTATTTTATTCTGTTTTTAATATTTGTTGTTATAGCGGCAATAGAAATACATCATCTGTGGAAATTTCAACTGTCTAGCTATCACGGTTCATGAGATACAGCCTGGTGACAGACGGACGGACAGACAGACAGACAGCGGAGTGTTAGTAATAGGGTCCCGTTTTTACCCTTTGGGCACGGAACCCTAAAAAAATGGTATGACATACTTAAAGCAGATCCTGTAACATAGTCGTCCAACATTGATAAAATTAAGCAATATGCATTGCTGCACCTGCGTTAATTGTTACAAAATACAATTAAATATATTAATCGATTGTAAATGAAAACATTTCGAAAATTGCATCAGACAAGACATAAACCAATGAAAGTGATTCATTTTGGCAGCGATCGTTCCGCAGGATCGTTCACTGGTCTAAAATAAATTTCAGTATTGCAAGCCACAAAATATTCAGACTAAATAAATAATGGAACGTGAAATGAATAACACCTTGAAGAGTCTAATTAAATGTATGTTTTTTTAAATACATTTTTACCTTATAATTCCTACTAGTTTAGAAATCTGAATATTTTGTTCAAAAAACAATAGAATGATCGTTAAAAACAAGTGATTTTCCTTTCTATTGTAACATCAGCGTAAACTGAAACGTAATGTAATGTTGCCATGACTGAAAAATCTGCTCTTTATTCGTGTTTTATTCATTACTTCATAAAAAAACAAATGTCAGTTTGTAATCGAACGTCGTTATGGGAAGGCTTAGATCAAAATACTCGTAGTTTATTATTATTGTAACAACGTACCGAAATTACCAACGATGAGACACAAGTAGAATAATAACGTGACATTTATATCTGTGATAAATTACTTCTAATCTAACACAGCTTACAATATTATACTTTCACCACTTAATTTGAAGTCACACGTAGTCGCGAATTTCGCAAGTTGTTTTTGCACTAGTATACTTTCGGCATAAGGGAATAGTTAACGATGGAGAATAGCAATGAAGCCAGTACGAGCAAATACGAAAGTATTTCCAGGAACCTACTGGATCAGCCACAGTGTTTGGAGGTCATAGAGCCGCGAAAGGAACCCTTTTGGGTTTTCGGCTACGGATCGTTGTGCTGGAATCCAGGATTTGAATATAAGCAGAGTGTTACTGGTTACGTGAAGGGGTTTTCCAGAAGGTTTTGGCAAGGGAATACCACGCATCGCGGAACAGACCTTAAGGTATGTATGTATTGTATGAACATTATATTTGTTAATTTCAAATTTCAATTAACAACCCGGAAAAAGCGATCGTTGGCACGCACCTTTTATTCGTAAACATTTTCTTTACGTCTCTAATTGTGCTAATTCTGTGACAATGGGTGCCATCAAGAAAAATAATTGGAATTATGGTATATGATTTTTAGATTTAAAATTGTGAGCTTAGCAGAAATACCTATGTAAGTGAGATACACCCATTCTTACTGTTGAAACATCTGGGCCGCTTAGCTAGTTTTTTACTATACATACTTAGAGCACCATGATGAGATAATCTTAAATAAAATAAAACCGGCCAAGTGTGAGTCGGAATCGCGCACTGAGGGTTCCGTACTTTTTAGTATTTGTTGTTATAGCGGCAACAGAAATACATCATCTGTGCAAATTTCAACTGTCTAGCTATCACGGTTCAAGAGATACAGTCTGGTGACAGACAGACAGACGGACAGTGGAGTCTTAGTAATAGGGTCCCGTGTTTACCCTTCGGGTACGGAACCCTAAAAAACTAAACTATATAAATGTATGTGTATTGCTAATTGATTTAAGTGTTATGGTGTGGACAAGAGATCAAGGGTTACAGATATTGATAACATGTTTGTTTACATAACTAGTTTATTTCAAGATCGAGTTTCTAGTCGAGTCCTCCAAAATGGTAGCAAAATTTATGGATTTTATTACAAAAACTTTGTAATAAAATCCATAAATTCTGCTGCCATTTCGTAAAGTCAGCATCAATAATATCAGATGAAACAATGTTTCAAGAGTAGGTACCTATCTGCCATCCTAGAATAATTTTCCAAATATATATTGCAACAGTTTGTGTTTTAAACAGAGGTCGGGGAGGGTGAGCTATTTGCCTTATAATATGAAGTAGGGCATGTCAAATTATAAGGTAAATATCTCACCCCCGCCAACCTCTGGTTCCAATGTATCTGTAGTACCTATAATCTATTTGTTCTACATATATATTTGTAAAGCTTTTAGAAAAGGGGTGATATTTTTTACGCATAATACATACATACCAGGGTTTGCGTTTTACCATTTCATCCAAAGAATGTGTTTATACATCCAGAATATTCGTAATTTTTTAAAAGATTCATTACCAACTAGATCAGTTATTAATATAAGTACCTATGTCAATATTTTTGGTCTGTTTTTTTTTATATTTAAAAAACTAACCCCCTTATCACAAAACTTTACGGGCCTGATTTAGTTAAATTGTGTTTTATCCCTTTCTTACAAATACACGAGTCAAAATGACAGATAAAGACAAACAATTCATAGCTAATTCAGGCCAGTAACGCGTTTATAAATAACGCCATAAGACAATTGTATTATCTTTATCAGTAAAGCTACCTTTACCTTCTACATGCTTTAGGCAGGGGTGTATTTCATTACATCGTCATATAGGTACATCTTATTACTGATTTTATATTTTTCATAGAAACACCTGTATTAAAATATTTTTTTTCCAAACTGCTTCTCATTCTGTCACTACAATACTAATCAGTAATCACCCATTGAGTGTGGTGAAAATATAATTTTAATTACAAACCTGTGGTAGGTATTTTATGCTTCCATGCTAACAAGTTAAAATGTGAGTTAGGTACACTGTTGTCTTACTTATCATTATTTTAGTCCTATTCAACACTATGCCAGTAGGAGGTAGTCAAATCAAACTTAGTTTTAGGTTACAAATGCTACAAGTGACCTTGCGAAAATTGTCACAATAAAAATTGTCTTTTAATAATTTTAATGCTGGAGCTGGATCAACTGAGCGTGTAATGGAAAATTGGTCGCTTCGGGCCCGCGGAGCGAAAATATTCGCGACAATAGGTAGGGAGAAGATGAAATCACACGCTACAGCGAACCCAAAAGGTTATACCTACTTACCTTTTTATTCAGGCGAATTACGTACGCTTCGGCATATCTGTAATAAAAAAAAATTGTCCGTGTAATCTATACGCGCGATTGAAGGAAAACTTCTTTGGCGATGACGTTTATCGCTATGTTGGCACTTGGACGTGTGTCACTACTGAGCGTTACTTCCGTCAGAAAAAATATCTGACATCCACTAGTCGCGCCTAAAGAAGTTTTACTTCAAAAACACTATGTACCGAATTTTACGCGATCATAATTACCGTTACCCTTTAGTAATGTTCTTAGCTAGAAGTGCGGACTAGCGATATCCTAATTAAATGGCAAGCAGATAGTCCGTCAATACGTGACCAACGATGTACCGATAATAAGAATAGTGCAGAAATACCTACGCCAGAATATAACTATACAAGTGGGTAGGGTCGAATAATTGTAATCAACATAAAAATAACATGAGACTTTAGTTTGCTCGATGTTTAAATGTAAGGCACACCGATGATCGAGTTTTATATGCTCCCTGTCACTGGAAAGTAGTGTCCCTACCTACCTACTTAGAAACCTACCTACCTAGTACCT
This sequence comes from Cydia strobilella, assembly GCF_947568885.1. Taxonomy (NCBI): domain Eukaryota; kingdom Metazoa; phylum Arthropoda; class Insecta; order Lepidoptera; family Tortricidae; genus Cydia; species Cydia strobilella. The sequence continues at coordinate 11,473,137 of NC_086041.1, forward strand.
AGAATAAACTTAAGCTCGAGCTCTTAAAGTCATTAAGGCGGAATTCCACCAGAGTGGGGCACGAACATTTTTGTACTGTATATGCTTGTGCCGCACAGTGCCGCACACTGGTGGCATCCCGCCTTTATATTCCACAAAAAAGTAAACCAAACGGCGATTTCATTCCATGTTTTTTATATATAATGTAAAACTGGGTGTCAATATGTAATACTTAGGGTTAAAAAAACAACACTTACTGGAGGTAAATTAACAAAGAAAATAATTAAAGTAGTCTTTGTATTTACTTCACGTAAAAATTTACACAATGACAGCATGGCGGTACGGAACAGGCAGAGTACCTATTTACCTATCTGAAAACTAATTCGGTTACTTTTGTTTGTCAATCTCTAATTGATTATTGAAATTTGTTTGAATGTTGTGGTTTGCAATGTTTTTGCGACGTTGGGTAACTAACTTGTGACAAAAGAACATTGCTTAAAAGTCTTAAAACCAAGAAGCTGAACTGCATCTAATTCGTTAAAAATTACTAGCACATCCGATTGGCACTGCCTATGCCTATCTAAAATGATTACAAAATAAGAATCTCGAGAAAAAGCAGGCTCTCGACTAGATTTTGTAGTATGTCCTATTTATAATCCCGTAGTATATATCTGTAGCCTGCGTTTAATTAATTTAGCCTGTAAATTTTACACGCTCTACATTTTTATTATATTATCGTAAAGGTTTTCGTCGCTTACGGAACCTACACTACACGGACATATTTTACTGTTCAATATAGATTCTTAAGTATAAGCCTAATGAACTGATTATTTACTGATCCAAACTAAGCAATTATTCCTGAGGATTACTTAGAATGATCAGCCCTTGTCTAGATACTTCTGTATGACTAGAGCTTTGTTTCATTCATAATGTTTTTGGCATAATACTGTTGGCACCAGTTCAAGACTTGCACTTTCTTACGAGACGAATGCCGTCCCGGCCACCACAAAACCCGCGACCTTAACTTAAAATTTTCATTTAATTTAGGTCATGCTTGCGTTTTTTGTTATTCATCGTCGATACCTGTTTCGCCTTTGTCATAAGCTATATTGCCGGTTAATATAGTTTTGGCCAGCTCCCTGGTTGATTGCGTATTTTGGCAGTCCCTCTCAAAACCCAACATCTCATAATTATGCCCTATAGGTAGAGTCGTCACCAGAGATATCGAAACGGCCGAGGTGCTCAAATATATCTGAACACGCACTCTAACGCCTTGATAATAGAGGCGAGTTCAGATATTTGTGAGCACCTTGGCCGCTCCGATATATTTGATAGCGACTGTACATACATAATTTGTTAGTTTTATTTTAATATATAAAACCAGCTTAATCGATATCTCTTGTTGCCAATTACAAAGTTTTCAATTGCTGCGCTATTTCGAATGCATGTCGAAACCAAAGACACGTCAGTAGTTCTGAAACAGGATTTTACAGACGGCAGGCTTTTTTCCAAGAATCATGCAAAAATGATCAAATTAAGTGTATAACGATGGTTAAGAAAAAATAGAACCCGAAATTTATGATTTTCGTAATGCCAACATAGTCTCAAGCTTCGGTGGAGTTTGTGCAGAAAGAGAAGAGTCGTGGAATGTATGGGGCCCAAATGGCCCAATACATTCCATGACTTCTCTTTCCGAACAGACTATCTTCTAATGTAAATGCGACGAACCTTTTGCAGTCATAATAAAAACAACCCAAACTCGTGCCACAATATAGCCAAAACAGCTGGCGATGACGGCAAACACAGGTTGACCCAATTTGAACAATAAACTAATTTAAATAGTTCTCATTAGGTATTTGGCGTTGATAACTGGTTTTATTATACAAGATAACATTTACCATTGCATGCAGTAGGTACGCCAGGTGTTGAAGCATCGTTTTTACCACGTATTATACAAGTATTGTAAATACGAGTTAGTATGATGTTTACTATTTTTCAAGTAAAAAGGATTTGGACTAAATTCGGCGCACTGACATGGCTTTTTGTTTGGAATTGGATTACCACATTTTGTCCATTTTAAATACTTGTATATTCCAGGAAATTATCGTAAAAGGGCAACAAGTTTTTGTCAAAAGAAAACATTTTGACACAATCATCAGATCCGCTTGATGGTACCAAGTAGGTACCTATCATAACGTTGCGTTAAACTTTTACCGAAGTAACGTAGATTATGTAGACCAGGTACATGGTAAATTTGAGTTCAATAGGAAACCGAGAAGTGTGATTTTGATTTACCTTGCAATTTTTATTTACAGAAAGAAACAGACCGTTACTTGTGTTTTCAGCGACATCGCGGTGTGCGATTGACTTCGCCAATTCGCCTCGATTATTTGGGTTCATTGAGCCATAATCATGCGGTAAATGAATGAATAAATTATTTTTGGAACGGTATGTTTGGAAAAGCTTTACAATCGCCATTTAGTATGTTCACAGTGACGCAGATCTAACAATTTATTTATAGATTTGCGAATATTGGCCGTAGAACACGCTACTACCTCATGATACCACTGAACCATATTAAAAACTGACAACGGAAATACTGTGAACTAATAAAAACAGCAGATAACTTCCAGTAATGTATAGACGGTGGCGCCCTCGTTAAACTCAGTTATATTTTTAACAACACGCGTATTTAATGTAAACATTTGGCAGCTGTGTATGTGTGCGTCAAATTGAATGGACTAAAATAGGTACGACTTCTTCAAACTCTTGTTAAAAGACGCGTTTAGTTATAAAGTTATAAATGTAATTTTAGTGATTTGTGTTTAAATTGTTTAATTAATGTTTCAAAATTCTTCAAACTGGTTTGTAATCTTATAAAAAAAAACCGGGATGGGCGATGGGCGATGTAAAAAACACTGCAATATACAATAACATAATCTACATTAATAAAATATGTATAAGTCACCAACATTTGCATTTCTATTAAGAAAAAGTAATAAGTGTATTTATTACATATTTGTTGTAGTTATGTTATCTGTGTATTCTGTAAAACACATTCCTATAAATTAAAATGCAGAACCTTACATCTGTTAAAAACAACTGCTATACCAATTACCTCTATTTATTTATAAAAAATCGTTAAATGTACAATTAAACAAATATTAAAAATTTATACATAACATAATTTAACACGGCAAGATTTAGCAAACGTAAGCCCGTGCTACAATTTTTTTTTGCGACTGCCTTAGTTATTAGTAAACTCCGTGTCCGGGTCACTGCATGTCTATTTCTCAAGCATTATTTTCAAAACTTTTTTATAAGCAAGTCACGTTACCTTTCGTATACTGTATTGGTGCAAACCCTCAACAATCACTTGCGAACCCCTGGGGATTCGCGTGTCCTAACCTAAGTCACTTTGGGTGTGCCCTGGTTCAGATTTTCCATATGACAGTAACTCCAGTACTTTACTTCCAACTAAATAAAAATTGTATTAACCAAGGTTTAACGTAGTCGCATTTTCTGTTTTCAAATTAATCCCATCCCAGGCAAATTTTTTCATACATGTTATATAACCTACCTAAATAATTGTTCCTTTTTTTGTTGCAGCCCGGTCGAGTTGCTACGCTAATAGAGGACCAAGAAGTGAGTATATGTATTTAATATTCAAAATAATCCTCGTCCACACTGAGCGTGTCGATATTTTTAGGATTTCTATGTCAGGTCTACAGCTACATACATAAATCACTGCAAGATTGAAAGCAGCTGGACGCTTCTTGATTAAATATCTATACTCTATGTCTTCATTTCACACTAGGTTAATAATAACTGAAGTGTCAATCGGGCTGAGATATGCATAACGTAAGGTTGATTAAACCTAGGGAACAACCAATGTACATAACGAAAAACAATATTAATTACAAAAAATAAATAAGATGGAGTATGGAGTAGACATTTATCAGCTGTTATGTTATCTTGCCCCTGCTGACAACAAGTTATCTTTTCACCGGGCTGGGCTACATTGGTTACATGATTTTTATATGAAAAAGGCATGATAGAACACTAACATTATCTAGCTTTAATAAAAAGGATAATATGAGCACGCGCTATATTAATGCTGTATACATACATGTATCTAGCAAACAAACATCTAGTTCTGATATATTTTATACTAACTTTTGCCCGCGTCTTCCTCTGCGTGGAATTAGTGAGCACCTAAAGTAAGTATAGCGCCCGGATAAAGTTAATGGCAGTTATTCAATTTGAGCATATGCTTAATTGCTTACATCAATTAACAGGCAATTCCACCCCCCGTGTCACCCTCTTTACGGATGATTTCCGACAGTAAAAACTATCCTATACGTGTTCGTCGAAATATTCGCATGCTTTGCACCCTCTTTTCTGTTATTAATGATCCCCAATCTCCCGAATATCTCATCTATCTTTCTTCAACTACTATGGTGTTTCTCGTGTCCGTCAACTTCGCTCTACTGGCAACCTTTCTTTGTCCATACCATCTCACCGAACAGGTTTCATGTCCTATTCTTTCTCTATTCAGGCAGCTCGCCTTTGGAATAGTCTCCCTGTTAAAATTAGACAGTGTCCGAATAGATTTGCATTTAAAAAATCCTTACGTGAGTACTTTGCTGGCAGAACGATGAATTCTTAGTGTTTCTGTTTTGAAAGTTTCATCTGATATCTTATGTATTTGTATGTATGTATATTGTATGTATTTATATGAATATTATATATACAGGTATATGTATGTATGTCTATGCCTATCCATTATTTAACTATACTTGTATATATGTAATCACTATGTTGCACCGCCTACAAATTATCTGCTTTGCCCGAAGGTTGACTGGTAGAGAATGCCTCATAGCATTAAGTCCGCCTTTTGTACGATTGTATTTTCTTTTGTGCAATAAAGATTAAATAAATAAATAAATATGTCCTTTCCCGGGACTCAAACGATCACTATGCCAAATTTCAACAAACTAATAATAAATAATAATAATAATTATAGTGTATAACTAGCCTTATGAACCGATTTTGCATGTACAACCAGCCTTAAAGTTTGTAGTCTATGATTGTTCATTATTTTAGTATGTGGGTATTTTTGCATTTTGTAATTTTTCCTCAGTCACCCGTTGACCACGAACGCTGTAAAGAGTTCGAAACGTCGGGATGTATTATAAATTCAATATACGCGATATAATCCGTTTTTCATAGTTTTATTTCATGAGTTTAGAAGTTATTTAAAAAAAAATAGCAAAAAAATGACCAACCCGGGGCTCTTTTTCTCGTTTCGGCTTCCCCCACCACCCGCTTTTCAAGGAGCGAATAACAGGTAGTAATAAAAATTAAGTCACTTTATTTTTTATTTTATTTTTTAATACCACGACGGTGGCAAACAAGCATACGGCCCGCCTGATGGTAAGCAGTCACCGTAGCCTATGGACGCCTGCAACACCAGAGATATTACATGCGCGTTGCCGACCCTTTAAAAACCTGTACACTCCTTTTTTGAAGAACCCCATACTGTAGCCCCTCGGGAAAACCTCGGCAGGGAGCTCATTCCACAGCCGAAGCGTACGCGGGAGGACATTCCTCTTAAACCGCACAGTACGCGACCATTTAGGTGCTAGGATGTGAGGATGAACGCCCTGCCGATGGCGAGCGGTGCGGTGATAGAAAGCGGCCGTTGGCATCATGTCAAACAATTCTTCAGAGCACAGCCCATTGTACAGGCGGTAGAACACACACAAGGAGGCAAAGTCTCTCCTTAGACTTAAAGGTTTAATACCGCTTGTGAGTTTGGGATCGTCGACAATTCGTACAGCGCGCCTTTGGACCGAGTCGAAGGGTCCAAGCTGACATCTAGGTGCTCCTGCCCAAAGGTGACAGCAGTACTCCATATGGGGTCTGACTTGCGATTTATATAGCAGCAGTCTTTGCCCCAGAGTATAACCTCGCCTCGTTTTATTGAGCACACCGAGTTTTTTGGATGGCAGTGCAGCCTTCCCTTCCAGGTGGCTACGGAATTGGACGTCACTGGAGATGTCGACACCGAGGATCCCAATACTCCCCGACATGGTAAGGGCTGTGCCTTCGAAGTGAGGGACCACAGTAAATGGGGTTTTCTTAGCGGTAAACGCGCAAACTTGTGTCTTGGTGGGGTTGAATCGCACTAAATTGTCTCGGCCCCACACCGAAACTCTGGATAGAGTACACAAGCTTTTCACGACTCTCCAGCACCACGGAACGAAGGATGTTGGCACGGCCTGTGTAATAGGCATCCCCAGTACTGTCGTCTGCATAGCAATGAATGTCGTCGATAGACAACATGTCATTGATGTGCAGCAAAAACAGCGTTGGGGATAGCACAGAACCTTGCGGAACGCCAGCGTTAATGTCCATGCTATCGGAGCAGCTTCCGTCTACTACGGCTCGTGTGCGTCTGCCGGACAAAAAGCTAGCGATCCATTTGCATAGTCCCTCCGGCAATCCATAAGATGGTAACTTCGACAGGAGACCCCGATGCCAGACCCGATCGAACGCCTTCGCTATATCTAGGCTAACTGCCAATGCCTCACCTTGACTCTCAATGGCCGAAGCCCAGCGGTGTGTGAGATACACTAGAAGATCACCAGTCGAGCGACCGTGTCGAAAACCATACTGGCGGTCGCTGATCAGATCGTGTTCTTCTAGGTATCTCAGGAGCTTTGCTTTAATTATACGCTCCATGACCTTAGAGAGAAGGGAGGTAATAGCGATAGGCCTGTAATTCGATGGGTCCGATCTATCGCCCTTTTTAGGCACAGGGTGCACAAGGGCCGTCTTCCACGAAGATGGAACATGCCGTTTGTCGCTAGAGAGTGTGAAAAGACGCGCCAACACGGGACTCAACTCAGGAGCACACTGCTTAAGCACAACTGCTGGTTTGCCGTCTGGCCCGCTCGACTTATGAACGTTCAGGGATAGCAACTCCCGCCGAATATCCGTGGGCGGCACGGCGCTACCGTCGTCGTTCAAGGTAGAGTTCGAGGCAAAAAGAGTACCACGAAGATCGGCTTTCTCTCTTGCACTGTGGGCCAGATCACCATCAGCATTTCGCAGTGGTGGTAAGGACGGCTGACAAAAATTTCCCTCGGCAGCTTTGGCAAGTGACCAGAACGCGCGACTCCCAGTGGGGTAGCCCGCTAGTTTCTCACCAATTCTGCCGACGAAATCGAATTTAGCTCTGGCAATGGCTTTTTTACTAGACCTCGAGGCAGCGTTTAATTTGCGTTTCACATCAGAAACGTTCGGATCCTTATTAGCTACGGCCTTGGTCCAAGCCCTGTAAGCGGCTTGTTTGCGAACTGTAGCTTCTTTACAGGGCCGATTAAACCAAGGACGTCTCTTTGCTCCCGCAGCTATTACCGAGTTGGGAATGAAGCAATCCATTCCCACCAGTATTGTCTCGGCGACATTGGCTGCGCAGGAGTCAAGATCTTCTGATGTGAAACAGAGCTGCCTCCACGGGTACGACGCGTAGAACTCACGCAGTCCGTCCCAATCTGCTGACTTTAAAAATAACAAGAGCCATCATATCACAGTCACAAGAAACGGTTGTTCGTCATATGTTGTTGAACAATTGAGAATATGCGTAAACGACCTTATATCACTAACTATAACATCGAGGTTGTAAATACAACTTTTTTGCGTATTGGTCTCAGCGATATCTTAAACAGTTACTGTATTATATGAAGGAACAGAACCTTCCTTATAACGGAGCGTACTAATACGTAGGCCAGCGGTCGGCAACCTTCTAGCAGCCAAGGGCCACATAGTAGTTAACGAAGTTAGTAACTTTATCAGACATTGTTGTATGTCAATATTACATACAAAATAGCCAGGGAGGCTCACGGGCCGCAAGTGAGAGGGTCGCGGGCCGCCTGTTGCCGACCGCTGACGTAGGCGAACAACACGCGAACGCGAAGCGGAGCGATGCGGCGCGGAACGAATCAATCCTTTGATACCTATAGAAGTGTCCTACGTGGGCGATCAAGTTGCGAACGCGAACGCCGTGGGCCCGCCGCGCCGCGCCGCTTCGCGTTCGCGAGTTGTTCGCTTACGTAAAGACGCAGCGTTACGTTCGACACGCACTTGAATTTTTTTATTAGTTAGTTCCGCTCTGTAGATTTATTTAAATTACGTTGGTACTTTCGTAATTTTCACAATCTTCTGTTTCAATAATTGTGTCCTTTATTCGCCTATCCGCTATACCTGCAATATTTTAGAGGTCATTTAATCATTAATGGATGATTTACTAATCACTGAGATACTTTTCTACTTGCCGACTTGTCTTTGCCGCTCGCCGCCTCTATTAAGAATAATAAGGTCTAATTCTGTGACCCAATTGTCACTAATCTTATTCCTGTTAGATCAAAGTATTTTCAAATTAAGAAGAATAAACTGAAGCCTAAATATTCTTATCAAAAGAAAGGAGCTTTTTTTAACATTGTAAACTATAGACCAAGTATTTCACTGTATTTAAAATAAATTATTTCACACCATGCGTAAATTAAAGAGCACCAGATAATTATTGGAAAAACCAATTATTTGGATAGCAGTGATTTTTAAACACAAGTTCTATTTAATAAATCGGATATAAATATAAAAGGTGACTTGACCGTGACATCATTGTGTAATGTTTCATATAAATTACATATTAGCAAATCGTTTTGACAGTTCTAAAAAATAAAAACTGATTTGACTTGTATGAGAATACCCTATTGTAATGGTGCAGGGAATATTGACGACTGCTTATCAATACAAAACAATGTCGTATGTGATAAATAAATACATGATAGATTACCATGTCTATTTTAATCACCACGATAATATGATGGCACAACCAGGTTACGAATATAACAGATAAACCAGTCTAGACGATGAAAGGTTAGGTATTTTTGTCATAAAAATGCGATTTCATGGTGTTATTGATTTTATCTCTATGTAATGAGTAATGACCTCGTTAACAATATAGCGGAGTTATGACAAATATAGCGCTATATGATTATATACTTATATGTGCTCTTGCATCCATGAGTAATCCAAAGGGGCATGTGAATAAATAATGAATTGGAGTATTTTCTTTTGGTCAGATACTTACCTTGATGGTTCCATAATAATAGCTATATGTTCCTCAGCAATTTGAAACCTACCTATTGTTTTTTTTTTTTTTTCATTGAGGATACGGAAACACCTGCGACCACCTTATAGAACCATAGCCATAACCTATAAGGTCGATACTCACAAAAGTCACAAATTTTAAAATACTAATGGCGTTATTCATAAACGCGTTACTGTCGTTCGTCTTTATCTGTCATTTTGACTTGTATTTGTAAGAAAGGGATAAAACATAGTTTAAATAAATCAGGCCCGTAAAGTTTTATGAATAAGGGGATAAGACTATCCGGTTCCACAATAAAACTTCGTGTTTTCTAGCTTCAACCGGAGTTTTAGGCAGTTTTTTTCCTCCAAAATCGATCTAGTTTACTGAAAATCCTTTTTTAACACGAGCGATAATGCGGTTTTATTGTTGAATTGTTCCACATCGCAGAAACTTAACAGGGTCTTTGACTGTATTTAAAATAAATTATTTTACACCATGCATGAAATAAAACACCAGAGGATTAATAGAGAAACGTAGACAGCAGTTATTTTTAGACACAATTTCTATTTTAAAGCTGTATAACCCCCTTATTCATAAACGTCTACTAAAGTTGAGAAGCCGCTCATAATCGTTTGTCCCTTTCCGACGTATTGGTATGATGGAAAGGGACAAAAACGATTATTAGCGGCTTCTCAACTTTAGTAGACGTTTATGAAAAGGGGGGTAAAACTATAAAGAGTAGGTAATTTGATTGTGGTTTCATTTGCTAGTTTCATATAAATTCCATAGTAGCAAAATCGTTTTGACAGTTCGAAAAAAGAAACTGATTTGACTAGACCCTATTGTGCAACGCAACATTGCAATTGTCATCGGTCCGTTTCAGTCCCCTTTGGCCGCCGATCCATTTTGAGAAAACATTGCGTATCCTCTGAATGGATCGGCGGATGTTAACAATTTATTCGCGATCATAATCTATACATATAATAAAGCGAAAGAGGGTCGAAAGTCTGTACATGGAAGATATTCGAAAAAAAATTGGCTGGGGATACTTAGAATCGATAACAGAACACATTCCAACAGTTTTTAGATTTTTTGTCTGTTTATCTGTTTGTCTGTTTATCTGTTTGTCTGTTTATTTGACCGCGCAACTAATGAAAACGGCTGAACGGATTTTGATGAAAACTTTACTAATCTGTCGAAAAAATCCACGGCCAGGTTATAGGCTATAAAAATTTGAGAAATTTTACCCCTAAGGGGGTTAAAAAGGGGATGAAAGTTTGTATGGGGTTCAAGATTTATTTTAAGCTAGCAATTTGAAACTTCGTAAGAAGATATATTATTGAAATACAAGAAAATTAATTTCAGCGTTTTTGAAAATTCATCCCTTTAGGAGGTGAAATAGAGGTTGAAAGTTTGTATGGAGATCAATTTTTTTTTTTGAGTGCGTTACTTGAAACTGTATAATGGGCATATTATTATAATATAGGAAAAGTGATTTTAGCGTTTTCAAGAATTCGTCCCCTAACAGGGTTAAAAGGGGGTTGAAAGTTTGAATCCATTACAAATGCTTTGAAACTTCTTAGAAAGGTATGATAGACGATTACAAAAAAACTAATTTTGACGTTTTTGGAAATTTAACCCCTCAGGGGGTTGAAAAGGGGATGAAAGTTTGTCTTGGGGTGCAAATTTTATTTTAAGCTAGAAACTTAAAACTTTTCATAACTTTATTATATTAAAAAGCAAGAAAATTGCTTTCAGCGTTTTTTAAAAATTCATCCCCCCATGGTGGTGAAAAAGGGGTTAAAAACTTTATCTTGATAACTATATCATTTTAAGTACTAGGCCAAGTTAGGTATCGTTTTTGTATAAATCGGGTATGCCGAATTGATTTATGATATCAAAATGACACCATTCCCAAGTGAAAACACAAAAAAATATGAAAAAACTTTTTTTAATTTCTCTTTACGCTTAGACCGCTAAACCGATTTAGATAAAATTTGGTATAGAGATAGTTTGAGTCCCGTGGAAGAACATAGGGTAGTTTTTAACCAAAAAAATGGAGACTGCGTTTGCATGGAGAAGCGGCCGTGCCCTTTCCTCTTAATAATGGTCACGAAGGTGGGTACTTTAAAAAAAACATTTTTCAGTAAATGTCAAACGATTTGGGACTTAAACGCGTTACCATGCCTTCCCGAAAAAAATCGAATCTTTCGCGAAAGTCTCGCAATGCATTGCGGCCACAAGGGGCACGGTCTCAGGAGTCTGAGAAAAACCACGGTGAGAGACTCAGTGGCGCTCTAGCCAGGCAGGTCGCTTCGCTTTCGGCTGAAACGGCAAGCCAGCGCGAGTTCGATTGTGATCCCAAATACATCGTACGTAATACATATGTAGGCGCAGATCCTGACGGAGTGTGGCGCCGGAGAAGCCGTGTTCATCCCGCGTATCCCCTTCAGTCCGAGCAACTTCCCGTTCCACTTCAAGCGCCTACAGGTCCCCGTGAGCGTCTGCTTCGGTATGACCATCAACAAGTCGTAGGGGCAGATGCATTTCCCACTCCGAAAACAAAAAAAAAGGGGCAGACGCTGCCCGCCGCCGGCGTCATGCTTAGACTGATTTGACTGGAGGACCGATTTGGATGCCATGATTTTGATGGGAACACCCAAATATTCCGAAATACGTTTTTCCGATTTTTATAACCACGACTTTCATAATCCCGATTATTTATAAGTCCGAAATATCAAAATTACGATTTTTAAAAACACGATGGAATAAAATCACGAATGCTATAAATAACGAGTGCTATTTCCGAAAACTTAAAATCCGATTGTCACTTGACAGAAAGCTTAAAGTTCCGATTTTACACTTTTCCGAAAAAAATTTTTCCGAATTCTTAAATTCCGAAAAATCATTGTCCGATCGGAAATAAAATAATTCGGTATTCAGAAATTCGGTTTTTTACAAGATCGGAAAAATGAAATCCGTGATATTCAAATGAAGACTCACGTTTTAGTAATTATTACGGGTACCTGTCGTGCCGCATCATGTTAAATTCGGCATAAAATATTTTTGGCATAAAAATTCGGCATAAATAAACCGAACCCGAAATGTTGCTAGAAGTGGGTTAGGTTAGGTTAGAACTGCGACCCCCAAGAAAACGAACTGTTGCCAGAAGTGGGTTAGGTTAGGTTAGAATTGCGACCCCCAAGAAAACGAACTGTTGCCAGAAAAGTGGGTTAGGTTAGGTTAGAACTGCGACCCCCAAGAAAACGAACTGTTGCCCGAAAAGTGGAAATTAAAAAATTGGGATATTTAAAATAGGAATCACGTAAATTCAGAATAAGGGCAATTCCGAATTCGTGATTTTGAAAATCGTAAATGTTAAATTCGGTGTTTGCCACCATCGGAATTGTTATAGTCGGAATTATGTAGTTCGGAATTTACAATATTCGGCTTTTTGGGTTTTCGGAAATATAAATCTTCGTGATTTTCATCATTCGTAATTATGACAGTCGGAATTTTGATGGGTCGAGCATTTAAAAATCGGAATGATAAAATTCGACATTCTAAAATTCGGAATAAAAAAATTCGGAATTATGTAGTGTACCCGATTTGCATAGGTACAGTCAAGGACGTAAAAATACATAAATGGTACTGTATTTTTTATTATTTTGACCCATGTTCTTTCACTGATATGCGTTAAAATTGTTAAATAATAACAAACGAAACCGTCAACGCCCTCTATACGAGAGTAGGCAAAAGGTAGTAGCGACATCTGATCGAGAATCAAATTTTCGTGATTTTCGAGGCACGTTTTTTCCTTAGACTGTATCCATCTATTACGGAGTTATATCTATCTTTGGTGGTAGGTACCTAATTGTAAAATATTTTATCTGGACTACAGTCCTCTAGCGTATCCATCTGTCAACTTTACTTTAAGTTCTGTCTCCAGGGGACAGGGAGATAAATTAGGGCTGAATTAGCCGCTTACTGACACAGACCGAATTCCACGCAGGCGAAGCCGCGGGCACAGCTAGTGCTGAATAAGCTAAGACTAATACATAAATATAATTTCAGTTTAAATTTATCCTTATTTATGCACAGTTATTATTTTGGTGTTATTAAATATAAACAGAAACGTGAAAACGGCGTAACCTTAATTATTTAGGTATATTTCAATTTTTTTTACTCACAACGGCGAAAAATTAAGTTATCTTACCTTGAAAGGAAACATTCGTCTTTTGATTAGTTATTCTTTGCGACAGTGATGCTAAAAAAACGAAATGTGTTAATACAGCATTTAATTTATTACACTAAATATTTTCTGAAATGGTTCTTTTTTCTTCAGCGTATGTCCTTAAACGGCTTGAACGTTACTCGTGCAAGTCGTGCATACATTAATAGATTTATTACTATACCGTTTCATGCTATCGATGTATTGCGTATGACGGGCATTTAAAGCATGTGCCAATAGTAATCACAATCAGATTGTCATTGAACTGCGCTTTCTGAGTGTGACGCATCGGTAACACGTGTTGGTTTTGTATTTATAAAGTTGTATAAACAAATACTCCATAAGAATAGATAGTACTGCCACTTTAATATTGCAGGTGTATCAGGTGTATGTATATATACATTATAATATTCGCGTTATAGACGAGATAAAGAACCCGTCCCTTTCTATAGTGGTTCCAGAAAAAGGAAAAATTCTAAGCATAGTTTGATTTGCAATTTGGTTAGGTAACAATAAAAGTTCAATGGCATATACGAATTGATTAATCTTTCAGCCACAGTCTCATGGGTTACACGCGAGCGTACCGGATTAATTAATTAATTTATATATATTTATTAGTTTAAACATGTACCTGAATACTATCCATGCCACGAAAATAACATCGTCTAAACTAAAGACTGTTGCAGTTTCTTATTCCCCTGTACCAAGGTAGGGTGACTGATATAGGTTATTGGCCAACTACATAGTAATTGGCTATGAATGAATGATTTGAACGAATGATTTATTTGCATATGAATATTGGGTTACATAAGTAGGTGTTGGGTACCATATTTTTCCCCTCACTAGCTCGGAAAGCCGTCTTTTATCCTTTAAAACAAGCGGAGAAAAACGCATTTTATCCACTAGTGGGGAAAGTAATTTGACCTTGGATGGAGCGTGTTTAAGTAGCTTGACAGATAACAAAACGTAAAACGCTCATAATAATGGTTCGTTCGATATTAATTATCATTAAATAAATGGTTTGAGAATCTAATAAAAAATACCAAATTTAGCTTTATTTATTAATTTTAAATTTTAAGTCATAAACCTTAAAATTCCATGAGAAACGTTAGATTTTTTATAATGATGTTAAATATAATTCTGAATGCACAAGTTGAGTCGATGCAATTTTAAAAACGCATCGTTGACATTTCATACGTCAGAACAGAAATGTCAACATTGTCAACAAAATTTTTACTGTTCTTTGTTGTTTGTACTCACGTAAAAATCAGAATTTCTAGTGTTTTCTGATATAATATCGTAAAAAAATGATCTAACGCCTGTGGATGTTGCACTTTCCTCGCTATAGTGAGGGGAAAAGTTTTGTGTTACACACGGGTGCAAATGTATCTTCTCGTGTGTTGAAACACTCGCGGGTAAAATACAACTTTGCACCCTTGTATAACAAATAACTATTGAAATTGTTTCACCAAGATTCTACCTATACACGTTTACATGCACTGTATATTGGCTTGATTCGCTACTAACAGTAGTAGAACTTTAGAGGAACGTGGTTGGGTGAGTAAAAGGTACCGTTGACGGGTAGACAGACTGATTTATTAAACCATAATCAAGTGTTTTATACATCTCTAATCTACGGCGGTACAGACATTATCTTAATCAAATCAGCGCTTGCTCTAACCAGTCTAACCTATACTAAGTTATCGACACGCGCCGATAATATTTTGCTGACCGCCATAAGAACATTACAGAAAAATATAGAAAATTACGCCACTCTTAACAATAAGACTTTTATTGGCGTGTTTCTTTCTGGTTTGTTAGGAGTGGCCAATAACTATATCAGTCACTCTACATGAAAAGGCTCGGGCATGGACGAGCCTCTAGTAATATATGCTGCCTCAAATGTGCAATGTTCTCATTTCCTAATCAGGAGATTAGTCAAGATATAATTCCCACGGGGGATTTCGTTTTATTTGTAGTTTAGAATTGTTAGATAACGAGTATGGTCTAAAGATGAATCGTGTTCCGCATAAAGGAATTTAGTTATTGGCGCTCTAATTGCATCCGGCAATTTTCAATTCGTTCAACTCACCAGCTCGCCACCCTGTTTCAATGCGCGCCACGAGATTTAGTAACAGTCGATCAGACCTACCGCGAAAATCGTAATTTCGTTATATGCCTGTCTTTCGCTCTTCCATATTCATGCCACAGAGAGGCAAATATAGAAATTTTGATTTTTCGCTGTAGGCCCTCCGACGACTCCGCAGAATCGTTTTACGAGGACATTTATGCGGTCTGGCAAGTTGTCTTTGATATATGCATTTGCTAAATCCAAAGTCTTAACGGAAACCTTACTCTATCTTTTAGTATCTAGATTTACCCTCGTTTGTAGGTACAGTGAGTTTCGAAATTGTATGGAGAAATTATGAATGAAATTGCAATTTCAATTCAAATTGTAATTTCATTCATAATTGAATTGCATTCTCCATGCAATTTCGATCCTCACTGTACAACCAGACGTATAACCAAGACGTGCCAATGATACATTTTTGCAGAAACTAGTGATTTCTAAATTATCTTCATTGTGAGGTCGTGAGGTTATGGACTGTATGATTTTATATTGATCTGGTATCATCCAGCTGCTAACAACCGATAACCTGAGTGAGTGACTGCGTATCAATTATTTACAATATTTCTTACGTCAGTCGATTTATTATTTGTTATGTCTTCCTTTAATTCTTTTATGTTACATGTAATCCTCTCTATGTTGTTTTACAAACATCGTTATGTGGTTATAATAAAGAATCAGTCTATATTTTTCAAAAGAAAGTATATTCTTTATAGGTATGGTACATAATTCCTATTCTTTCCTACTACTTTAAATAAATAAAAAACCATACCATACTTTGACTATTTTACAATTGTTTATAATTATCAATCTTGATTTTCAAATACCCAAAATTGTACATTAAAATAACGAAACCATGCCCTCGTTATACCTGAATGTTATCAGTATTATGGCATGAATAAGATAAGAGTATGAAACATACCAAATTGTTAAACAAAACGTAATTATTATGTGATCCCTGGGTCAATTATGTTATTGTTATAAAACAATGGGGGTACATATGGCACAGTAGATATTGTTAACACCATTACTTATTGATTGTTCTGAGATAATAACTTCCTCTGGGTATTTGAAATATTAATTAATTACGTAATTAAGTAGGTATTCTTCGATTGTACTGTAACGATATTGTCATTGTTCTCGGTACTGTCAAGTTACATAATACTTTATGAAGAACTTAATCAGAATAAAGTAATCAATGTTATTTACCAAGATGTTATTCTTCTTACTTTCAGGAGCAATCTACCTAGTACGTTAAGGTACCAGAGGCTAGGCAGGTAGCTCCCTTGATGTCGAGAATATTATAGCTATACGGTATTGTTGGTTTTGCTATTAGACATTCTGTCGCGCCGTCTTGAAAGCCTGTCTATAAATATCAACATGATACATTTTGTATCAAAGTACTATTATAGACATTATCGGTATCTGTCGTATCGGGGGCGATATTGTCTTTCAAAACCCAACTAGTACATGCACACGTGACAATTTCTTGCGGTGCTTTTGTCCTTAGTAAGTCTCTTTTTACCTACATATTATTATTTTATCAGTACAAATCTTGTATCCATAGATTGTGTGTTGTGTATAGTCTTGTATCTTGTATTCTTGTGTTCATGTGATTTTCCTAACACTGTGTATTTATCTGATATCGCTAATTCGCCACTTGTGACATACACGTGGCATAATGGAAATATTATTTTCACATAATCTTATCTTAATAAGCTGAACATGTCAACAACAGATCAGATCATTCAACTAATATGTGATTAATCCCTTGGAGATTATTCTGCGACAGATTTATGTTATAAAAGTGTTTAATAATATTTATATATTTCCATTTGTTTTTATTTCGCATTTGCCGAAGCCTCGTTGTCAAGAAAGGAATTCACGGGTACAAGCAAAGGTCAAATTGCAATACCTAACACCCTATTCTAGAGTCTAGAATTTAGACGTACCAATTCTGATTAATGAAAGAAACACTATGTCCCGCTTTCCTGTTTTGTTGTTATTATTATTATTATTACATTATTGTTGCACCTTTCTCCATGATTGCAGACGGGAAATCTTATAATACCAGTACGTCCTCCGCCTTATCGCTGTTATCAGAACAAAAGGTTCTGGGTCCTGATCTTTGATCACGACATATCGAATCTACTCACAACAGACTCAGAACAGATTTTCATCTTTTATTCACAAATCTCGTTTATTAATAATCTTTGACGTTGTTTTATATAGTTATCAGACGTCAGTAGACTATTAAATAAAAAAACGGTCAAGTGCGAGGCGGACTCGCGCACGAAGGGTTTCGTACCGTACCATTACCCAAAAAACGGCAAAAAATCACGTCTATTGTATGGAAGCCCCACTTCAATATTAATTTTATTCATTTTTTAGCATTTGTTGTTATTGTTATAGCGGCAACAGAAATACATCATCTGTGAAAATTTAACTGCCTAGCTATCACGCTTCATGACAGACAGACAGACAGACTGGCGAACAGTGGAGTCTTAGTAATAGGGTCCCGTTTTTACCCTTTAAGTACGGGTTCTAATTAATTAATTCAGAGACTATGATAACTTTGCATGTGACAAATACCTTTATCTTGTTATTATGGTATAGAAATATCCTGCAAACAAAATATATAGTATCAATGTTTCTATATATTGCGATTAAAAGATCATATTTCACTAATTTTGTCAAGAGGTAAGTGACAAGGCCTGAATTAAGGTCGCTCACATTTTTCATGATATAAATTGTCTTTTTATTTCCGTACTCATTCGCTATTATCTCCTAGTAAAGAAACAGGTTAAGTCTGCTATTGCGTGCGCGCAGTTTCTTTAAATAAAGTTTCCCAATTTAGATGTTCCTACAGCAAAGCATATTTTTAGATACAAAAATAATAAAAATTTCGCCCCGTAAAATAACATGCACAAAATACTTTTTTCACGTGACCAATTCGAAAAAGGGCTTTTTCTTCCCTGCTAGGAGGGATCAAAGTAACACTTTTCTGTTCTAGGACACTATTTTTACATTTTTTTGCGCAATTTTTTTTTTAGCTTTGATAATATTTTTAAACATTATAATTACCTCATAGGTGATATGAAAAGCAGTATGTGTCACATGGAAGCAAAATTATTTCTATCTTGGGCGTATCACACTTGAATCCCTCACTACGCTCAGGATTCTACTTTAGAATCCCTCGCTACTTTCGGGATCCTTCGCTTCGTTTAGGATTCAATTGTACGCCCTCGCCGTAGATATGTAATTTTGCTCCCTTGTGACACAATCTACTATAACAACAGAGTCGTGTGTAAAAAGTATTTGGAGCCTTCCTTGAAAATACTCCTACAGTGATTTTCTATCAAACACTTGTTGATTGAATCTAATTCCTTAAAGTAATTCGCCATTCTCCCACCATTGGGACTAGGTAACATATAGATTAGACAGTTTTTTCAAACCGGGCAATATTTGTCGTCACACTGAGGAAGTTAGAAATTATAAAGCAAAAAGCGAAGCAATCGTTTACAAACAAATTCAGTTTCGATCAAATTACCTAAACAGCCATTTGTCATGGTTAATCAAGTTCTATTCAGTCGCACCGACCTGAATGCCGTATCTAGAAAATGTTTCTACGTACCAGTAATTGTAACTGCATAAGTATATCGTAAAAACTAAGTCTAAGAATATATTAAATTGAATTTCTTACAAAAGTAGTAAAGTCTCTCTCGTAAATTTTATATACGAATGTGTGATTTACGAACTAACATGATCTTTTTTTTGATTCCAGGGTATTACCTGGGGCAAAGCATTCCTAGTTGCCGCCGATAACAAGGCTGCCCTGCCCTATCTCAGCACAAGGGAGTGCCAGCTCGGAGGCTACCGGACGTACACCGTCAACTTCCACTCTCGCCCATCTTTCCTTCCCTCAAGCTCCACAAGCGAGAAAAAGGACGCAGTTCTATATATCGCAGTCCCGGAAAACCGGCACTGGCTTGGCGCTGCTCCTTTACCAGACATCGCGAAACAAATTCTCGAATGTTCCGGATCTTCCGGCTCCAATGCCGAATACCTTTTGAGGCTAGCTGACTTCATGAGGGAAGAGATACCTGAAGCTTTAGACGACCATTTGTTTTCATTAGAGAGACTCGTCAGAAAGTTTGCTGCCGATATGAAGATTTGCTTAAGAAACTTGATGGGAGGAGACCAGGTTGTGGAAAATGTGGAGGTATCGGAAGAGAAAGAAGCGACGGCGGTTGTCCCCAGCTACCAGTTTGCTTCTAGAATTCCCGAAAAGAAGTTGCGTTGCGTGAACATGTGATGAGTGCTCGATTGTATGGTAATTAGGTATGTTGCTTTAAGCTCAAACGAGTATGATATGGAATGAATGAGGTGCTAATGCCAAACATATGTTCGACTTTGCTTTAAAAATGTATGACATGACATGTTTGAACGATGATGGTACACTCTCTTTTTTAATAAATCTTCCGTAAATGTATGTGATATTCATGTCTTTTGTAAGGTATATTATGTTTCCCAGGAGGGTTCCGTGACAGCTAGCAAAACATGCCATTGTTATACAATTACAATAGCCAATTTCATAAATATTTAAACCGTTGACCATCGGTACGATAATGTTGGTAATGTTACGTTCCCAAAACACTGAATTAATACAATCTTGTTAGGGTTAAGTTAGATTACAAATCAACTAAAACTGACCAAAAATATTAAATTGACAAGTATTATGTTATGAATCTAGATTAAGACTAAGATTATTTTGTGATTATTTTATTAAGTGATGCTAATTTGTTTTATATCCTATGACGTTATGTTTGTTATATATGTCATTACCAATAAAAAAACTATTTAATTGATGCATAAGATTTACTGTGCTAGAATTTTATAATTTGTAATTAAGGAACAAAATGCTCTTAAAGGGCTGAATTTGTACGTCGTGTAATTTTTGAACTAGTTTGTATGTTCGCAATGATCACTAGCATAATTTTGATATAAACAATTTGTATGACAATGTAAGGCAACGCCATAATTACAACGACAAAAATAAATTTATGAATTAAATCATGTTCGGTTTCATTTCTAATTTAAAAACAATAATATATGTAAGATTACCGTTCTAAGCCCTAGTGGTCTACGTGCTAACGATGACAGCCTGTGGTCACCTCTGTTGACAGGACCGGTACAAACGGACTGAAACCCGTCTGCAACTTGTATGTGAACTGCACGCCGACGTTGCAGTTGGCGTGCAGTTCACTGTGTGTAACTGATTTCTACGATTACAACTAAGATGGCGTTTCTTACAAAGAAAAACGTGTACCTAACACGAACATGAATCTAGTATAAAACTGGATTAGGTATGAGTGGTGGCGAAACTGTCAGAACTGTGTAGTCTTATGTAGGTATCTTTCAGTAGGAGTAGCAGAGAGCGTTATTATTGTTTGTCCTTGTTACAGTCTCACATTTTTTTTATTCCTTACCTTATTTGTATGGCTTATGGTGGCCTAATAATCTACTCGACCAGCAATCATAATTATGAAGGGTACACGGAAACAACATGTCTAGTCACTTTTTTCAAAAAATAAGATTTTCATTTTAAAATGTAGAGCTGTATTATAATATATGTAATACAACTTTTTTTTTGTTAAAAAAGACCTGGTCACGGAATAACCATACACTTTGACATGGTTCCAAATTTTAAAACCGCGATTACTCAAAATGTTACTAAGTGACTAGACATGTTCTTTCCGTGTACCCTTCATATTGTCCCATTGCGTATGTTCTGTCCCTCACCTCACGGACGCACGCGGTAGGCCACTTCTATAGGATCCTACTACCTTCTATGAACACGAATGAGCTAGGATACGTCCCAAAAACGCAGTATGGCGCGCAATTTAAAAAAAATCTGCCCCCGTTTTTTAATTTTTTCACTTTACTTCCTACCGTTACAAAGGAACCGTAAGTGACATTAGAAAACGCATTCAATTTTTCACTTACCTACTTTACGTCCTTGCTTATTGCACAAATTACTTGCCATGTACATACATACTACATAGTTACACGAAGGACCTAGGTCATGGAGACTATATAAAGGAGCCAAATCTCTATGTGTGAAAAGTGTCCATCAAAAAACAGTAATTAGGCGGCGCCACCATACACCGAAATACTACCAAAAACAACCTACGTAATTTGGTCGGGTTATTTGTTGCCTTATATGGTTCATGTTATACTCATGTCCCAGAGCCTAACTAACGCCACCGGAGAGATTATGAACTATTATTTAAAGCTGAAAGCGGTCACTTTTGCCACAATTCTGCCATAAGAGATTGGCATCCTTTCTATACCATCCATAACCTAGGTGCGTCCTGCGTTTGAAAACTACAAACATGACAAGTGGCATGACTGACGGGTTGTAAAAGCCCATAGACATAGTATAGTAGTTATAAAAGCCGCAAGTGCTCTAAATTAGGAAGTTTAGGAAAGTATTACCTACTGCCAGGAGCAACCCTTTCGCTTCGCCACAGAATAAGTAATAGTATTATCATACAGAACGGCCACGTACCGCCCCGCCCTGACTCGAATTATCTCGCCCCGCGACAGAAATCTGGCGGACTTCTGGCGTACACTCAGTACTATTTACTCACACTATGACGCGTGTACAGACGTGCCGTTTACACATAGAAACGTAAGTGATTTTTGATGTATAGCGTGTCCGCCCTGTGGCTTCGCTTTGCTCGTCTTACAGAACAAGTCAAAATAATAGAGGGCACATACATTTTCAATTTTAGTTTTAATCCTGTGTCGATAAATGGCAGTAAATTGACTGGGACTACAAATTTACTATGTCATTAACCCTCTTTTCTCTCTGGTTTTACTTAATCTAGTTTTTAATTTTTAAATACAGTCGCACGTACTAAATATAATAGTACATTTCGATGCTAGTGCGGAAGGTATGTCATTACGTATGGGACGAGTGAAGAACGACATTTCCGCACGTGTATCGAACGACGTTTTTTAATACAGTTGCGAAAAAATAAGAAAAGCAACAAGTAAGGAACGGAATTCGAAACTTTTATTTTATTAATTCTGTGACATCATTGACATTATGAAGAAGTGTTTTTCTAGCATTTATTCGACTAGAATAAATTTTGTTATTATTATTGAACCCACTTCAATGAAAGTTTTTTTTTCAAATGCATGTTCTATAAGACAGAAACAATTGTACTTATTACCTAAATATCGTTATTTATGATTACTTGTGTATCGTATATTTATAAAAACAATATCGAATGTTGCCTTTGGAAACTTAAAACATTCTTGCAGTAAGAAAATACGCCTCTTCTTTGACAGGCGTTCCGTTCCATTCAGACAACTTATTAAGAACGGTTTTTCAACATTAAAAAATAAACGTGTTATAATAAAATAAAACTATGAAAACGGATTATATCGCGTATATTGAATTATAATACATCCCGACGTTTCGAACCCTTTACAGCGTTTGTGGTCAACGGGTGATATAATCCGTTTTCATAGTTTTATTTTATTATAACACGTTTATTTTTTAATGTTGAAAAACCGTTCTTAACAAGTTGTCTGAATGGAACGGAACGCCTGTCAAAGAAGAGGCGTATTTTCTTACTGCAAGAATGTTTTAAGTTTCCAAAGGCAACATTCGATATTGTTTTTACAAATATACGATACACAAATAATCATAAATAACGATATTTAGGTAATAAGTACAATGTTTTAATATTTACAATTGTTTCTGTCTTATAGAACATGCATTTGAAAAAAAAACTTTCATTGAAGTGGGTTCAATAATAATAACAAAATTACGGGTCACCCATTGACCACGAACGCTGTAAAGGGTTCGAAACGTCGGGATGTATTATAAATTCAATATACGCGATATAATCCGTTTTCATAGTTTTATTTCATGAGTAACTATCGCGGTAACCGAAGACAATATTCGTGTTATAATGATGAAGAGGTAAGTAATAAAATATGAAATATGAAATATGCATATTTTTGGTATTCTTACATTAACAGTAGGTTTTTATGTTGATAACGACGTTTAAATGAAACTAATATTAACACTCATCAATAAGTAGTCATGAATTGGAACAAGTAAAAATTTAAAAAAATTGGAAAAGTAAAAAGCACTAGTTCGCGAAAATCAACTTTCCGCACGCTAAACAGCCACGAAAAGTAGCACTTTTTGAGCAACTGTATTAAAAATAACTTTACCCAACGCCTCGGTCAATAAGTGGTCAAGCCCTATAAAGCCCTACTAATATTATTACTATGATTTATATTATACACTTTAAAATTATTACTCGTTGCAATTAATAGATTAGATTCGCTGTAAATCTATCATCGAATTTTAATTACTGTTCAAATAAAGCAACACGTGTAGCATTTTCGTACATGAAATTGACTTTAATTATGATGATGACTAATTGATTTCAACGCTTAGTTAGGAACAATGTAAAAAAAATATTTTTAATACATGCTTATATTGCCGACTTTACCTTTAGAAACCATTAACTACTGAAGAAGATTCTAAAGTACCCAGCACATACTTGCTCAAAGGCTAGATAGACTCTGGTTACACCTAGTATACCTAGCTATGCTACGAGATACCTACGAGGGAATCGCTTGCCAAGAAAATCCTGGGTTTCTTTAAAACGCTGAATCAAGAAAATGCCATAATAAAAAGAATCTGAATATAATTTCTTAGAGAGCCTCACCCCACAAAATCTGACGTCGCCGCGTTACCGCACTATAAAACCATTAAAACGATAAGAAATTAATTGTTTCCCCATGTTTTATAAACAGCGATTGTTGGCTTCTTAATCGTTGTGTTGCCTCGACCGTGGCACAACGCTTATAAATTTGCCCTAAACATAGATAAACGCTATTGTGTTCAGAGCTATTTAACGTGGGCAGAATGAAGTTCGTGATTGTCCTCGCCGTAGCCATATTCGCATTTGCTGCTGTTCAGGTACCTACTACTATATTTGCACAACCTACATATATTTTGCGAATAATCTTATTACTGACTATTTGAGCTCGTGCATTTTATTTTATTTAAATAGATTATTTCTTATTTTATACCTCACCAAAATAAATGTCTCATGTTTAATCAGTGGAAACTCTATATCTCTATTCCAAATTCGATATATAGGTAGTTAAATTTTTGTCGGCGACATGACGCGTAGTTTCGTCAAGTACTCTACACTTTTCTGATGTTGCACATTCTACAGTCGGCGCCAGTACCCGATGACAAGCCCGTAGACGCCCCACCTGCCCCGCCGGCCGCCGCCCCAGCAGCGCCGGAGGTTGCCACGCATCCTGCGTCGGAGACAACGGCGGCTCCCGCGGTAAGCGCCGATCCTAATGGGTAACGGATCTGGGCTTTATATATGCTTTAGGTATATGAGGAGGTATCTATAGGTATATATCAGGAGTCAGCAAATCGCGCCTCGTGTAGCGAAGTGTTCAAAATAATGACCTGAACACTGAACACTGAACACCTCTTTAATGTTTTGAGAATAAGAGCATGTCAAGGTAATTTTGAACACCCCGGTCTACCACGCTGCCGACCATACAAACCGGCACTTTTATTCCGAAAGAATCAACATTTGTGAATCTTTGATCTTCCTGCTGAACCTGATTTCTACCATAGTTGTTCTTAAAAATTTGCCGTGCTCTGGCCTGCATAATCGGCGGACCTATAGTCATGTTCGGGACGCTATTATTATTTACCTATCCGTGAAAATGTATTGGGAAAAGGCACGGAATAGATAGGTACAGGTGCAGGGGAAAGGTGCGCAGTTAACAAATTATTTGATTAAACATATCTTCAATTTTTCGCCTTAAAGAAATCCGAAGGAAGTTCAGCAGCGCCGTCGACGCATCCTCCGCAATAGAAGAAGCCCACGGGTAGCCGACAAGTACACGACTCAAACAACTTCTAAAGATCCCGTCCAAGTCGTTTACTATGGGTGAAAACAACAAAGCCCAACACGAATATGTGTTAAATATTTTGAAATAAATGAAATATAGAAATCTATTTTTTCTTAACCTTTTGCCAGGTCGTGAAAAAAAAGTGTAATTTAATAAATACCTTGTATATAGATTTGCAACCATATTGTGTTTTGTACGAAATGGTATTATTATTATTAAACATATAAAACCGGCCAAGTGCGAGTCGGACTCGCCCACCGAGGGTTCCGTACAAATTAAACTTTATTTTATTTTATTTATTTTTTACAAATTTATAGTTTTTTAGATTTTCCCCTGTACTTGTAGTGTAGACAATATTACTTGCCAAATTTTATAGTTCTAGGTCAACGGGTAGTACCCTATAAATTTTGATTCCCTTGAGGGTGTCGAAATATGTTTTTTTGACTTTTTTGCGGCATAAACGGCCGTATCTTTTTATTTTTACGTAACTTAGAAGTTAATTTTTTTTACAGCTTCAAGGGGCTGTAGACCGAGTGTATGATTTTAAGTTCAACTCGAGCGATACCTCCACGGACTAAAGGACAGACGGACGGACTACAGTGATCCTATAAGGGTTCAGTTTTTTCCTTTAAAGGGTACGGAACCCTAAAAATGTGGGATACGGTAAACCCATTGCCTGTCTGGACAATGAACGGCATATTCCATATTTTAGTGTAGGTAAATCGCTCTTGATCGGTGAGCTATATCTCCCACCTCCCACATAGTGTTTTCAAAATCTACAAAATAGGTACCTAATATAAAAATGCTTTCAATTGGCTGGTAGGTATTTACTTCAGTAAAAGCTGACAGCTGACAGGTAGAGTTTTGAATGATCCCGGTCAATATAAGTCTAGCTGACAGGTATCTAAAGGAAACAAAAACTACGAAACCATGTGGGAGATACATCTCCTTCTGCCTGGTTGTTGCATTTCCCATACCTACTGCCATTTCCTTATTGCTGTTAGGCGTCTCCTGGGGCCATCGACAGTATATACCTACTATAAAAGTGATCAGCGATGCGTCTGGTGTCTGGTGCAATGCTGTTTACCTAGATTAGGTAGCAAAGTAGTACGTTTCAGCTTCGGTGAAGCCGATATTCCAAATAGCGTGATTGAGGTTATTTTAAAATAATTAGGCATAGGAAGACATTTAACTGTTTTATTCAAGATTCTTATCAGTTGACCGTGAAGAAGATAATATCCCGGTAGCTTCCGCGGGAAGGCAGTTCGACGGGCGGCAGCGCCACCGCCGCGGCGCTGCCCACACTGTAGCGGGTGCTCTCAGAATCCTGGAAACAAAATGTGTTAACATTTAGGTGATATCTTTGCATTGAACTATGGACAATAAGCGAAAGTTCTACCAATCCTTAAAAACGCCCCTCCACTATGGTTTTACGCACCCTACCGGAATTTCTAGGTATTTTCACGGAGTCTAAGGCGCCTGGTTTGTGGAGTAGACATTCCGACTATTCCTTTTAACTTTTTTAATTTTATATTTTACATAGTTTTTAGATTTTTCCCTGTACTTGTAGTGTAAGACGATATTACTTACCCCATAAATCTGGATTCCCTTGAGTGTCGAAATATACGTTTTTTGCGGCTTAAGCGGCCGTATTTTTTTTACGTTAACTTGTAAGTGATTTTTTCACAGCTCCGAGGGGCTGTAGACCTGAGTACATGGTTCTAATTTCAACTCGATACCTCCACGCGTTCCCGAGATAAAGGGGTCTTGACAGACGGACGGACGGACAACAAAGTGATCCTATAAGGGTTCCGTTTTTTTCCTTTTGAAGTACGGAACCCTAAAAATAATAAATAATTGTTGCAAAATAACATTAACCATATTTTATTGATATTCAAAAAGTTTGGTTGTCCCCGTCTCCCCTTACGACCTAGATATTTATTCCATGTGAGCTTTTCTCACAAGAAGACATATCTTTTTCAGACGAGTCCCCGTTTCTATAATAAATCCCATCAAAAACATTATATAGGTATGTAAAAAGATGCAAGTCTCGCAACGCAATTCTTCTACTACAAAAAAGTTTTGAGATGCAATGTGAAACCAAGTCGGTATTTTAGTCAGTGCCAGGGGGTGTTAAAATCGTATCAATATTAGATATCTTTATTTTTAATACATACAATGACTTAGACAATGTGAAACACATTACATCTCAAAACTTTTTTGTAGTAGAAGAATTGCGTTGCGAGACTTGCATCTTTTTACATAGTAATGTTTTTGATGGGATCTCATCTCTTTTTGTAGGCAGTCCTTCTTTTCGTATACTCATACCCATACCATACTCATACTATGTATACACATCTTCATTCATACGCATATCGTACAACGTAACGTACCTTATACTTAACCTACTAATTGTAGGAACTGCAAACGTAACTTTGTTATCGCATATATTTATATAGGATTACAAACTTACTTGTGCAGGTATTAAATCTCTAAAACGTGGCTGATATTGCAGTATTTTTAAGTTTTTATTGGCTTAATACGCTAAAAACTAATTAAGTTTCAAATTTGGTGCTTGTGGGTCTGCTAGAAGTGCCTTAGAATTATGATGATCGTGAGTGAGTGTGTCAGTGACAAAACTAAGGAACTTTGTCATGCAATAATTCTTAAACTACATGTTAAAATTACATGTATTTGAGAATATATCTAAATCATGTTATGCTCAATACGTTACTGAAAATTCAGGGTTCTAGCTTAAACTATCACAAAATTATAGAACGTTGAAAATGGCCTGAGTGGCTTCGAGAAAAGGATGGTACGGCCGTGCCTCTTTGTTTTGCTCGACTTGGCGGGGGCATTGCCGTGCCCCCAGATATTTGTTCGGTATTGATACTTTTGATAATTCCTTGTTTAGTCTAAAAATGCTAGTAAGACGTAAACTCTATTAGTAATTCTTAACTGTATTCTTAACATTACGACGGGGCTTTGGGGATGGGTCTGTTTGTGTGGCAATTACTACACAGCGTGGCCCGTTTTCATTGTTCCTTGATTGTATGCTTAGTTATATATTCTTAAACTACTATTACGTTGTTCTTACCTACCTTTTTATTTTATTAATATTGTGTTTAATGAACCTCCAGGTCTGTTTGTATCACTTCTCAGTTTTTGTACATTGTGTACAACATATGTTAAATGTTTATTATGACTGTTTGTGTTCTAAATAAATTAAAAAAGAAAGTAGTAAACATAAGTCAGTTTTAACAGAAATAAGTACCTAGTTATTTTTTACAAGGGGGCAAAGTTGTTGCTTAACCTGTCGTGCTAATATTGATACCCGAGCAAGCGAAAGATTCTAAAATTGAACCACGAGCGTAGCGAGTGGTTCGATAAATTAAATCTTGAGCGTTGCGAGGGTTTTTCACCACACCAACGTCCAACACAAGGAAAATACTAACTGTAAAATATCAAACAAAATCAGAGCAAATCGATTCAAAATGAATGTTATTATATATTTACCATTCAAAATCATCATTTAAAATTCAATTCTACCAGCAAACTGCCTCACATGTGAATAAAATGCAACTCGCTTATCAGTTTTTGAACAATCAAGAGAGCCTTTACCAGCTGGTGTGGTGAAAAAATATAGCGACCGGCGTTTGCAGGCGGTAGTAGGTAAGTCAACCAAAAAGGTTCTCGAAAAAGACATTTGGTTATATTTTACCTGTTGCTGCGGCTCATGTCTGCTAGGCTCGCCCGAGAGAGGCACCGAACGCGGCTCGCGCGCCCGCTTTCTTTTGAAGGCCCGTTTGGAACCGTCGAAACGCTTCTTGCCTGCGGCACTCGACTGGTCTATTCATAAAAATTAAAAATAACTAGTCACATTTCCGCAATAAATAAAGTGAATCTAAATCGCTCAGAGAAATCAGTTTGTTGTTAGTGGTTCATACAGCTTATGAAATCGTCTCTGAAAACACATAATGGTTAGATATCATAATATATTAGGTATATAACAAGTTTACTTATACAATAGTTAAGAAGATATGTAAGTAGGTAGGTACACTACCGCTCATAACCATTTAGGTACTCGTACTTTTTTCCATACAATTGTATACAAAATCGACTTTCAGAATTATACCGCCAAGTCGCACTCGGGTAACAGTTTTTTGTGCAGTTTTTTTATTATATTTAACAGACATATCGAGCTTCAAAATGATGTGCAGAATATTCGTGTACATTGCCTATTTACCAAATGGCAAGCGTAAAAAAATCCATAAATCGTTTTCAAGTACAAAATCGTCATAAGGGTTTTTTAAATCGTTGCACAAAGTAAACTCGAAATTTTAAAAGATGTCTTTGGCAACAATTTGAGGCTCAATATATTTAACTAAATAAAAAATTAAATGTAAGCATTTGCCTGCGATCGAACAGTATGATTTTGAAAATAATTTTTGTATACAATTGTATGGTGAAAATTGCGGGTGCCTAAATACTTTTGAGCGGTAGTGTATATCTTAGTAAATACTTACGTAGAACGAAGTTATTGTTATTAGGTAATATTGCGGTGACTCGTCGTATAAACATTTCTGTCTTCGAATTTATATAAGCAGGTAAGTATATGGCTGATGTGGGCTTTGAACCTTCGCCATTTTACTGTTTAAGAATGATAATTCTTCTCATGAGCTCCGGTCGGTAGGTACTTCGTACCCATCGGCACAATAATCGCGTAAACTTTGATAGGCTTCTAGTAAGCCTTCTGTACGAACCGTCGGTCGCTTCCATTGAAGGAGCTGGTCTCGCCTGGTCGCGTGTCGGTATTAGGCCAGTGGGTTTTCTGTACGAACCATCTGACTTATCGGCTCCTGCGAACAGCGTAGGCGGTGAGGCGCTTCGAGTTAGGGACGAACGCCGGCACTCTATCAGACGCACCAGGTTATCCAAAGCTATTTGTTTGGTCTGTAAACAAGGAAGTTACATGTATTTAAACAGATTGTTCGGTGAACACATTAATTCTTTAATTTTCACAACATTGATTTTACGCAGCAATATCTTACCTCATTTGGTGACTGATTAAAAATATCAAGTACTAATTTCAAAATTTCCATAGGAAATTTGCTCAAAACAGTGATTCTCTACCAAACAGCTGTCGCACGGACCCCTGCGCACATTTGCACAAGTGGACATTTTCGTCGATCACTGATCTAGATAAAGCTAACGTCCAAGCGCCTCGTCTATTTTAACATTGTTACAAACATGACTACGGTTATTTGTTAAATTACTTTAAATCGTTACCGGTATAACTAAAAATCAAAATATCTCATAGCATTTACAATACATATTTCTTTGATATTATAAAATAGTAATTAGGCAAGGATAATGATTGATCAGATTAGCTAAATTAAGTGCAAAAATATACATAAACAACCGTGATATCGAAATAGAATATGATGATAAATGATGATGAACCGGTCATTTGTATGAAAAATATACCGGTATTCGGTCCCTGATTTAAATAACAAGTTTAATTCGTATTAACACTGTAAATCGCTCTTGTAAATAAATATTTATTTATTTTATTTAAAATTTAATTAAGGCAACAAGGCCCGTATTACAAATACCTTACAGACTCATATTATTATACATTTGTATATGCATTGTATAAACTTAAAACTAAAACACTACCTATTTAGGCGACAAAACGGCGTGGCTGGGTTGAATCGTCTGGTCTTGTGTCGGATTCGGCAGTTTGCCCCGGAACCGCCGAAACACGACACTCTTCAGCCAGAATATACCTAAATATGAGTATCTTACATCACAAATGATGGCCACCCTTCTCCTATTATTAAGAATTAAATATTTATAGACAGCTTTATGGTAGAGAATCGCTATTTTTTCAAGCTAGGCAATAATTTGCGGAGGAAGTTTACGATACCTAATCTAAAAGGGTAGAAATCATAGACCTAGTAAGTATATATCCGGTGGAACAGAATGAGGGACTTTGTACGTACCTACTTTGTTTTTCACTTATTAATCACGTTAATAACCGTTTTTGAGATACAGTTTGTTAAATATTAGTGCAAAAATCTGTACGTTTCAACCCTATAGTTCGTTTTTTTATCATTAGAAAAAGATAAACAATCTTGACGTGTCTTTTTATTGAAAAGCGCTTTTTAAAAACCAGTAACTACAACAACCTATGAAAGCAAAAGAATGTAAATGATTATACATATATGATTTATAATTGTTTGTATATTTGCTGTGACTTATTTTTCAAAAGTGTTTATCAATAAAGAAACACGTCACAATCGTGTACCTAGTCTTTTTCTAATGCTAAAAACGAGGCACATATTAGCAAGTAGATTCTATGACAACCTGACTGAAACGTCGGAAAAAAGGTAAAATAATGAAATTTACTCGCGTTGGGGTCCAACTGGTCCCCTGACATAATTAATGAAATAATTAATGTCATGTCAGGGTTTAACACTTTAAACTCTCGCGTTTTGTACACATAATTAATGTAATGTAATAACCACACCCCCACCACATACACAGCTACACACCACACCGCAAACACCACCACTACCACCACACCACACCACACCACACAGCTAGTGCAAACTGGCTGAAACGTCAGAAAAAATTTAAAATAATGAAATTTACTCGCGTTGGGGTCCAGCTGATCCCCTGACATAATTAATGTCATGTCAGGGAATACAACACCTTAAACTCTCGCGTTTTGTACACATAATTAATGTAATGTAATAACCACACCCCCACCACACACACAGTTACACACAAAACTCAAGCACCACCACCACCACCACACGACACCACAAAGCTAGTGCAACCTGGCTGAAACGTCGGAAAAAATGTAAAATAATGAAATTTACTCGCGTTGGGGTCCAACTGGTCCCCTCACATAATTAATTACATTAAATCCTGAAGTAGATATGGTAAACATGACATGACATGTGTCAACTTAAAATGTAAATGACATGTAAATGACTTTGTAGGGTTGTCACTGATATAAACATAATTCATTTTTAATAATTTTGTTTTACAGAAACAACCTACGTAATTTGGTCGGGTTATTTGTTGCCCACCATAAACCATACTAAATTTACGGTGGGGAATAAAAAATGTGAGACTGTGACAAGGACAAACAATAATAGCGCTTTCTCTGCTACTCCTACTGAAAGTTCCATAAGTGCATCTCGTTCGTTCATCTGGCCTCCCCCATTTCATCTCTATAATATATTATTGTACTTCCTATATGGTAGAAATCAAAGGGTAACTTATCAAACGGAACCCACCTTAACTTCTTCCAACAAAGGGTCCAAGGCAGTCGGGTCGGTAGAATCTTTGAGGGCTTCCCAACTCAAATAAAATTTTCGGTCCGCCAGTCGAATGGTATTCTCCAGTTCGCGTGTTTCTATAAGAATAGGTACATACATTTATTCTCTGCTATCCTGTGCGGGCGCAGTTCTCATCCATCAGTTACGCGATATTGACCACACCATCGATTCCAGCGGCCATCAAATTTACAGACAATATGCCGCGCGATGTCAATGAGCTTTTTTCCTTTTTGCCGATCTACACTACCGCTCAAAAGTATTTAAGTAGATTTCAAAATCATACTGTTTGATCGCAGGCAATTGACTCTCTTACATGTTGGATTGAATTGTTATTAAGGTAAATATATTGAGCCTAAAATTGTTGCCAAAGACATCCTTTAAAATCTCGAGTTTACTTTATGCAACGATTAAAAAAACCCTTATGTACTAGTTTATACAAAATGAAACGATTTTGTACTGGAAAACGATTTATGGATTTTTTTACGCTTGCCATTTGGTAAACAGGCAATGTACTCGAATATTCTGCACATCATTTTGAAGCTCGATAAGTCTGTTAAATTAAAAAAGTAAACTCCACAAAAAACTGTTACCCGACTGCAACTTAGCGGTAAATTCTGAAAGTCGATTTTGTATACAATTGCATGGAAAAAGTCACGAGTGCCTATTTAGTTATCCCATTGCTGCCCTCATACAATCTCATGATAAACCAACCAGTTCTCTTTGAGGCTGACCAGATGCGCAATGAGCCGCTAACGCAGCGTAGGGCGCGTATTCGCGTCATCCGGTCAAAGCGTCACGCGTGTTAAGCGCCTTCGCAAACACAACAAGCGACTCATTTAAACACTCAAAATAAAATTAACTCACCAGTTTCCTTGAGGCTGGTGAGGTGCGCGACGAGCTGCTTCTTCTGTGCGCGAACAGCGCGGCGCTGGGCGCGCGTACGCGTCACCACGTCGCGTGCGTTACGCGCCTCCGCCGCCAGCGCGGCAAGTTCGCGCGCCTCCTTTTCTAAACGCTTCTCAAGTTCACTGAACACATTAGTTACAACAATAGAAAGGTAATTTCTATTGTATTCAGTGCAGATTTATCATGATTATTTAACATGAAGTATACCTAGCATCAAATGAAACGTCTGGAAAATTTGCCTGGCCCTAATCAAAGAGGTAAATATAATAGAAAGGCAACTATGACTTAATGTTATCAGAAAAGATCTAAATGCCTGTTGGGTGGATGGAGACTATGTCCAAAATAGAACGAAGTGGAAAAAAGTACTGTACCTAGTCTATCGCCTAAAACATAGGAAGATATATTATATAGACCAGTAAATTGATATATGCCTGACCTTGGATATTCACCAGTGATTTTCCCATAAGACTGGATGTTTCTTATCACCTCGACCAGATGGTGTAGTTGGTTGCAGAATTCGGGTAGTTGCTCCGGCGTCAGGCATTGCCCGCTGTATCTATACAGAGTATCATTTTTACAATTATACTCCAGTACCTATTACCTACCTAAATTAAACATATAGATCGATTAAACGCATTTTTTATAAACACTGATTTAACTGTAAATTTGATCTAGTTCTTTAGTTCCAGTTTTCCAATAGTGATTGTTCAATAGTGGTTGTGACTATAATTGAAGTGATTAAACAAATATTATTCTTTTTCATTTCTCATGCTCTCAAAGAGAGTTATTGTTGTTCTAAAAGGTGTGCAGAAAATGATACGTGTCTGCACTAGAACATTTTACGTTCGAAGTACGATTTTTTGAATTTTTTTTACGATAAGCAATTGAAATTTGAGTTTAAATGGATTTGTTATACAATTTCCATTCTGATATTTGACTCTCCATTCCATAAATAACGATACTTTTGCCTAAATTGTTAACTGAAAGTACCCTTAAGAAATACTATAAAAATGTATTAGTATTAGTTTAGAGTAGATAGATAAAATTGCAATACCCTTACAGGGTGTCATGTTGTGATACATTATCGATTAAGAACATCTGTAATTTTACCAATGTGAAAGCAATAAATATATTATTATTATTATTAAAAAGTATACTTGCATGCATGCATGTTGCTTTTCTCGTATTCGAAATGAAAAGTAGTGTGTTTAACTCGGGTGAAAGGCATCATTTCAGCTTCGGCAGAAATGAGTGCCTTTCATCCCTTTGTTAACAATCTGATATAGTAGATTGTTAAGTGTGCAGCTCTACAGGACGGTATTTTCTTAATATCTCTCCTTTACTGTCTTTTGTAATGGTGATTCTACAGTGGCAGTTATATAACTGCAATGCGGAAGCACCAATAGTAGATTATAGTAAATCAACTTAACTCACTGCGTTCGAGCGCCAATAGTCCGAGACTGAAATGATGCCTTTCACCCGAATTAAACACTCTACTTTTCATTTCGAATACGAGGAAAGTAACATGCATGTGTTTTTTTTAAAACATGACCAAGTATACATTTTTATAGTATTTCTTAACCTTTTCGACGCCGTGTCAAACACAAAAGCTGTCACTCGGACGCCACGTCACCGAATTGTCAAAACTGAAAGTGAACTTTATGCACATACACGTAGGTCTATGTTGCTCTGTGGTCTGTGACCTGCTGCTTCCTCGCGTTATCCCGGCATTTTACCACGGCTCCTGGGAGCCTGGGGTCCGCTTGACAACTAATCCTAAGAATCGACGTAGGCACTAGTTTTTACGAAAGCGACTGCCATCTGACCTTTCAACCCAGAGGGGGAACTAACTAGGCCTTGTTAGGATCAGTCCGGTTTCCTCACGATGTTTTCCTTCACCGAAAAGCGACTGGTAAATATCAAATGATATTTCGTACATAAGTTCCGAAAAACTCATTGGTACAAGCCGGGGTTTGAACCCGCGACCTCCGGATTGAAAGTCGCACGCTCTTACCGCTAGGCCACCAGCGCTTCTTGTTGTGACCTGTGACGGATTAATCAGTCTTTGGCGTTGGACCTGCGGTGCCGATATTCCGTCATTGGTGTCCAAAAGGTTAAGGGTACTTTCAGTTAACAATTTAGGCAAAAGTATCGTTATTTATGGAATGGAGAGTCAAATATCAGAATGGAAATTGTATAAAGAATCCATTTAAACTCAAATTTCAATTGCTTATCGTACAAAAAAAATATCGTACTTCGAACGTAAAATGATCTAGTGCAGACACGTATCATTTTCTGCACACCTTTTAGAACAACAATGACCCCCTTTCAGAGCATGAAAAATGAAAACATATTTTCTAACCTCAAATCGATCTTAGCGCCAAGGGTTTTCCGTGAGGACGTAACAGAGGGCACTGCGTCTTCGTCGTCGGTCATCGTGCTCTCGCTGTTGCTGATGGTACTTGGGAACATAACCCTGTTTCCAAGGACGTAATAGACACAGTAAACATTAAGCTGTATTTTATTTAATGAGATTGGAAAACCAGATCGTTGCCTATACTGATACTGATACTTGGGGTAGCTCCAGCCAGCAGATCCTGCAGCAAGGACCAGGAAGAAGAGACTACGAAGGGAAGGCGAAGTTGAGGCAAGATAGCACTGGGAGCTCGCATGACTCTGGTGATTCAGCCTAAGCGGCAGCGAGTCGGTGCACTATGTCAGCGTCACATCACACCGGCTAAGCCTCAGATGCTAAGTCAAACAAAGTACGCGTCCAAACCAACTCATTAAGCAGCAACCCCTGCCACCCCGCCATAGGCACCCGCTGCCTGCCCGAGACACCGAAGCACCCAGTAGATAGGACTGGAGTGTAGGATTTGCAGTCAGGATGGTAGGAGACGGGGGATTTTCAGCCGACCCGAATACAGGGCTACAGGCATCGTATAGTCAGCATGGGGAAGAAAGATACTATACTTGGTGTGTAATAAATACGAGGTGTGTGGCTGACTGCGTGGGTGACTGCATTATGACCCTCCCCTTTTCCCCTCCTTTGTAGAAACCTGGATAGCCCCGTCGTTTTTACGTTATCTCGGATATTAATCAAATCATTAGAACCGCTCTCGCCTTAGTGTTTCTTCCTGCGAAGTTCTGGGGATTCCGTATTAGTTCAGCTACGGATTTGATTTTCTTCTGGTTCTGATTAATTGATTTGTTGTTCCTTTCTCTTGACTGTGACACAAACAGTCCCGAGGTGCGTTGTCAATATTGGTCGAACACCGCCGTTACACACACCCGTAGCACTCACTTCACAACGTAGTTATTCTGTCTATATTCCCGTTTTCTTGCGAGAATGAAGAAGGTAGGTAGTAGTCGTTAGTTTCTTGATTGACGACCAAGTATACATACGTAGCGTACGGTCAGCTTCAGTAAGGTAGACGAAGGATTTTGTACCGGTGTAGAAGTGTAGCGCAGCACAGGTCTTGTAGATGTGGGAATTTCTAGGGGGACCTTTTCCCGGAGGTACGAGTAAGTAATATTTATCGGTTGGTATAATGGTTTGACGTTTGTTATTTTAGTACTCAGTAGGCACAATTAAAACCACAATTTAACTCTCGTAGCACATAACTTCATGTTCGTACGATAAACCTTTAAACACCGTGGATTTGTCTAGAAAAACAGATCGTTGCCTATATACCTATTACCGTGTAAAGCGGGTATAGGTAGCGGGGGCAAATGTAGTAAAACCTCAACCTCTTGTAGTAACTGTAGTTCCTACAGTTGGGTTAATGCGAGTGAGTTTGCCGCTAGGGGCGCTGGTGTAGCGTGCAGGTTATTCCCACTAGTTACCACCAAGTTGTTACCAGTGGTAACTACTGTGATTTTTTTCCCCACCTTATACCACTGGTAACTACTGGGATTTTTTTCCCAGTAGTTACCACTGGTAAAAAGGGGGATTTGTTAAGAGTTCGATAGTAATAAAAACAATATAAATTGTATACTATAAAATATAGAGGCTTTAATAAATAACTATACTTAAGTCGCTTAGTGTTTCAGTAAACTTCCTTAAAAGTGAACAAAAATGCCTAAACATAAACTATTTAATTAATAAAATCACTTGAAGAACAGATAATGAAAAAAATCTATATGGATAATTAAATTTATCCTTAACTCTTTTAGTTTTTGCCTTGTACCAGTTAAACTGTTTTAATATTTTAGTTCACTTTTAAGGCAGTTTACTGAAACACTAATCGACTTATAGTTACTTATTAAAGCCTTTGAACTCTAAATTTTGTTGTTTACTACTGGGGAAAAAAATCTCACCTTTTACCAGTTGGTAACTACTGGGAAAAAAAATCCCAGTAGTTACCACTGGTAACAACTTGGTGGTAACTAGTGGAAATAAAGCACAAGTGGTGGTCTTGCCCACGGTAACCCTAAGACCCTTTGTTTAATAGCACTTAGATAATTTAAGGGGCATTAGGCCTTACCCGCTAGAAGTAGAAAGCCGTTTTTCAAACGTGTTGTTACCGCTGCGCAGTTTCCCCAGTAGTCGACCCAGCAGACGCAATTGCCTCCTCCCACCCTCCATTCGACTGGGCGGAAGATCCGTTACGATATGGTGTCGTGGTGGTACTGGCAAAAAATAATAGGAACACGTCTATTACCCCCACTCCTTTATAAAGATGCAAATCAATCTGCGCGTGGAGGGCAGCATGCTGCTTGTAGTTGATGGGATGGTCTCCATTCACTTCCGTGATATTAACCACATCATCGATTTTCAGCATTAATCTAGTCACATGCTGGTACCATAGGTCAGAAAGATCTAATACGTCTCGCGCATGTAATACTTTTACGTCAGCGATAAAGCATATTTTATGTGCAAGTGGTAAAGAAACGACTACCTTACATCAAATATAAACAATAGGTGTTACTACCGGCTAAATCGTAAAACTGACGTGGGCGCTAATATTGCGTAGACGTAGGTACACAAGCGAAATAGATGCTTACCTTTTAGAAGGAGTTTTGATGAGGTGAAAACGACATGGATGTTTTTATTTTGCACAAATCCATTTTTATAAATGTTATTGAATAAAACAGCACTCAAGCCATTTTATGCGGATGTCAAGTGTCTGCCAGTCTGCTTGAAGTTTGACAGTTCCGTCAAAATACGGCCAGTGTTGATTGTATTGTTTCAGCGTCAAGTTTGATGAACCTTAAACTTTTTTATTTGTTACGGTCCATAAGGTACGGCAATAGGGAATATTATGCGAAACTCTGCGCAGGGGGCGCCACTACCACAATCTGAGGGTCTATCACAAAACAAGAAAATCGAAATTTCGTTATCTAACATCTCTGTCTGTCACTTTTGCATATTTGAGCGATCGAAATTTCGGATTCGCTTTTCCCGGTAGGTTCTCTGTAAACAAACCGCCTCGGTGCATCAATGTCATATTTTACGAGGGTTGATCCCAAAGAGTAGTATAATATATAGTTGATCCGTATGCACCACCCCTGACCTCTTTGTAGTCACTTGGTTATTAAAACCTTTTATTTGCTGTAGGTTAATAGACATTTAGAGGTTATTAAAAAAAACATTTTTAAATGTCGAACTATTGAGCTACAGCTTACTGTAATTGTTGAGTCGTGGTTTTTTTGTATGAAAATGAATTTTGTTGAGCAGAGGGCGGTAGTAAAATATCTACAAAAAAATATTTTACACCAACTCAAATCCATCAAGATATTGTGGCAACTGTAGGGGAGTGTGCAGTATCCTATTACATAGTAAAACGTTTGTGTCGAGAGTTTAAGTGCGGAAGATCAAGTTGTGAAAACCAACATGGCGGTGGACCACCTGTAACGGTCACTCCAGACGAAAACATTAATAAAGTTCACGATATGGTATTGTCTTCGGTTACCGCGATAGTTACTCATGAAATAAAACTATGAAAACGGATTATATCGCGTATATTGAATTTATAATACATCCCGACGTTTCGAACTCTTTACAGCGTCCGTGGTCAACGGGTGACTGAGGAAAAATTACAAAATGCAAAAATACCCACATACTAAAATAATGAACAATCATAGACTACAAACTTTAAGGCTGGTTGTACATGCAAAATCGGTTCATAAGGCTAGTTATACACTATAATTATTTTTCAAGTAAAGATATATATATATACGCGATAAAAATAAACTATGCCGGCTCCAACCCTACACCACGGACCCGAGAAGATTTAATTCCCTCCTAAATTGTAGGAGGGTATCCCAATATTAATTTAGGAGGGAATTAAATCTTCTCGGGTCCGTGGTGTAGGGTTGGAGCCGGCATAGTTTATTTTTATCGCGTATATATATATATATCTTTACTTGAAAAATAATTATAGTGTATAACTAGCCTTATGAACCGATTTTGCATGTACAACCAGCCTTAAAGTTTGTAGTCTATGATTGTTCATTATTTTAGTATGTGGGTATTTTTGCATTTTGTAATTTTTCCTCAGTCACCCGTTGACCACGGACGCTGTAAAGAGTTCGAAACGTCGGGATGTATTATAAATTCAATATACGCGATATAATCCGTTTTCATAGTTTTATTTCACGATATGGTGTTACAAAACCGGCGAATACGTATCAGGCAAATTGTTGAAGAGACTGGCTTGTCATATCATGTAGTGCAACAGATACTTACTAAAGAATTGGGTATGAACAAGATCAGTGCAAGATGGGTGCCACGAATGTTGACCATTGATCAGAAAAGACATAGAGTATTGATTTGCCAGCGTCTGTTGGATATGTATCAAGCTAATAAAGATAATTTTCTCCATAGATACGTAATCATGGACAAGTCTTGGGTACATCACTATGATCCCGAAACTAAAATTCAAAGTAAGCAGTGGAAACACAGTGGTTCTCCGCCACCACGTAAATTTAAAGTGGCATCGTCTGCAGGAAAGGCTATGCTGTCTGTATTCTGGGATGCTCAAGGAATAATCCTGGCTGACTATTTGAAAAAGGGAGAGACTATTACAGGGGCCTATTATGCAAACTTAATTCTAAAATTGCGAGAAGCTATTAAAGAGAAACGCCGGGGCAAGTTGACAAGTGGCGTACTCTTCCACCAAGACAATGCTACCGTCCATACGTCCTGTGTCGCTAAGGCTGCCATACACCAAGCAGGCTTCGAATTGGTGGAGCACCCACCGTATTCGCCTGACTTGACCCCCAGCGACTACAGGCTATTCCCAAAATTAAAGGAATTTTTACGTGGAAATTTTTTTTTGGACAATCAAGAGAATGATATCTGTTGTGAAGGAGTGGTTTTCAGAGGTCGGACATTTTTTTTTCAGGAGGCTATTGAAATGCTGGAGCACCGATGGAATAAGTGTATTAGTGTTGAGAAAGACTATGTAGAAAAATAAAAAAATTTTTTTAATGTAGTTTCATTGTAAGAGGGTTAGGGGTGGTGCATACGGATCAACCCTCGTATTATCTCTGAAAACTTGTCAAAAAACTGTTAAAGGCACAGTATGTATACCTATAAGTTACTCTATGGTTTACTTAACGGGCTACTGCTGCACTCTGGTGGCAGAACATTGCATCTATTGCACTCACATGTTGGAGCACGCAGAAACGCAGGTTATATGCATCTAGCAAACATCGTGAGTATCAGGATGGCGGGTGTACAACAACAAATGGAGCTGCGGTATACGTCAGGAGTTAGTGCTAGCAATGTGCCAAATGTGCGCCAAAATTGGAGCAATGTGCTCTTTAAACTCCAGAGATATTAAGATATAAATGACGTCCGCCAACCTGACGTCAGTATATATATATATATATATATATATATATATATATATAGACGCCTGCTTATTTGAAATAGCGATATCACAAATCATATCTTTATCATTGCTATTTCAAATAAGCAGGCGTCTATATATATATAATTATAGTTATTCAATTCCATATTACTCTTTAACCGCTCTCTGAATTTGATTGTGCTTCATACATGTGGAAGCACATTGCGAGCACTAACCGTAGGCAGTACTTTCACCCTTGAGTAGGCAGCCATTAGCTAGAACTGGAAATGAGTCCGCCAACCTGACGTCAGGTTGGCGGACGTCATTTATATCTAAATATCTCTGGAGTTTAAAGAGCACATTGCTCCAATTTTGGCGCACATTTGGCACATTGCTAGCACTAACTCCTGACGTATACCGCAGCTCCATTTGTTGATGTACACCCGCCATCCTGATACTCACCAAACATCGCTGTAACGGCCCGGCCACGACATCGCGCGGCGGCGGCAGCGGCGAGCGGCGGCCATAGGTTGGAGCGAGACACAGCAATCGGACCTTTCGTTCCCACCTATGGCCGCCGCTCGCCGCTGCCGCCGCCGCGCGATGTCGTGGCCGGGCCGTAATACTATTATACTCGCCATCCTGATACTCACTTTGGGGGGCCGTACACCCCAGGCCAAAAGTATGGAAACAAGCTTGTATTTCAATAGAAAAGTGTGATCTTTTAAGCGATGGATTTTATACTACTCATTGACAATTTAGTAAAAATAATAATAGAAATTTTAAAAGTAAATTACAATACTCTGGCTGTGATAGTTGCCAATTCAACATTTTGTCATGTAATTAAAGGGTAGGTATAATTATGTAACTTTTTCCTACTGTATTTATTTAGCTCTTTGACAATATTTGGAACCCTGGCATCTGTAGTCGCCAGGATGCGGTAGACTTTCAAAAGTCGCTGGACAATAGCACCTTGGCTTTTCAAATCAATTCAATT
The DNA here is from genome assembly GCF_947568885.1 of Cydia strobilella. Taxonomy (NCBI): domain Eukaryota; kingdom Metazoa; phylum Arthropoda; class Insecta; order Lepidoptera; family Tortricidae; genus Cydia; species Cydia strobilella. The sequence goes on from NC_086041.1 coordinate 11,515,670, forward strand.
CAATTATTTATTTCGAATCATTTTTTTATTTATTTCTTATAACTGACTTACTTTGAACTTAAGACTCCATCCGAACATGCCAAGTTTCTATCGACTTCCGAGGCAGATTCAGGGACCGGACAACCCTTTCCGCGATAAAACCCTTTCAATGGGCAACACTTAAACACGGCTAACACATTGAGACTTTCCCTTTTGAACTGCAAGCCCATTCATACCCCTACCTTTGACTAACCCTTACCGAAAAGCTAACCAAAAATAAGGCTAGCTCTTAATAAGGGTTACCCTTATCTTTAAGCGCTTTTTATAAAGGTTTCCCTTTGCGTGAAAGAGACGGGATTAGTATATATCTACGGTAGTGTATGAAAAGGAAAGAAAATACGTGCCTAGTCAAAGAACGCCGCCGACGATCGCTCGGATTCGAAGTAATGTGTGCTTTATGAACAAGGTTTATGACGACTTAAATTAGCACGCTTATATGCTAAAAGGGAAACCCTTTATAAGGCTAACCCTTATAAGCAATATGCAAGGTGTTGGTGAGCGGATGATAAGGGTTTTGTAAGGGTATTTGGGCTACCGATTACTCAAATGTGGTAGCTTTATATAAGGGTTTTTAAAAGCAAAACAAAGGGTTTCGTCTGGCAAAGGGTATGGTGAGTTAAGCCTTATGCAATACCCTTATAAAACCCCGATAAGGGATAGCAGGCCGGTCCCTGGGCAGATTATACCAGTAGCAGGTGTTAGAAACTACTAAAACAAAAATGTGTTTTAATGGTGTTTTAATTCATATAAAAATACAATTATAATTATCAATATACATAATCGCATTCTTTGCCGTAGGCCATCATTAATAAAACTAAATGCAAAAGATCGAAACCTTTAAGTACAACATTATGTCAACGTGGAGGCACAAGTCAGTCAGAGCCACACACACAAGCTCTCAACCTACAACACTAAAATAGAGAAACAACTAGGGGCTCCATACCAAGCATAAAGATCAGACTTGTCATCTCTGTAAGAAATTGGGGAATGTTTTTCAAACAGCTCTCTATGAGCTTTATTTTTCAAAAGTTTATAACGTGTATGGTACAGAACCCGGTGTAAACATTACAAATAGATTTTTGGCCAATAAAAGTTAAAATTATCAAAAATTTTGTGACAAGAAGTTAGTCTAATAGAGAGTTGGCTACCAACTTTTGCTTTGACAAAAGCTCAAAATGCAGTGGTTAAATATAGAATAATTTAAAATAATACTAGTACCGAAAGTTACATGTTGAGTAAAAATAAAAATTGCATTCTGCGAGGATTAAACAAATACCAATGCAACACTGGCTTACTTTAAGCAAATACGCTAAGAAAACTAACATGGGACCAGAACGACTCCAAACAAAACAACCGAAAATCTTAGCTTTTCGTAACAAAGGGCAAAGGCACGTTTGACAAATAGGCTAAATAGAAAAAATAGTATCACTGGTCCCAGCGAGAATACGTTAACGCCGCGAAACCAAGCTAAGGGTATCCAGTTTTACCAGAGCCCAGAGGAGAAGCCGCCCGGGGGCACGCGGACGCGCTTCGGAGGCTCCGCGGCCGGCTGGGCGGCCGGTACGGGCTCCGGCTTGGCTGGCTCGGCGGCCGGCGCTTCAGTCTTGGCTTGAGCTTCGGGAGTCGGGGCTGGTGCTGGAGCTTCTTGCCCATTCTGAGCCGGAGCGTTGCCATTCTGAGGCTGATGCTCGCCGAGAGCTGAAAAGGTCGAATTTCAAAATCAAATTTGGACCCGGGTATGTCCTTAAACTGCGTCCGGACCCGGATATGTCCTTAAACTACGTCCAAAAGAGAGGTATGGGCACTGTGAATGACATCTCGCTTTGTGTGGTAGGGCACAGGACAGCGGATGTTATTCCAGATCTAGAGCAGAGCCCAACTGGGGAAGTACCTCCACCTTTCAGAAAACCGCAGCCAAATAACACTAGACCCTACTCATAGTGTTGTGTTTCTGCCGGTAAGTAAGGTTGCCAGAGCTCAACGAGGGAGAGGAGTGTTAGGGTCGGCAACGCGCGTGTAATATCTCCGGTGTTGCAGGCGTCCATAGGCTACGGTAACTGCTTACCATCAGGCGGGCCGTATGCTTGATTGCCACCGACGTGGTATAAAAAAAAACAAGGAATTTGAACATAACATGAACTTTTTGGATCGAGCCGTGGTGCGGTTCAAACGCTGCACACCCGTAAATGATGTCTTGCATCTTGCTCAATCTTAGAACTCAGAGGCAGTAGTATTTTTCTTACAAATATTTTTTAACATATAAAATTAAATGGTCTTGTACAGTACTCGTAATATTTAAAGAATTAAAAACTTACATGTTGCATACGCAGCGGCAGGATTCTGGCGACGGCCGCGTGGCGGCTCCGGGTCCCCTCCGAAAATGTCAGTATGTCCGCCGCCCGGGGGGCGGAGCACCCTGCTGGATAGACGGTTGTCGTCACCGAGGCCAACGTTAAACGGTACTGAAGTCATTGTGTTATTTAGATATGTATCTGGAAGGATAAAACGAGTTTTATGAACAAAATGCATCAGTAGGTACAAGCAAATTAAAAAAATACACTGGTTGCATATAGCATTTTTAGGGTTCCGTACCCAAAGGGTAAAAACGGGACCCTATTACTAAGACTCCGCTGTCCGTCTGTCTGTCTGTCACCAGGCCGTATCTCATGAACCGTGATAGCTAGACAGTTGAAATTTTCACAGATGATGTAGTTCTGTTGCCGCTATAACAACAAATAGTAAAAAGTACGGAACCCTCAGTGCGCGTGTCCGACTCGCACTTGGTGGATACAGTTTGTCTGAAATATATTATTAAAAAATAAAATTCTTTCGTTTTAATTTCTTATCTTAAACATAAGTAACCGAATTTAATTTCGTATTTGCTATCATAACAACGATCTACCAAAAAAAAGGAACTCGAAAAAAGTGAAAAAACCTTGAACAGCAGAACTATATTAAAAACTCGTAAAACTCATAATCTCATCTGTTGACATTGACATTATTATTATTGGGGTATTGTGGGCCTTTGAGTGCCACGTCGACCAAGCAGTGATCTACTGTGACGGCCCTTTAAAGTTCACTACTAATGCACAGTGTTCCCGCCATAGGCCATAAGTCCCTAAAAGTCATTAGCCCAAATACGACTGCTAGTAACAGCTTTCGAAAGAAAAATAAACAAGCTTTTTGATGATGTAACACGCATTTATTTATTTGTTTTGATTTTGATTATAACCTTGTTTTTGACCGTGCAAGTTTATACATCGTAATATCAGGCCTCCTTCACTCGCTCAAAGCCACGCGCTATATGCCTACCGCTCGGCGTATCGTCGACGATGCAACCGACAGAGGGCCGCCGAACGCCCGCCTGAGCGCTCGCACGGCACGTTTCCCGCGCCTACGCTTCGAAATGCCGAAACCACGTAATTATTGTGCAGTAGATGGGTGTAAAAGTCAAAAAACAAAGGAAAATTTGTCGTTTTTTTTTCATTTCCGAGAGACGAAGAAAGGTGAGTAGTATTTTAAATCTATCTTTATGAATTTTGTCATCATTTATTTCTTTGAACATAAGTAGGTAAATCGTAAATTAAGGAGTTTTTTGAGTCAGGTATTATAAGTGTTGTTTTTAAATATTTGATTGACTAATATAAAATATGGTTGATTCGCAACATTCGTTTTATTACAATAATAACATAAGTAACAGTACAACCAAAGATAGATATAACTCCGTAATAGATGGATACAGTCTAAGGAAAAAACGTGCCTCGAAAATCAAGAAAATTTGATTCTCGTTCAGAGGGCGCTACTAGTTTTGGCCTACAGTCGTATAGATGGCGTTGACGGTTTCGTTTGTTATTTAACAATTTTAACGCATATCAGTGAAAGAACATGGGTCAAAATCATAAAAATAATTAATGCAAATAAAAATATCATTTATCTATATTTAAATACATTCTATCGTATTTTTATAAATCTTCACTTTTAGTTTTAAAGTGTGTCGACAGATGGCAGTGAATTTACTGGGGTTACAAAATTTACTATGACAGTACCGCTCTAGTATAAGTTACTCTATGGTACAACCCTAGCGCATTCTTACGATGACGCGTTGGCACGTGGCTCGCACGGCGAGCAAGGCAGTCTCGACTCTTTGTGCGCGTACTTATGGTATATTTCTTCTCGTCCTGAGCAGCAGGTATTATTATTAAGATTTTGTAGGCTATTATAGCGTAGGTATTTTCGCTTTTGAATGGGAATGATGTATCTGTTACGTAGTAACTATTTATTAATCTGTGGTAATATTTGTAATTAGTGCAACCGCTCTTATCAACTGACTCGACCGATAGTTGACTTTGGGTGTGACTTTTCTGGAAGTTTTGTATTATTTTATTACTAAAGTGACATGGAGATACAAGAAAAAAGTATGTTCAATTTATTTTTATGTATTTTACTATATTGTTTTATTTATTTTAAACCCCGAGCCCTATACGCCGCAGATTTTAACCCTCAATATTTTGTCTAATACCTAACTTCACGTCGACTTATAAAAACTGGGAATTCAAAAGGTGTTGACACATATACACATATTATTGTAATAATAATCCTTTGAGTGAATACTTTTGATAAAACGAAAGTTGGATGCAACTATGTACTTGCGACCTTTGGTTTGGTGAAGCCTGTACGCTTTTATATTACTTGAGCGTAGAAAGTCTACGAAATAACCTAAGTTTAATTTTCAGATACATATAATAATCGAATTGGTGCTCAATACGTCACTATTAAAGAAAAAAAATAGTCCCCGTGTTTCATATTTCGTGATTACATGCCACCAAATTCTTATTTTAAGTAAAAAATTATGTTGACGTTGAGGGTGGATCTTGGATGCCATGCTTATAAAAAACGCAAGGTACATGGCATTTCCGAAGCGACAGAGAGTGCAAACATCTAACATAATACTTTCTTGGAACGCAGGTGACGAGTTTTGTTTTTTCTGACGAGAAACTGTTTGTGTTAGAACAGCCTCATAATGCCCAAAATGATCGATTGTGGGCGCCACGGATTGAAGACATTCCGGACAACCAGAAAAATGTTCCTAGGTTCCAGAGCTCACCATCGGTCATGGTGTGGGGTGCAGTATGTAAGAGGGGTAAACTACCTTTAGTATTTACAGATAAGGGCGTTAAAATTAACGCACTTTACTATAAAGGTTTTGGAGAAGATTGTTGCGTTTGGGATTGAATATTATGTGTTCCAACAAGACGGAGCTCCTTCACACACGGTAAATGCTGTTCAAGCTTGGTGTCTGGCTAATTTTACAGATTTTTTGCCGAAACATGAATGGCCAATTGGCCACCCAGTTCTCCAGACTTGAACGCTTTCGAAACTACATGATTATAAAATCATAAACCTGGATCATTTCAAAAAGGTTATCGAGCGTATTTGGGACGAATTGCCAATGGAAATGGTGCGTGATGCGTGTGATTCATTCGACAAGCGTTTGAGGCTGGTAAAAAATGTTAAAGGTTATTTATTCCATTATTATATTTATTCCGAAACGTTTGTTGTAAATATATATTATATAAGTGTGCCATTAATAAAATATAATTTTAATTGTTGTAACTATTCGTACATTTATTTTACTCAATATTTGTACTGTATTCGGACTTATTGGACACGGTGTATGTCAGTGAACGAAAATAATTATCTACCATACTGGTAAGCAGGTAACAGCTTATGTTCACAAATATTTATAACACTGAAGTGGCAAAAAAGCTTTAGTAGGTCTATTGGACAATTTTTTTAAAGAAAAAATAATAAAAATTTGAAGGTTTTAGGCGGCAGCATACTTGGAAAACGTTGAGAGAATTAACCAACATCGACTTAATTTAATACTTAGATTGTTACTCTGCACGGAAACTTTCCCATAAAAAAAAGAGGTATTACCAAGCCAAAAGCATTGTAATTTTTAAGAATTTAACAGTTTAGTTTTGATTTTATTTATTGTTTACATATTTTATTATTATTATTTTTTATTGAGAAACAAACGAGCATCTTAGCTAATAGCTACAAATTTATTTCTTTATAGGTCATATGTGCATGTGACCCTTTATTTTTTAAGTTGTTGTAGCTATAAAGAATGTTATGTTCAAATTTATGTAATATTATTTAATTATATATTCATTGTATCTTTGTATAATAAACTCCATCATAGGAACCTATAACTAACTCTTATGTAATTCACTAGTGAAGATAAGTTACTTATGACCGCTGTTGTCCCGCGGCGGGAACACCGTGTAATGCCCGTTGAATCCAGGAAATTCCAGATTCTTTGGGCCGTAATGCGTTGTACCTCATAGGGTTACGTGTCGCCCTAAGTAGGGACTTCTTTTTGACATTAGTGGTCCACAGGAACAGAGATTGTGCATAGAAATCTCCTCTGACTCCTGGCAGAACCTGCATGTCACATCTTGTTTCTTTCCTATTTGAAACTTGTGTTCGTTCAACGGCACTGTGTCCAGTAAAATATTCTAGTCACCGCGCAGTGTGGACATACAGCGCCTGTCTGTACCTTCAATCATTTCTTACACAACGAAGGCTACATACATTTACATATTTTACATACACAGCGTGGAGCGTGTTACATATTTTTATTTCTTATATTCGTATAAGGAATATGTGACATAATGAGAAACACACAATAGACGTAGAACAAAGAAAATCTAAGAATTCCCATCAAATAGATGGAATCCTAGTATTGTTGAAACATAAGTACAGGATATTCAAGTTATATTTAAGCACGTAATAAAAGGTTTAATGACGCACCGTCGCGATTGAGATCTAGTTTATGACAATACGACGCGAAGCCGTAAAACTGTCTAATCTTGTATCTTGTAATCCAGTTCCGTTTGTATTTTTACACGAACAAACTGGTTCAAATTAGTCCTTCTCTGTGCTTAAAGTAAAATACTTCTATTTCTATATTTCCATCATGTTGAAAACATACGTTTTGATCTTGTTGATAAAACTGTGCGCATTACTTGGTCATTACAATGACCAGGTTATGGTTATTACAGTATAATGGCTCTTATATCGACCCGTCATATTTTTGTGCTAGTTTTCTATAGTTTTGGTCACATCGATCTACTAATGTTAGTGGCTAATGAGCCTCACCTATTTTACGCCACTATAAGTCGTCCCTAACTGTCAACAATCGAGTCTAAACTATCTAAATAAAAAAGAGAAATCCCACTTTATTTATTTCACCAGTTCTTAAAGTCATAGGAACTGCTAATGACATAGATTTTGAAACAATGCTCGGATAAAATAAATAAAATTGGTACAGATCTAGTGACTAGTGAATAATCCTTTTCCATCGTATTTTCGCGGTGTGTCATATGATTTCGGAATATTATTTCAGTTAGTCTCAGTACTCTCAGTACAAAAAGTACTGAGGCTGACTAAAGTAGCATGATAAAAACAAATGTTTTCGAGAAAAAACGATGGGAAATGATTGCTCACTACATCTATAAGGCTCTTTAGATGTACGATTGTGGCTCTTCAAACCATCCAATCCAATACAACATTAACACAATTTGCAGCTCTGTTATTCCTTAGGGCCAATAATTAAGACATCTGGCCTCCTTATTAATTAAAAAGCCGTATGTATTATTACTTCAAATACATCTCCTTCGTCTAGCATAGATACCCAGTACCCAACTAACTACCCGTGCTTTTGCATGCTTGGCAAGCCGGCGTTTGAAAACATGTGCTGAGAATGGTGAAACTATGTGACGGCATCGTTTGAATTAACATGAATTAAGATCGGACGGAACAGAAAGCTCATTCATTATCATGATAATTGTGTCGCCATATCTCAAGGAATAATGGGTGCATTGTATTACTTGCTATAATGAAACATTATTTGAATACAGTTCAGGGCTCAGGGATCCGATTCAGATTTAACAACTTGTTACGGTTGCGATATTATTTTGATACGACCTCGAAGATCGCTCACGCTGATTATATTGGCATTGGTGCCTTTGAATACAGAATATTTTTTTATTTGCGTTTACAGAAAATATTTGTACAAGAGAAATTGTCATAGACCTGCTTCACGAAAGCTTAACTTGTAAAATAATAAGCTATAAAAAACAGTTCTAAATGGATGCTCGAGTCTCGAGTGGATGGATCGTTCAATAAAGAGGCGAACATGTTGGCTACGTATAATTATATTTTGCATCTACTATTCAAAATGCCTATTCCATTGTCATATGGACCTACCAATACATTTATTAGGATGGTACACTGGTATTTTTGTAAGTACTTACAAGAATAATAATACTGAGAACCGTGTAAAATTCTCACGGGAAGTTTATCATCTGTGACAATCTTCAACAACACAGCCCAGAAAGTAGGTAGGTAGATAATTTTGCTCAACCTCTAAGTAAGATCAATTTTCGCTACTAAATAAGATCGATTCACTGATTCAGACAGTCATTTTTCTCATTACAGTAGGTAATGTAGGTATACTATGACTAATTCAAAGTGACGTAAAAACTAATCTTTTTTTATTGCGCTTTGTGACTAAAGTGATAAGGTTTGTTATACTTAGTTCAATAATGCTTGACGATGACGAGGGGTTTTCATCATTAATTACGTCACACTAATTTCTAGGTTTTTTGACCCCTCCCCCCTCATTGTCACACTTCGTCACATTTGGCAAACCCCTCCCCCTGGTGTGACGTCACATTTTTGGCAATTTTGTTTTCAACGATATCGGCAATTCGAATTAGGTATTATTATTAATTTTTATGTATTTGATAAAAGAAATCTAATATTAGTAATTTTATAACACAAAATCGATTAGGTAAGAAAATTAAACGAATAAAAGCGATTATCGTTCCAAAAACTCGTTATTTGACATTACAACGAATAAAAAACCGGCCTAGTGCAAGTCGGACTCGCGCACGTAGGGTTTCGTACCATTACGCAAAAAACGGCAAAAAAGTTGTATAAATGAGCCTGACTTAAATATTTATATTATTCTGTTATAGCGGCAACAGAAATACATGATCTGTGAAAATTTCAACTGTCTAGCTATCACGGTTTATGAGACACACGGGCTGGTGACAGACGAACAGACAGACAGCTGAGTCTTAGTAATAGGGTCCCGTTTTTACCCTTTGGGTACGGAACCCTAAAAAATCAGTTACTGATGAAGTTAGTGACGTCAAAAAGTTTGTCGCTCCCCCCTTGTCACAGCATGTCACATTTTCTTGTCCCCTCCCTACGCCTAAACGTGTGATGTTATTAATGGATGATCCCCTATTTGCAAATAAGGATGAATTCAATCCTTGCCGACCTAATCAACCGGAATAGTTTCTAGTTAGCTGTTCTAAGAAATCACATGAAATTTCGATATATGTATTAGCGATGTGCAATTTCTGAAACATACATTATACATTTCCCTACTTATAATATTTTAAGTGTTGAAATTTATAATTAAATTAAAAACAAGTAAAATTTTATTTTGCATGTAGGTGTAAAGCAGATTGATATACTTACAAAAATCCGTCTGTCTGGTAACCGTATCCGTTTAGTCCCTAGCTAAGGGACGACTGAGGAGATTAGGAAGCATTCTACTTATGCTTGATGTACCTAGTCGGCTCATAAGTTCTGTCATATACATAGTATCAAATAAAATCTAAAGTTTAAGTTTATTCCGTATAATTTGTACAGCGTTTGAAAGCTTATAAACTAGAGAATCTAAATGTATAACATTTATTCAAAATGACCGCCATAATTATCTACACAGGCTTGAAGTCTTCGTGGCCAGTCGTCAATGGATTCACGCACCACTTTCATGTCGATATTGGCCACTGCCGTAGCAAGAGATTTTTTCAGCGAGTCTAGATTTGCATGAGGTTTTGAGCACACCTTTTCCTCTAAATACTGCCATATTTTATAGTCTAAAGGATTAAGATCTGGGCTAGAGGAGGGCCAATCTTCATGCCGTATAAAGTCGATTTTATTGGAGGCGAGCCAGGCTTGTGTAGACTTTGCCTTATGGGCTGGAGCAGAGTCCTGCTGGAAAACCCAATGCTGGTTTAGAAACATCGTATGGGATAGTGGTTTCACAATATTAGTCAACACCGTGTCTTGGTACACTTTGGCACTAGTTTTTACTCCTTTCTCACAAAAATGCATACTAGTGATGCCCGCATAAGAAACTCCCATCCAAACCATCACAGATGAAGGGTGATGACCTCTTTGAATACGGGGAATGCTATTAGACGCTTCTTTACTATTGCGAGCGTACACTCTATCATTTTGTTTATTACAGTTTTCTTCTATGTCAAAAATTTTCTCGTCCGAAAACAGTATACAACGGTGCTTATTTTTAGCGTACTTCTTCAATAAAGCTTTAGATCTTTTAAGCCTTAAAGCTTTAAGCCGACCATTGAGAAGATGGCCAGTTTTTCGTTTATAAGCACGAAGTCTCAGGTCTTGATTAAGCACTCTTTTCACCGTGTTTTTGCTCAAACCCATCTGGAGGGCCATAACTTTTTGTTTCCTAGCGGGATTTCTGGCAATGCGTGCCCTAATTGCTTGTACAACCGCTGGAGTCCTAGCTGTACGCGGACGACCGCTTCTTTTCTTGTCATTTAAACTAGAGACCTCACTGTATCTTTCTATGGTACGATACACAAATCTTAAGAGAATTTTAAATTTTCAAGTAGCTTAAAAATTTTAGTCGGCGAGTGACCACAACGATATAGTGCAATTATTGCGGTACGGCTATCTTTAAGCGTCCACTCCATGTTGAAGAAAACAGAAAATTGCAAAATTATTGGGACCGTGCACGACGACAGCGCCGCCTAGCGGGCGCAACTTTGGGATAATCTGTCACAAAATTTTCAAACGAGAAGTAAGTAAACATCGTAATAATTTCAATGAAATCTAATGATTTTACAGTATATTAGACATATTTGGACGGTGGTTGTATTGCCAATTACATTAGCATTGTGGTTTTCAGTTAAAAATGAACGTGCTTGTGACGGAAACAGGGTTTCGTGCCATTACTCATGAAATTATCTTCCAGCCCGAAACAATGAATAAGGGCAAAAATGTGGTGTTAGCTGGGCACGTAGTGGAGGTGCAAGACATCCGGCAAGGCGACAGGAGCTACATGATCAAAGCCAGAGTGGTTCGTCAAGCCTCTGTGACGGCGACAGCGTACAAGACAGCCTTAATTCTTAATACCAATCGTCATGTTACAAGTGTAACATGCGATTGTGTTTATAACAAAAGTGGAAAATGCAAGCACATTGCAGCACTAATTTACTACATCAATCATGAAGAGAGTTCCACTAAAACCAGCCAGGAACAAAGATGGGGCAAGCCAAGTGTCCGACAATTTACGAACGAAAAGTATTCCAAAGGCAGATACTTCCACGAAATGTATCCTACATCAAAAAAACACAAGTGTGAGGCTTTTCAGTTTGGTGTCTCAGATTTTAAGGAAGATTGTGCCTTGAAACGTGTACTGGAAGCTGCTGCAAAAAATTGTGCAGAAGATATTGAAATTTCCGTTAGCAAAGTTGTCCAAAATTTAGTAGAACAGACTGATATTAATATTCAAAGAGAAGATTGTGTGACATGCCTTGAAAACTTTAATATTTTTAGAAAAGAGTTTGAAGTATACAAAAGTGATTCTAGTCTAGTTATAGAAAAAACATTAAAAAACTTTTATGAAACAAATGTTGTGTTGGAAGATAAAGACATTTTTAAATTATGTAGTGACACAATAGAACAATCAATGTGCGAAGAGTGGTACTCGGCGAGGAAGCTAAGAATTTCTTCCAGTACTAATGTACACAACATAAAAGTACGTAAAACAAAAACAGTGGAGAGACTAGCACAACAGATTTTATTTCCAAATCCAATTGATTGCTCAGCTACTCAGTATGGTAAAAATAATGAAAAGTATGCATTGGAAGAATACCAAATTTTGACAACCTGCAGAGTAATTAGACTCGGAGTGATTGTTAGCAAAGATCAGCCTTGGTTGTGCACTAGTGTAGACGGTGTAGTTGTATGCGATGAATGTGTCAGAATGTTAGTAGAAGTTAAATGTCCTATATCTTGTAAAAACCAACCTATTGTAGATTTTGATATAAAAAAATGTAACGTGCAATATTTGGAGTTTGTGAATGATGAACCAGAACTAAAAAGAAGCAAATTATATTATACCCAAATCCAAGTGCAAATGTATGTCACTGGTATGACTATATGTGATCTCTTTATATATTCACCAAAAGGTAGTTGCATAGTAAGAGTAGACAGAGACGAAGACTTTATTAAAGCAGCAATTTTAAAAAGTGAAGAATTTTACTTTGCTTATTATCTACCGCTCTTGTATTCTACAAGAACAAGCCAAAGTGAGAAAAACCAGCGTAGTTTTACAGGTAAAAATATAATTAATACAATGTTAGGTAATTAACATTTCAAATATGTAATAAAAGGTAACTATTACTGATCTCAATAAGTACAGTTAGCATCATTATTAAATATAAATGACATAAGTCAACTTCTACATTGTTTTCCTCTTCCAAGTCTTTGTGTTATGTTTTGAATTAAAGATGTTTGTGTAAAAAAGAATCACCTATTTATGTTGTTAGCTGTACTAAATACTGATTAATTATAAAATTTTAGTTAACAGAGTTAAATTATATTAATGTTTAAATGTTGTAATTGAAAATGTTTATTACTGTTTTTTTTATATGTACTTATAGGTATAGTAAAGTAGCTGAATATTGCAGTATCACACTAAGTTCAAAATTGCAATACACATTTCTAAATGTAAGTAAGGAACTTAACATTTTAATATCCTAGAATCCTAACATACCTAAATATATGACAAATGGTAGGTATGTACAGTCGAATTCATAAATATGCATACATTTCTTCACCTAATCCATTGCAATATGGTGATAAAATTTACACACATTTATGAACTTGACTGTACAGTAGACTTGTGAAGATCTTGATCAGTCCAGTGCTAGGTCATAACATACCTTAAATTGATTATCACATTTTCATAGGTCCACGGGCCCATGTTATAAATATGTGGCGTTCAATGCCTAATAATGGTTCCTTGTGCTCCATGTGCATAAGGGTCCATCAGGCATGAAAAGCAACATAACATTTACAGGTTTTATGTGTGAAATAAAAACAAATTAAAATGCAATGTTTTAATAGCTTTTTCAATAATGTACAAATACATAAGTATTGTAAAGAAAACTGTTGTTTTATTTGTTGGAAAATATAGGTGGTTGCAGGTTTACCAGTACACAACAAACATGTAAAATATCATCAATGTGATCAAATAAATTTTCAGGAATTTTATGTAAAATCTGATAAATTTTTAGTCGCTGCATTATTCTTTCAACATGAATTCTGACTCGAGCTATTTTATAAGTTGCATCTGTCTCTTCTCTTGTAAATTCACTTTTATTCTTGAGAAAAGGTGGCATAATAATAGCAATTTCTTTTCCACTTTCATCAATTACCTTTTTTATTGCCGGAAATCCCTTATCAGCCAATACAATGTCCCCATTTTCTAAGTAGTCGACTAATCCTGACTCTACTGTTATTTGTGAGTCACTTTTTCTTCCACCACTTACTTTTGACTTGAACGAAATGAAGCCTCCTGGAGTAATACCAATAAGCACTTTAGCTGTAAAACCCTTCTTATAGTGTGAGTAGCATAACACACGATTATCGACACTTGATGGTACTTCTATAGGAAACTCTGTACAATCAATAATTACTCGAGTGTTACTATACTCCGGACGGAAGCATTCTGGCATTGTCTGCTCCACAGCATTTTTGTTTGGCCAAAAAACCAAATTCGATGTAGCAGCTGCTATTTCTTCAACGTATGAGCAGAATATTCTTGACACTGTTGTTCTATGAATACCGAACAAAACACTCAGTGCTGAAAATGTGACACCAAGTTTCATTTTCATCAAGAAAAGTAGAAGTCTATCTTTTTCGCTCACCATATATTTGTGATTTTTTTGTGTAGTTTTTAATAAAAAGTAGAAGTTGTTAAGAGTAACACCTGCAAGATCTAGAAGCTGTTTATCGGTTTTAATAGATTGAAATCCAGCAAAATATTTATTGTCAGTTATGGTGGCTTGATCCACAGAAATACTTTTAGCAGTATTACAGCCTCGGTGTTTTGTTATTTTAAAATCCTTCATAATCTTTGTACTGATATCTATTTCTGTTTGAACTTCAGCATCACATGTTTCTTTTCCATAAAATATGTACTTGTTACAGGTAAACGTCTTTCCTGGATTTTGTCCATCTGGATATAGGTCCACTTGACATTCACTATAAATTTTTAAAGACACACTAACACTATTTTCCAGCAATTCAAACTCACTTGTATTACTAGCACTAGCACTAACTGCTTCTATTTTTTTCGCGTTTCTTCGTTCCATATAACGTTGAAACCTCGATATTGCGGCATTTTCGTCAATCCGCCTTGATTTGTACTCAGGGGGAAATATCCTTGGAACATAACTGGGTCTGGCTTGTTCATCAGCTTTTCTACCACTGATAA